>NC_087287.1:0-330833 GCF_015220805.1 Pogoniulus pusillus
GTGCTGCAAGGAGAAGCAGCAGCTCTGCAGTGCTTCGGCTGGACAGCAGCACACACTGACTGCACCCCAGAGCAAACCACACCTAAAGCACACACACACAAGCAGCCTTGCACAGCAAGCACAGCCTCCACCTTTGCATCTCGACAGACTCACTCTAGGTGCCCACGGACCCCTTTATGAGGGTCCCTGACCCCTCTACATGGCCACAGGCCTCCTTTAGATACCCGCAGACCCCCTTCAGCTCACCCCTGACGCCTTTAGATGCCCCCAAAGGCCCTTTCGATACCCCCAGACCCCTGGAGCCGTGGCTGGGGGGGCCGAGCCAAAGGGGACACCGAAACCCAGAGTGAGACCCCCCAGAGCCTGCCAGAGCGCAGAGGCTGAGCGCTTCCCGCCCAAACGCCGCGGGCCAATCAGAGCACGGCCTGGCTTTCCCCGCTCTTTCCCCTCACGGCGCCGGGAGGGAGGGGGGAGGGAGACAAAACGGCCGCAGGGGGCTCCGTGGCGGCTCCCAGCGCTCCCAGCTCAGCTCCCAGCGCCTCCAGGTATGGATCCCAGTACCTCCCAGTGCTCCAGGACAACGCACAGTGCTCACAGGATGGCTCCCATGCTCTCCTCTGCTCCCAGGCCGACACAGATACCGCCCGGACCGGCCCAGTCCCTCCCAAACCCCTCCCAGTCGATCCCAGCCCCGTCCCTATCCCTCCCAGTCCCGCCCAGATCCCCGCCCCGTCCCTTTCGTTCCTCCCCATCCCTTCCAGTCCCTCCCAGTCGCTTCCAGATCCTATCCCCGTCCCTTTCGTTCCTCCCCATCCCTTCCATCCCCTCCCAGTCGCTTCCAGATCCGATCCCCGTCCCTTTCGTTCCTCCCCATCCCTTCCAGCCCCTCCCAGTCGCTTCCAGATCCGATCCCCGTCCCTTTCGTTCCTCCCCATCCCTTCCAGCCCCTCTCAGTCTCTCCCAGATCCAATCCCAGTCCCTTCTGTTCCTCCCCGTCCCTTCCAGCCCCTCTCAGTCTCTCCCAGATCCGATCCCAGTCCCTTCTGTTCCTCCCCGTCCCTTCCAGCCCCTCTCAGTCTCTCCCAGATCCGATCCCAGTACCTCCCAGATCCACTCACAGTCAATTCCAGTCTCTTGCGGATCCCCTCCCAGTCCCCGACCGTCTGCACCCCACACCCTGTCCCTGCCAATCGCACCCAGTTCCATCCCAGTCCTTCCCAGTTCAGTCCCAGTTCCTCCCAGTCCCTCTTAGTTCCCCTCCCTGTGAGTGACTGGCAGGGAAATGGGATGGAATCCGGAAGGACTGGGAACGACTGGGAGGTGACTGGGGGGAGCAGGGAGATAGTGGGATGGAAATGGGAGGGGACTGGGGGGAGCTGGGAGGCAGTGGGATGGAAATGGGAGGGGACTGGTAGAGACTGGAAGGCAGTGGGATGGAAATGGGAAGGGACTGGGAGAGACTGGGAGGCAGTGGGATGGAAATGGGAGGGGACTGGTAGAGACTGGGAGGCAGTGGGATGGAAATGGGAAGGGACTGGGAGAGACTGGGAGGCAGTGGGATGGAAATGGGAGGGGACTGGGTGGGCTTGGGAGGGAAGTGGTCCCAAACTGGGACAAACTGGGCCCAAACTGGTAAGAACTGGGCCCAAAGTGCACACCAAGTGGGGGAATTGGGCCCAGCGCAGCCAATGGGAGCGCTTCCCGCCTAAGCCCCGCTGGCCAATCAGAGCGCAGCCTGGCTTTCCCGCTCTTTCCCCTCACAGCGTCAGGGAGGGAGGGAGGGAGACAAAATGGTGGCAGGGGACACAATGGCGGCTCCCAGTTCAGCTCCCAGTGCTTCCAGGATGGCTCCCAGTGCTTCCCAGATGGCTCCCAGTGCCTCCAGGTACGGATCCCAGTCTCAACAAGTCCCCTCCCAGGCCCGTTTTAGACCTCTCTGAATCCTGCCCAGTCCCTCCCAATTCCCTTGCAGTCCCTTCCACTTCCCTCCCTCTGCATCCCAATTCCCTCCACTAACTCCCAAGCCCCTCTCCCTCTCTCCCAGGCCCTCCACATCCCCTCCCAGGCCATCCCAGTCCCTCCCAATCCCTCCACTCCATCCCTCATCCTTTCCCACTTCCCTCCCACTACCTCTCAGTCCCTCCAAGTCTCCTCCCATGCCTCACCAGTCCCTCCCAATCCCATCCCACTTCCATCAGTCCCTCCCATTCCCCTCCCTGTCCCATCCCAAGACCTCCCAGGCCCATTCCCCTCCCTCACACCTCTCAGGCCCCTTACCAGTCTCACCCAATCCCTCCCAGTCCCACTCACTCCTTCCCAGTCCCCTTCCCACTCCACCCCACTCCCAATCCATCTCAATGCCCCCCAGTCTCCTCCAAGTCCTTCCCAGTTCCTCTCAATCCCTCCCAGTCCCCTCCCAGACCTTCCCAGTCCCTTCCTGGCCTCTCCCAGTGTTCTCACCAGGTCCATCTCAGTCCCATCCCAGTCTCTCTCAGTCTCTCCCAGTCCAACTCCAGTCCCCTCCCAGTCCTCTATCACTCCCACCCAGCACCCTCCCAATCCTTCCTAGTCCATCCCACTAGCTCCCAAAATATCCCAGTCCCCTTCCACTCACCTCCCACTCCCTCTCAATCCCCTCCAAGTCCCTTCCAGGTCCCTCCAACTACCTTCCCATTCCCCTCCCAGTATGCTCCCTCTGGCCCAGTCCCCTCCAGTCACTCACAATCCATTCCAGATCCCTTCCCATTTCCTCCCAATGCCCTCCTACTCCAGCCCAGTGCATCCCATTCCTCTCCCAATTCCCAACAGTCCTTCCCATTACTCTCCCTGTCCCATTCCCCTCTCTGTCACCTCTCAGTCTCCTTCCCAGTCCCAACCACCCTCTCTCACTCCCCTCCTAGTCCCATCCCAGTCTCTCATAATCCAATTCCACTCCTTTCCCAGTACATCCCACTCCCCTTCCAGTCCTTCTCTGTCCCTTCCAGTCCTCTCCCACTGCCCTCCCAGTCCTAAGCCAGCCCTTTCCAGGTCCATTCCAGTCCCATCCCAGTCCCAGTCCTCTCCCATTTCCTCTCAATCCACTCCCAGTCCCACCCAGCCTCACCCAATCCTTCCCAGTCCATCCCACTAGCTCCCAGTATATCCCACTCCCCTTCCAGTCACCTCCCAAGTCCCTCCCAGTCCCCAGTCCTCTGCCACTCTGACCCAGTCCCCTCCCAGTCCTTTCCAGGTCCATCCCAGTCCCCTTGCAGTCTCTCCCAGTCCCTAGTGCCATTCCAGTCCTCTCCCAGTCACTCACAATCCATTCCAGATCCCTCTCCCTTCCCTCCCAATCCACTCCCACTCCATTCCACTATCTCCCAGTATATCCCAGTCCCCTCCACTAACTCCCATGCCCCTCTCCCTCTCTCCCAGGCCCTCCACATCCCCTCCCAGGCCATCCCAGTCCCTCACAATCCCTCCACTCCATCCCTCATCCTTTCCCACTTCCCTCTCAGTCTCCTCCCACTCCTCCCCAGTCCCTCCCAATCCCATCCCACTTCCCAGCTCTCCCTCCCATTCCCCTCCCTGCCTCTCCCACTCACTCACAATCACCCTAGTCTGGAAGGGGACTGGGGCATACTGGGAGACATTGGGATGGACTGGGAAGGACTGGATTGGGACTGGGACGGTCTGGGAGAGGACTGGGAAGGAATGGGACAGGACTGGCAGGGACTGAGGACTGGGAGGGGATTGGGATGAGTCCTTTCCCAGTCCAACTCCAGTCCCTCACAGTCCTCTCCCATTTCCTCCCAGTCCTCTATCAGTCCCACCCAGCCCCCTCCCAATCCTTCCCAGACCATCCCACTGGCTCCCAGTATATCCCAGGCCCCTCCCATGCCACTCCAACCACCTTTCACACACTCCCCCTACCTGCCCAGTCCCCTCCCAGTCACTCACAATCCTTTCCAAATCCCCTCCCTGTCCCATCCCAGCACCTCCCAGTCTCATTCCCCTCCCTGACACCTCTCAGGCCCCTTCCCAGTCCTCTCCCAGTTCAGCTCAATCCTTCCCAGATCCCTTCCCAGCCCATCCTACTCCCTCCCACTCCCTCCCCATTCCTCTGAATCCCACCCACTCCCTCCCAACCCCTTCCCAGTCCCTCACTATCCCATTACACTCCTTTCCCAGTACATCCCACTGCCCTCCTAGTCCTTTTCAGTCCTTTCCAGTCCTCTCCCAGTCCCAATCCAGTCCTTTCCAGGTCCACCCCAGTCCCCTCCCACTCCCTCCTAGTCCCTTTCCATTGCCATTCCACTCACTCACAATCCATTCCAGATCCATTCCAAATCTCTCCCACTCCATCCCACTATATTCCAGTCCCCTCCACTAACTCCTGAGCCCCTATCACTCTCTCCCAGGCCCTCCACATCCCCTCCCAGGCCATCCCAGTCCCTCACAATCCCTCCACTCCATCCCTCATCCTTTCCCACTTCCCTCCCACTACCTCTCAGTCCCTCCAAGTCTCCTCCCACGCCTCACCAGTCCCTCCCAATCCCATCCCACTTCCATCAGTCCCTCCCATTCCCCTCCCTGTCCCATCCCAGGGCCTCCCAGGCCCATTCCTCTCCCTCACACCTCTCAGGCCCCTTCCCAGTCTCACCCAATCCCTCCCAGTCCCACTCACTGCTTCCCAGATCCCTTCCCACTCCATCCCACTCCCTCCCAATCCCCTCCCAGTCTCTCACAATCCCATTCCAGTGTTACCCAATCCCTCCCGGTCTCCTTCCAGTCCTCCTCAGTCCTTTCCAGGACTCTCCCAGTCCAAATCCAGTCCTTACCAGCCTCTTCCCACTCCCCTTCCCATCCCTTCCCCTTCCCTCCCAATCCCCTCCCAGTTTCTCTCTGTCCCTCCCAGTCTCACCCAGCCCCCTTCCAATCCTTCCCAGTTCATCCCACTAGCTCCCAGTACATCCCAGTCCCCTCCCAGTCCCTCACAATGCCTTCCAGGCCTCCCCAACTAACTTTCACATCCTGGCACTACCTTCCCAGTCCCCTCCCACTCCGGCTCAGTCCCCTCCCAGTCACTCACAATCCCTTCCAGATCCCTTCCCATTCCCTCCCAATGCCCTCCCAGTCCACTCTCCTCCCTGACACCTCTCAGGCCCCTTCCCACTCCATCCCACTCCCACTCCATCCCAATGCCCTCCCCGTCTCCTCCCAGTCCTTCCCAGTCCCTTCCTGGCCTCTCCCAGTTCCCGCACAGTCCTCTTCCAGTCCCAATCCAGTTCTTACCAGGTCCATCTCAGTCCCCTTCCAGTCTCTCTCAGTCCCTCCTTGTCCCTTCCCAGTCCAACTCCAGTCTCCTCCCAGTCCTCTCCCATTTCATCCCAGTCCTCTATCACTCCCAGCCAGTCCCGTCCCAATCCTTCCCAGCCCATCCCACTAGCTCCCAGAATATCCCAGTCCCCTTCCAGTCACCTCCCACTCCCTCCTAATCCCCTCCCAGTCACTCACAATTCATTCCAGATCCCGTTCCATTCCATCTCATTCCTCTCCCACTTCCCAGCAGTCCCTCCCATTCCCCTCCCTGTCCCAATCTCAGCACCTCCCAGTCCCATTCCCCTCCCTGACACCTCTAAGGCCCCTCCCACTTTAGCTCAGTCCTTCCCAGATCCCTTCCCAGTCCATCTCACTCCCTCCCACTCCTTCCCCGTTCCTCTGAATCCCACCCACTCCCTCCCAGTCCCATCCCACTCTCTCACAATCCCATTCCACTCCTTTCCCAGTACATCCCACTCCACACCCAGTCCTTTACAGTCCCTTCCAATCCTCTCCCATTTCCCTCCCAGTCCTCTCCCAGTCCCAATCCAGTCCTTTCCACGTCCATCCCAGTCCCCTCCCAGTCTCTCTTAGACTCTCCCAGTCCCTAGTGCCATTCCAGTCCTCTCCCAGTCACTCACAATCCATTCCAGATCCCTCTCCATTCCCTCCCAGTCCACTCCCACTCCATTCCACTATCTTCCAGTATATCCCAGTCCCCTCCACTAACTCCCAAGCCCCTATCCCTCTCTCCCTCCACATCCCCTCCCAGGCCATCCCAGTCCCTCCCAATCCCTCCACTCCATCCCTGATCCCTGGGGGGCTGGTCCTGAACTGGGGCACACTGTTCCCAAACTGGGGGGGCTGGTCCCAAACTGGGATGCACTGTTCCCAAACTGGGGGGGCTGGTCCCAAACTGGGATGCACTGTTCCCAAACTGGGGGCCTGGTCCTGAACTGGGACGCACTGTTCCCAAACTGGGGGGGCTGGTCCCGAACTGGGACGCACTGTTCCCAAACTGGGGGGGCTGGTCCCAAACTGGGACGCACTGTTCCCAAACTGGGGGGCTGGCCCAGCGCAGCCAATGGGAGCGCTGCTGCCCGAGCCCCGCTGGCCAATCAGAGCGTGGCTCTGGCCCTCCTGCTCTGTCAGCGCCGGGAGGGAGGGAGGGAGGGGGGAGGGAGACCAAACGGCAGCAGGGGCACATTGGAGGCTCCCAGCGCCCCCAGAGCAGCTCCCAGCGCCTCCAGGTAAGATTCCCAGTCCCATCAAGCCCCCTCCCAGTCCCTCCCAGTTCCCTTCCAGACCTCTCCAAATCCTTCCCAGTCCCTCCCAATTCCTCTGCAGTGCCTTCTAGTTCCCTCCCAGACCTCTCCCAGCCCCTCTCTAATCCCATCCCTGTCCCTGCCCAATCCTGCTCCAGTCTCTCCCAGACCCCCTCTCAATCCCTCCCAATCCGTCCCAGTTCCTACTAGGATCGCTTTCAGTTCCCATCCAGGCCCTTCCCATGCCCTCCCCTTCCAGTCCTTTCCCAGTACAACTCACAGTCCTCACCCAGTCCCAATCCAGTCCTTACCAGGTCCATCCCAGTCCCCTCTCAGTCTCTCACTGTCCCTCCCAGTCCTCTCCCATTTCCACCCAATCCCCTATCAGTCCCATCCAGCCCCCTCCAAATCCTTCCCAGTCCATCCCACTAGCTCCCAGTACATCCCAGTCCCCTCCCAGTTCATTCCAGGCCCTTCCAACTATCTTTCAGACCCTCCCAGTCCCTTTTCATTCCCTTCCCAGTCCCTACTAAGTCCCCTCCGACTCACTCACAATCCACTCCAGATCCCTTTCCATTCCCCTCCCTGTCCCCTCCCACTCCCTGTCAGTCAATCCCATTCCCCTCCCTGTCCCCTCCCACTCCCTGTCAGTCAATCCCATTCCCCTCCCTGTCCCCTCCTACTCCCTGTCAGTCAATCCCATTCCCCTCCCTGTCCCCTCCCACTCCCTGTCAGTCAATCCCATTCCCCTCCCTGTCCCCTCCCACTCCCTGTCAGTCAATCCCATTCCCCTCCCTGTCCCCTCCCACTCCCTGTCAGTCAATCCCATTCCCCTCCCTGTCCCCACCCACTCCCTGTCAGTCAATCCCATTCCCCTCCCTGTCCCTTCCCACTCCCTGTCAGTCAATCCCATTCCCCTCCCTGTCCCCACCCACTCCCTGTCAGTCAATCCCATTCCCCTCCCTGTCCCTTCCCACTCCCTGTCAGTCAATCCCATTCCCCTCCCTGTCCCCTCCCACTCCCTGTCAGTCAATCCCATTCCCGCCCTGTCCCGTCCCAGTTCCTTCCATTCTTCGCACCATATCCCAGTCCCCTCCCAGTCCCTCCCCTTCCCTTCACAGTTCTTCCAAATCCTCTCACAGACTCTTCCAGGCCCCTCCGAGTACCTTTCAGACGTTTCCACTCCCCTCCCCCTACCTCCCAGTCCATCCCAGTCACTTCCAATCCCTCCACTCCATCCCTGATCCCTTCCCACTCCATCCAATTCCACTCCTTTCCCAGTACATCCCACCCCCCCTCCTACTCCTTCTCTGTTCCTTCCAGTCCTCTCCCATTGCCCTCCCAGTCCTAATCCAGTACTTTCTAGGTCCATCCCAGTCCCAGTCCTCTCCCATTTCCTCTCAATCCACTCCCAGTCCCACCCGGCCTCACCCAATCCTTCCCAGTCCATCCCACTAGCTCCCAGTATGTCCCACTCCCCTCCCAGTCCCTTCCAATCCTCTCCCATTTCCCTCCCAGTCCCAATCCACTCCTTTCCAACTCCATCCCAGTCCCCTCGCAGTCTCTCCCAGTCCCTAGTGCCATTCCAGTCCTCTCCCAGTCACTCACAATCCATTCCAAATCCCTCTCCATTCCCTCCCAATCCATTCCCAATCTATTCCACTATCTCCCAGCATATCCCAGTCCCCTCCACTAACTCCCATGCCCCTCTCCCTCTCTCCCAGGCCCTCCACATCCCCTCCCAGGCCATCCCAGTCCCTCACAATCCCTCCACTCCATCCCTCATCCTTTCCCACTTCCCTCTCAGTCTCCTCCCACTCCTCCCCAGTCCCTCCCAATCCCATCCCACTTCCCAGCTCTCCCTCCCATTCCCCTTCCCTGCCTCTCCCACTCACTCACAATCACCCTAGTCTGGAAGGGGACTGGGGCATACTGGGAGACACTGGGAAGGACTGGATTGGGACTGGGACGGTCTGGGAGAGGACTGGGAAGGAATGGGACAGGACTGGCAGGGACTGAGGACTGGGAGGGGACTGGGATGAGTCCTTTCCCAGTCCAACTCCAGTCCCTCGCAGTCCTCTTCCATTTCCTCCCAGTCCTCTATCAGTCCCACCCAGCCCCCTCCCAATCCTTCCCAGACCATCCCACTGGCTCCCAGTATATCCCAGGCCCCTCCCATGCCACTCCAACCACCTTTCACACACTCCCCCTACCTGCCCAGTCCCCTCCCAGTCACTCACAATCCTTTCCAAATCCCCTCCCTGTCCCATCCCAGCACCTCCCAGTCCAATTCCCCTCCCTGACACCTCTCAGGCCCCTTCCCAGTCCTCTCCCAGTTCAGCTCAATCCTTCCCAGATCCCTTCCCAGCCCATCCTACTCCCTCCCACTCCATCCCACTCCCTTCCCGTTCCTCTGAATCCCACCCACTCACTCCCAATCCCTTCCCAGTCCCTCACTATCCCATTACACTCCTTTCCCACTACATCCCACTGCCCTCCCAGTCCTTTTCAGTCCTCTCCCAGTCCCAATCCAGTCCTTTCCAGCTCCATCCCAGTCCCCTCCCACTCCCTCCTAGTCCCTTTCTATTGCCATTCCACTCACTCACAACCATTCCAGATCCATTCCCAATCTCTCCCACTCCATCCCACTATCTCCCAGTATCTCCCAGTCCCCTCCACTAACTCCCGAGCCCTTATCACTCTCTCCCAGGCCCTCCACATCCCCTCCCAGTCCCTCCACTCCATCCCTCATCCTTTCCCACTTCCCTCCCACTACCTCTCAGTCCCTCCAAGTCTCCTCCCACGCCTCACCAGTCCCTCCCAATCCCATCCCACTTCCATCAGTCCCTCCCATTCCCCTCCCTGTCCCATCCCAAGACCTCCCAGGCCCATTCCTCTCCCTCACACCTCTCAGGCCCCTTCCCAGTCTCACCCAATCCCTCCCAGACCCACTCACTCCTTCCCAGATCCCTTCCCAGTCCATCCCACCCCCTCCCAATCCCCTCCCAGTCTCTCACAATCCCATTCCAGTCCTACCCAATCCCTCCCGGTCTCCTTCCAGTCCTCCTCAGTCCTTTCCAGGCCTCTCCCAATCCAAATCCAGTCCTTACCAGCCCCTTCCCACTCCCCTTCCCATCCCTCCCAATCCCCTCCCAGTCTCACCCAGCACCCTTCCAATCCTTCCCAGTCCATCCCACTCGCTCCCAGTACATCCCAGTCCCCTCCCAATGCCTTCCAGGCCACCCCAAAGACCTTTCACACCCTCCCACTACCTTCCCAGTCCCCTCCCAGTCACTCACAATCCATTCCAGATCCCTTCCCATTCCCTCCCAATGCCCTCCCAGGTCACTCCTCCCTGACACCTCTCAGGCCCCTTCCCACTCCATCCCACTCCCACTCCATCCCAATGCCCTCCCAGTCTCCTCCAAGTCCTTCCCAGTTCCTCTCAATCCCTCCCACTCCCCCTCCCAGTCGCTTCCTGGCCTCTCCCAGTTCCCTCACAGTCCTCTCCCAGTCCCAATCCAGTCCTTATCAGATCCATCTCAGTCCCCTCCCAGTCTCTCTCAGTCCCTCCCGGTCCCGTCCCAGTCCAACTCCAGTCCCGTCCCAGTCCTCTATCACTCCCACCCAGCCCCATCCCAATCCTTCCCAGTCCATCCCACTGGCTCCCACAATATCCCAGTCCCCTTCCAGTCACCTCCCACTCCCGCCTAATCCCCTCCCAGTCCCCAGTCCCCTCCCAGTCACTCACAATTCATTCCAGATCCCTTTCCCTTCCCTCCCAATCCCCTTCCACTCCCTCCCATTCCATCTCATTCCTCTCCCACTTCCCAGCAGTCCCTCCCATTCCCCTCCCTGTCCCATCCCAGCAACTCCCAGTCCCATTCCCCTCCCTGACACCTCTCAGGCCCCTTCCCAGTCCTCTCCCAGTTCAGCTCACTCCTTCCCAGATCCCTTCCCAGTCCATCTCACTCATCCCACTCCTTCCCAGTGTCTCTGAATCCCACCCACTCCCTCCCAGTCCCATCCCACTCTCTCACAATCCCATTCCACTCCTTTCCCAGTACATCCCACTCCACACCCAGTCCTTTTCAGTCCCTTCCAATCCTCTCCCTTTTCCCTCCCAGTCCCAATCCAGTCCTTTCCAGGTCCATCCAAGTCCCCTCTCAGTCTCTCCCAGTCCCTAGTGCTACCAGTCACCTCCCACTCCCTACTAATCCCCTCCCTGTCCCCAGTCCTCTCCCAGTCACTCACAATCCATTCCAGATCCCTCTCCATTCCCTCCCAATCCTCACCCACTCCATTCCACTATCTCCCAGTATATCCCAGTCCCCTCCACTAACTCCCAAGCCCCTATCCCTCTCTCCCTCCACATCCCCTCCCAGGCCATCCCAGTCCCTCCCAATCCCTCCAATCCATCCCTGATCCCTTCCCGCTCCATCCCATTCCCTCCCAGTCCGTCCCAATGCCCTCCCAGCCTCCTCCCAATCCCTCCCAGTCTCTCCCAAACCCCACACAGTCACAACCAGTTCCCTCCCAGTCCCTGACAATCCCTGACAGTCTGCACCCTGTGCCCCATCCCTGCCCATCACACCCAGTTCCATCCCAGTCCCTCCCAGTTCCTCCCAGTCAGGCTCCCTGGGAGGGGCTGGGAGGGAAATGAGAAGGATTGGGATAGAATTTGGAGGGCCTGGGAAGCTGTGGGATGGAAATGGGAGGGGACTGAGCGGGGGACTGGGAAGGAAGTGGGAGGCATTGGGAGGGAGTAGGAGAGAACTGTTAGGGACTGGGAGCGAGTTGGGAGGGAACTGGGAGGTACTGGAAAGGGATTTGGAGGGACTGGGAGGGGAGGGCTGGGAACTGGAACAGAAGTGGTAGGGACTGGGACAGACTGGGAGGGGACATGAAGGTGTGTTGGAGGTACTGGATGGAATTGGGAAGCACTGGGATGGGACTGGGCAGGAACTGCGAGGAAACTGGGAGGGTGTGGGAGGGAACCGGCAAAGACTGGGAGGGACTGGAGGGGACTGGGAAGAACTGGATGGGGAGTGGGAGGGACTGGAACAGAAGTGGGAGGGGAATGGAAGGGACTGGGAGGGAACTGGACCCCAACTGGGGCAAACTGGGCCCAAACGGGGACACACTCAACCCAAACTGCAGGGGAGTGGTCGCAGACTGGGGGGGTCTGGTCCCAAACTGGGGCACACTGGAACAAAACTGGGGGGGACTGGTCCCGAACTGGGACGCACTGTTCCTAAACTGGGGGGACTGGTCCCGAACTGGGATGCACTGTTCCCAAACTGGGAGGGGCTGGGCCCGAACTGGGATGCACTGGAACAAAACTGGGGGGGACTGGTCCCGAACAGGGATGCACTGTTCCCAAACTGGGGGGCTGGGCCCGAACTGGGATGCACTGGAACAAAACTGGGGGGGCTGGTCCTGAACTGGGACACACTGTTCCTAAACTGGAGGGGACTGGTCCCGAACTGGGACGCACTGTTCCTAAACTGGGGGGGACTGGTCCCGAACTGGGATGCACTGTTCCCAAACTGGGAGGGGCTGGGCCCGAACTGGGACACACTGTTCCCAAACTGGGAGGGACTGGTCCCGAACTGGGATGCACTGGAACAAAACTGGGGGGGACTGGTCCCGAACAGGGATGCACTGTTCCCAAACTGGGGGGTTGGTCCCGAACTGGGACGCACTGTTCCCAAACTGGGGGGCTGGCCCAGCGCAGCCAATGGGAGCGCTGCTGCCCGAGCCCCGCTGGCCAATCAGAGCGTGGCCTGGCCCTCCTGCTCTGTCAGCGCCGGGAGGGAGGGAGGGAGGGAGGGGGGAGGGAGACCAAACGGCAGCAGGGGCACATTGGAGGCTCCCAGCGCCCCCAGAGCAGCTCCCAGCGCCTCCAGGTAAGATTCCCAGTCCCATCAAGCCCCCTCCCAGTTCCCTTCCAGACCTCCCCGAATCATTCCCAGTCCCTCCCAATTCCTCTGCAGTGCCTTCCAGTTCCCTCCCAGACCTCTCCCAGCCCCTCTCTAATCCCATCCCTGTCCCTGCCCAATCCTGCTCCAGTCTCTCCCAGACCACCTCCCAGTCCCTCCCAGTCTGTCCCAGTTCTTCCTAGAATCACTTTCAGTTCCCATCCAGGCCCCTTCCAAGCCCTCTCATTCCAGTCCTTTCCCAGTACAACCCAGTCCTCACCCAGTCCCAATCCAGTCCTTACCAGGTCCATCCCAGTCTCCTTTCAGTCTCTCTCTGTCCCTCCCAGTCCCTTCCAACTACCTTTCAGGCCCTCCCAGTCCCTTCTAAGTCCCCTCCCAGTCCAGCCCAGTCCCCTCCCAGTCACCCACAATCCATTCCAGATCCCTTCCCCTTCCCTCCAAGTCCCCTCCCACTCCATCTCAGTCAATCCCATTCCCCTCCCTGTCCCATCCCAGCACCTCCCAGGCCCATTCCCCTCCCTGACACCTCTCAGGCCCCTGCCCAGTCCCACCCAATCCCTCCCAGTCCCCTCCCCAGTTCCGCTTAATCCTTCCCAGTCCATCCCACTCCCTGCCACTCCATCCCAATGCCCTCCCAGTCCTTCCCAGTCTCCCACAGTTCCTCTGAATCCCACCCACTCCCTCCCAAACCCCTCCCAGTCCCATCCCTGTCTCTCACAACCTCATTCCACTCCTCTCCCAGTACATCTCACTCCCACTCCTCTCCGATTGCCTCCCAGTCCCCTCCCAGTCACTCACAAACCACTCCAGATCCCTTCCCATTCTCTCCCAATCCCATCCCACTTCCATCAATCCCTCCCATTCTCTTCCCAGTCCCATTCTAGGACCTCCCAGTCCCATTCCCCTCCCTGCCACCTCTCAGGCACCTTCCCAGCCTCACCCAATCCTTCCCAGTCACTTCAGTCATTCATAGATCCCTTCCCAGTCCATCCCACTCCTTCCCACTCCCAGTCCTCCCCAGCCCCTTCCAGGCCTCTCCCAGTTCCCTCGCACTCCTCTCCCAGTCCCAATCCAGTCCTTACAGGTCCATCCCAGTCACCTCCCAGTCTCTCTCAGTCCAACCCAGTCCCTTCCCAGCCCAACTCCAGTCCCCTCCCATTTCCGCCCAGTCCCTCACTATCCTATCACACTCCTTTCCCACTACATCCCACTGCCCTCCCAGTCCTTTTCAGTCCTTTCCAGCTCCATCCCAGTCCCCCTCCCACTCCCTCCTAGTCCCTTTCTATTGCCATTCCGCTCACTCACAACCATTCCAGATCCATTCCCAATCTCTCCCACTCCATCCCACTATATCCCAGTCCCCTCCACTAACCCCCGAGCCCCTATCCCTCTCTCCCAGGCCCTCCACATCCCCTCCCAGGCCATCCCAGTCCCTCCCAATCCCTCCACTCCATCCCTCATCCTTTCCCACTTCCCTCCCACTACCTCTCAGTCCCTCCAAGTCTCCTCCCACGCCTCGCCAGTCCCTCCCAATCCCATCCCACCTCCATCAGTCCCTCCCATTCCCCTCCCTGTCCCATCCCAAGACCTCCCAGGCCCATTCCCCTCCCTCACACCTCCCAGGCCCCTTCCCAGTCTCACCCAATCCCTCCCAGTCCCACTCACTCCTTCCCAGTCCCCTTCCCACTCCATCCCACTCCCACTCCATCCCAATGCCCTCCCAGTCTCCTCTAAGTCCTTCCCAGTTTCTCTCAATCCCTCCCACTCCCCTCCCAGTCCTTCCCAATCCCTTCCTGGCCTCTCCCAGTTCTCTCACAGTCTTCTCCCAGTCCCAATCCAGTCCTTACCAGGTCCATCCCAGTCCCCTCCCAGTCTCTCTCAGTCCCTCCTGGTCCCTTACGAGTACAACTCCAGTCCCCTCCCATTTCCTCCCAGTCCTCTATCACTCCCACCCAGCTCCCTCCCAGTCCTTCCCAGTCCATCCCACTAGCTCCCAGAATATCCCAGTCTCCTTCCAGTCACCTCCCTCTCAGTCCCCTCCAAGGCCCTTCCAGACCCCTCCAACTACCTTCCCATTACCCTCCCAGTATGCTCCCTCTGGCCCAGTCCCCTCCAGTCACTCACAATCCATTCCAGATCCCTTCCCATTTCCTCCCAATGCCCTCCTACTCCAGCCCAGTGCATCCCATTCCTCTCCCAGTTCCCAACAGTCCCTCCCATTACCCTCCCTGTCCCTCCCTGTCCCATTCCCCTCTCTGTCACCTCTCAGTCTCCTTCCCAGTCCCAACCACCCTCTCTCACTCCCCTCCCAGTCCCATCCCAGTTTCTCATAATCCAATTCCACTCCTTTCCCAGTACATCCCACTCCCCTCCCACTCCTTCTCTGCCCCTTCCAGTCCTCTCCCACTGCCCTCCGAGTCCTAATCCAGTACTTACCAGGTCCATCCCAGTCCCAGTCCTCTCCTATTTCCTCTCAATCCACTCCCAGTCCCACCCGGCCTCACCCAATCCTTCCCAGTCCATCCCACTAGCTCCCAGTACATC
This sequence comes from Pogoniulus pusillus, assembly GCF_015220805.1. Lineage (NCBI taxonomy): Eukaryota > Metazoa > Chordata > Aves > Piciformes > Lybiidae > Pogoniulus > Pogoniulus pusillus. The sequence continues at coordinate 15,053 of NC_087287.1, forward strand.
CCAGTCCCCTTACAGTCACCTCCCAAGTCCCTCCCAGTCCCCAGTCCTCTCCCACTCCGACCCAGTCCCCTCCCAGTCACTCACAATCCATTCCAGATCCCTTCCCATTCCCTCCCAATCCCCTCCCAGTCTCTCACAATCCCATTCCACTCCTTTCCCAGTACATCCCACTCCCCTCCCAGTCCCTTCCAGTCCTCTCCCATTTCCCTCCCAGCCCCAATCCAGTCCCCTCGCAGTCTCTCCCAGTCCCTAGTGCCATTCCAGTCCTCTCCCAGTCACTCACAATCCATTCCAGATCCCTCTCCATTCCCTCCCAATCCTCTCCCACTCCATTCCATCATCTCCCAGTATATCCAAGTGCTCTCCACTAACTCCCAAGCCCCTATCCCTCTCTCCCTCCACATCCCCTCCCAGGTCATCCCAGTCCCTCCCAATCCCTCCAGTCCATCCCTGATCCCTTCCCGCTCCATCCCATTCCCTCCCAGTCCGTCCCAATGCCCTCCCAATCCCTCCCAGTCTATCCCAGTCTCTCCCAATCCCCACACAGTCACATTCAATTCCCCTCCCTGACACCTCTCAGGCCCCTTCCCAGTCCTCTCCCAGTTCAGCTCACTCCTTCCCAGATCCCTTCCCAGCCCATCCTACTCCATCCCACTCCCTCCCCATTCCTCTGAATCCCACCCACTCACTCCCAATCCCTTCCCACTCCCTCACTATCCCATTACACTCCTTTCCCAGTACATCCCACTGCCCTCCCAGTCCTTTTCAGTCCTCTCCCAGTCCCCTCCCACTCCCTCCTAGTCCCTTTCTATTGCCATTCCACTCACAACCCATTCCAGATCCATTCCCATTCTCTCCCACTCCATCCCACTATATCCCAGTCCCCTCCACCAACGCCCGAGCCCCTATCCCTCTCTTCCAGGCCCTCCACATACCCTCCCAGGCCATCCCAGTCCCTCCCAATCCCTCCACTCCATCCCTCATCCTTTCCCACTTCCCTCCCACTACCTCTCAGTCCCTCCAAGTCACCTCCCATGCCTTGCCAGTCCCTCACAATCCCATCACAGTCCTACCCAATCCCTCCTGGTCTCCTTCCAGTCCTCCTCAGTCCTTTCCAGGCCTCTCCCAATCCAAATCCAGTCCTTACCAGCCCCTTCCCACTACCCTTCCCATCCCTTTCCCTTCCCTCCCAATCCCCTCCCAGTCTCACCCAGCCCCCTTCCAATCCTTCCCAGTCCATCCCACTAGCTCCCAGTACATCCCAGTCCCCTCCCAGTCCCTCACAATGCCTTCCAGGCCCTCCCAACTACCTTTCACACCCTCCCACTACCTTCCCAGTCCCCTCCCACTCTGGCCCAGTCCCCTCCCAGACACTCACAATCCATTCCAGATCCCGTCCCATTCCCTCCCAATGCCCTCCCAGGCCACTCTCCTCCCTGACACCTCTCAGGCCCCTTCCCACTCCATCCCAATGCCCTCCCAGTCTCCTCTAAGTCCTTCCCAGTTCCTCTCAATCCCTCCCACTTCCCTCCCAGACCCTTCCTGGCCTCTCCCAGTTCCCTCACAGACCTCTCCCAGTCCCAATCCAGTCCTTTCCAGGTCCATCTCAGTTCCCTCCCAGTCCTCTCCCACTTCCTCTCAGTCCTCTATCACTCCCACCCAGCCTCATCCCAATCCTTCCCAGTCCATCCCACTAGCTCCCAGTATATCCCAGTCCCCTTCCAGTCACTCACAATTGATTCCAGATCCCTTTCCCCTTCCCTCCCAGTCCCCTTCCACTCCCTCCCACTCCATCTCATTCCTCTCCCACTTCCCATCAGTCTCTCCCATTCCCCTCCCTGTCCCATCCCAGCACCTCCCAGTCCCACCCAATCCCCCCCCAGTCCCCTCACAGTTCCACTCACTTTTTCCCAGATCCCTTCCCAGTCCATCCCAATGCCCTCCTGGTCTCCTCTCAGTCTTTCCTAGTCTCTCCCAGTTCCTCTGAATCCTACCCACTCCCTCCCAATGCCTTCCCAGTCCCTTCCAGGCCACCCCAACTACCTTTCACCTCCTCACACTACCTTTCCACTCCCCTGCCAGTCTCTTCCCAGTCCCCTCCCAGTCACTCACAACCCATTCCAGATCCCTTCCCATTCCTTTCCAATCCCCTCCCACTCTACCTCCTTCTTCTTCTTCTTCCCATCAGTCCCTCCCATTCCCTTCCCTGCCACCTCTCAGGCCCCTTCCCAGTCCCACCCAATCCCCCACAGTCCCCTCCCACTTCTGCTCCTTCCCAGATCCCTTCAGATCCCTTCCCACACCATCCCACTCCCTCCCAGTCCATTCCAATGCCCTCTCAGTCTCCTCCCAGTCCTTCCCCGTTCCTCTGAATTCCACCCACTCTCTCCAATCCTCTCCCAGTCCCATCCCAGTCTCTCACAATCCCACTCCAGTCCTACCCAAGCCCTCCCAGTCCTTCTCAGTCCCTTCCTGGCCTCTCCCAGTCCCAATCCAGTCCTTACCAGGTCCATCCCAGTCCCCTCACAGTCTCTCTCAGTCCCCCCACGTCCCTTCCCAGTCCCATTCCAGTCCCTCCCAGTCCTCTATCACTCCCACCCAGCCCCCTCCCAATCATTCCCAGTTCCTCCCACCAGCTCCCACTATATCCCAGTCCCCTACCAGTCACCTCCCACTCCCTCTCAATCCCCTCCAAGTCCCTTCCAGCCCCCTCCAACTACCTTCCCAATCCCCTCACAGTTCCACTCACTCCCAGATCCCTTCCCAGTCCATCCCACTCCCTCCCAGTCCATTCCAATGCCCTCCCAGTCCTGCCCAGCTGCTCTGAATCCCATCCACTCCCTCCCAATCCCCTACCAGTCTCTCACAATCCCATTCCAGTCCTTTCCCAACACATCCCACTCCCCTCCCAGCCCTTTCCAATCTCCTCCCAATCCCCTATCAGTCCCACACAGCCCCACCCAATCCTTCCCAGTCCATCCAACTAGCTCCCAGTATATCCCAGTCTCCTTCCAGTCCCCTCACACTCCCTCTCAATACTCTCCCAGGGCCTTCCAGGCCACCCCAACTACCTTTCACACCCTCACACTGCCTTCCCATTCCCCTCCCAGTATCTTCCCTGTCCACTCCCACTCTGGCCCAGTCCCCTCCAGTCACTCACAATCCATTCCAGATCCCTTCCCATTCCCTCCCAATGCCCTCCTACTCCAGCCCAGTGCATCCCATTCCTCCCCCAGTTCCCACCAGTTCCTCCCATTACCATCCCTGTCCCTCCCAGACCCATTCTCCTCACTGCCACCTCTCAGTCTCCTTCCCAGTCCCACATAATCCCACTCCAGTCATTTCCCAGTACATCCCACTCCCCTCCCAGACCTTCTCTGTCCCTTCCACTCCTCTGTCATTTTCCTCCCGTCCTAATCCAGTCCTTAGCAGGTCCACCTCAGTCCCCTCCCAGTCTCAGTCCAACTCCAGTCCCTCCCAACCTCTCCCAGTTCCTCTCAATCCACTCCCAGTCCCACCCAGCCTCACCCAATCCTTCCCAGTCCATCCCACTAGCTCCCAGTACATCCCAATCCCTTCCAATCCCCTCCCACTCTGGCTCAGTGCCCTCCCAGTCACTCATAATCCATTCCAGACCCCATCACATTCCCTCCCAATCCCCTCCCACTCCCTCCAAGTCCAGCCCATTCCTTTCTAACTTCCCACCAGTCTCTCCCATTCCCCTCCCTGCCCCATCCCACTACCTCCCAGTCCCATTCCCCTCCCTGGCACCTCTCAGGCCCCTTCCCAGTCCCCTCCCAGTTCAGCTCAGTTGTTCCCAGTCCCACCCACTCTCTCTCAGTCCCCTCCCAGTCCCAGCCCAGTCTCTCACAATCCAATTCCACTCCTTTCCCAGGACATCCCACTCCCCTCCCTGTCCTTTTCAGTCCCTTCCAGATCTTTCCCAGTTCCCTCACAGTCATCTCCTAGTCCCTCCCAGTCTCAGTCCAGTCATCATCAGGTCCATCCCAGTCTCTCCCAGTCCCTCCCAAGCTCCTATCAGTCCCACCCAGCCCTCCCCCAATCCTTCCCAGTCCATCCCACAGTCTCCCAGTATATCCCAGTCCCCTTCCAGTCCTTTCCCATTCCCTCCCATTTCTCCACAAGTTCCCATGAGTCCCTTACAATCTCCTCCCTATCCCATCCCAGTACCTCCCAGTCCCACTTCCCTCCCTGCCACCTCTCAGGCCCCTTCCCAGTCCCATCCAATCCCTCACAGTCCCCTCCCAGTTCCACCCTCTCCTTCCCAGGTCTATTCCCAGTCCATCCCACTCCCAGTCTCCTCCCGGTCCTTCCCAGTTCCTTTGAATCCCACCCACTCCCTATAACCCCCTCCCAGTCCCACCCCAGTCTCTTTCAATCCCATCCCACTCCTTTCCCAGTACATCCCAGTCCCCTCCCAGGTCTTCTCAGTACCTTCCAGGCTTCTCCCAGTCCCAATCCAATCCTCACCAGTCCCTTCCCAGTCCATCCCAATCCCCTCCTAGTCCCTTCCAGTGCCCTCCAACTACCTTTCACACCCTCCCACTACCTTGCCACTCCCCTCCCACTCTGGCCCAGTCCCCTCCCAGTCCCAATCCATTCCAAACCCCTTCCCATTCCCCCCAATCCTCTCCCTGGCCCAGTCCCCTCCCTGCCACCTCTCAGTCCCTCCCAGTCCTTCTCAGTCCCTTCCAGGCCTATCCCAGTTCCCTCACAGTCCTCTCCCAGTACCTCCCAGTCCAAATCCAGTCCTTACCAGGTCCATCCCGGTCCCTTCCCAGTCCCATTCCAGTCCTCTCCCATTTCCTTCCAATCCTCTATCAGTCCCACCCAGCCCCCTCCCAATCCTTCCCAGTCCATCCCCCTAGCTCCCAGTCTATCCCAATCCCTTCCCAGTCCCCTCCCACTCTCTCACAATCCATTCCAGATCCCCTCCCAGGCCATCTCATTCCTCTCCCACTTCCCATCAGTCCCTCCCATTCCCCTCCCTGTCCCATCCCAGTACCTCCCAGTCCCATTCCCCTCCCTGACAGCTCTCTGTCCTCTTCCCAATCCCTCCCAGTCCCCTCACTCCTTCTCAGATCCCTTCCCAGCCCAGCCCACTCTTAGTCCATCCCAGACTCTTCCAGTTCCTCTGAATCCCACTCACTCCCTCCCAATCCCCTCCCAGTTCCATCCCAGTCTCACAATCCCATTCCAGGCCTTTCCCAGTACATCCCAGTCCTTCTCAGACCCTTCCAGGCCTCTCCTAATACCCTCCCAGTCCCAATCCAGTCTTTAACCAGGTCCAACCCATTCCCCTCCCATTCTCTCTCTGGCCTTCTCCCCCCTTCCCAGTTCCACACCAGTTCCTCCCAGTCCATCCCATTGCCCTCTCAGTCCCTTCGCAGTACCACCCAGTCCCATACCCCTCCATGCCACCTCAGTCCCCTTCCCAGTCCATCCCAGTCCCCTCGAGTCTCTCCCAGATCCCTTCCCAGTCCATCCAACTCTCTCCCAGTTCCTCTGAATCCCACCCACTCCCTCCCAGTCCCTCACAATCCCATTCCACTCCTTTCCCAGTACTTTCACACTCCCAGTCCTTCCCAGTCCCTTCCAGGCCCATCCCAGTTCTCTCCCAGTCCTAATCTAGTTCTTGCCAGGTCCATCCCAGTCCCCTCCCAGTCTCTCCCAATCCTTCCCAGTCTATCCTACTGGCTCCCAGCATATCCCAGTCCCCTCCATCAGCTCCCAATCCCCTATGACTCTCTCCCAGTCCCTCCAAATCCCCCCCCAGTCCCTTCCCAGTCTCCTCCCACTGCCTCCCAGTCCCTCCCACTTCCCTCATCCTTTCCCACTTCCCTCCCACTACCTCTCAGTCTCCTCCCACTCCTCATCAGTCCCTCCCAATCCCATCCCACTCCCCATCTGCCCCTCCTGTTCCCCTCCATGGCTCTCCCAGTCACTCACAATCACTCCCAGTCCCTCATCAATCCCTTCCCATTCCATCCCACTCCCTCCCAGTCTCCCCCAGTTCCTCTGAATCCCCCCCCAGTCTAGCCTGGTCCCCTCCCAGCCCTTCTCAGTGTCTCCCAAACCCCTCCCAGTCTGGCTCAGTCTCTCCAAGTCCCTCCCAGACCATCCCATTCCTCTTCCAGTTCCAAGTAGTCCCTCGCAATCCCCTCCCAATCCCTCCCAGTCACTCATTTATTCCTTCCCACTCCACCCCAGTCCCTCTGAATTCCTCCCACTCTCTCCCAATCCCTTCCAGTCCCTCCCAGTCTCTCCAAGCTCATTCCACATCCCCTCCCACTCTCTCCCAATCCCTTCCAGTCCCTCCCAGTCTCTCCAAATTCATTCCACATCCCCTCTCACTCTCTCCCAATCCCTTCCAGTCCCTCCCAGTCTCTCCAAATTCATTCCACATCCCCTCCCACTCTCTCCCAATCCCTTCCAGTCCATCCCAGTCCCCTCCCATTTCCTCCCAGTCCCCATCAGTCCCACCCAGCTCCCTCCCAGTCCATTCCCCTACCTCCCAGTATATCCCATTCCCCTTCCAGTCCCCTCCAGGAACTCCCAATCCCCTATCACTCTCTCCCAGTCCCTCCAATTCCCCTCCCAGTTCCTCTGCAGGCTTCCCACTCCCTCCCAGTACTTCTCAGTGCCTCCCAAACCCCTCCCAGTCTGGCTCAGTCTCAGCCTCTCCAAGTCCTTTCCCAGTCCCTCCAAGTCCATCCCATTCCTCTCCCTGTTCCCATCAGTCCCTCCCATTCCCCTTCCTGTCCCATCCCAGGACCTCCCAGTCCCATTCCCCTCCCTGACACCTCTCACTCCCATTCCAGCCCATCCCACTCCGTCCCAGTCCATCCCAGTCTCTTGCAATCCCCCCAGAGCCTTTCCCAATACCCTCCCATGCCAAATTCCCTCTCAGTCTCTTCCAATTCCTTCTGATCCCTTCCAGATGCCTTCCCACTCCCTCCCATTGCCAGTCCAGTCCCCTCTCAGTCCAGCCCAGTCCCCTTCCAGTCCCACCCAGCCCCTCACAATCCCTCCCTGTCCATTCCACTATCTCCCAGTATATCCCAGTCTCCTTCCAGTCCCCTCAGTAACTCCCAATCCCCTATCACTCTCTCCCAGTCCCTCCAATTCCCCTCCCAGCCCCTTCCCAGTCCCCTCCCACTACCTCCCAGGCCTTCCCCATCCCGATCCCTCCAGGCCATCCCTGATGCCTTCCCAGACCCCTCCCTCTCCTCCCAATCCCTCCCAGTCACTCTCAGTTCCACTGAATCCCTCTCACTGCCTCCCAAACACCTCCCAGTCTGGCTCAGCCTCTCTCAGCCTCTCCAAGTCCCTTCCCAGTCCCTCCCATTCCACTCCCAGTTCCCATCAGTCCCTCCAAATCCCCTCACAGGCCCTTCCCAGTCCATCCCACTCCTCCTACTCAATCCCAATGCCCTCCCAGTCTCCTCCCAATCCCAGTCTCTCCCACTTCCACTGAATCCATCCCAATCCCTCCCAGTCTGGCCCTGTCCTCTCCCAGTTCCCTCCCAATTGCCTTCATTCCCATTCCTGTCCTTTCCTCCTCCATCCCATTCCCCTCCCAGCCCCTCCCCAGTCCATCCCAGTCTCCCAGTCCCTTCCAGTCCTCTCCCATTTCCTCCCAACCCCCTTCAGCCCTACCCATTCCCCTCCCAGTCACTCACATTCCCTCCCAGGCCCTCATGCATCCCTTCCCACTCCATCCCAATGCCCTCCCAGACTCCTCCCAACCCCTCCTGGTGTCTCCCAGTCCCTCTGGACCCCTCCCAGCCGGGCAGCAGAAAGGCAGCAGCAGGAGCACATCCCAGCAGTAAAAGGATGTTAAATCCACCCCGACACAGGCACACAAAAGCCTCTGCAGGCAGCACAGCCTCGGCCCCTAGCCCAGCCCCTGCTCAGCTGCCCTGGCACCGCTGCCTCTGGGGCTCCACTGCCATCAGCCCAGAGCCAAGCAGCAAAGGCTCCACTGCACCAGCACCAACTGCACTGCGGCACAGGCTGCTGGCACAGCTGCCTCTCTGCCCAAGCACAGCCCTGAGCACCAAGTGGCACAGCTGCACAAGTGACCTGCTTTGGCCAGCACAGCAACGAGGCCCAGGCAGCTCTGCCTTCTGGCTGCCACCTCCTGCACAGTGCCCCCAGAGTGCCCCTGAGGGGAACAGCTCCCCGAGGGAGACCTTAGCTGCAGCAGCACTGCCCAGCAGCCTCTCCAGGGCAGAGGCCTCTCCCCACACCTGAACACCCCCTTCAGTTTTCACTCCCTCACACCCTGAGCTTCTCCTCTGCAACCATCAGCACACTGAAAGGCCTAAGAGAAGGCTTTAAGCAAGGCTGGCACTTGGCAGCAACTCACCACAGAGACATTTCTGCCCCCACAGCCACAGGAAATCCATTTCTGAACCAGCTGCAAGCAGGAATTGCATTTCAAACAGCTCCACGGCCTGGTACCAAAGCATCCCACCCTGCCAGGGCTTGGGGCTGAGGCTGAGTGCAGATCTGCAGCTGGGCTGGGGCAAAGCAGTTCAGCTCCCTGCAAAAAGAGAGAACAAACACAGCAGAGAACTCTCACCCAGGCACAAACAACAGAGACAGAAAGAGGGAGGCAACCTCCAGAGGACCCCAGGCCAACTTAGATGCCCACAATGCCCCTTCTCATGCCCCTGAACCCTGCTGCATGACCCCAGGCCCATTTTACCTGTCCCCAGACCCAAGACCCCTCCAAAGCCACCCAAGGACCCCCAAATCCAACCCAAGGACACCCCCAAAGACCCTCCGCCAGGGACCCCCAAACCCCTCCCCAAGACCCTCCCCCAAGGGACCCCCCCCACAGAGACCCCAAAAGACCCCCCAGGTCCCCCCCAAAGAGCCCTTCAGGGACCCCTAAACTCCTCCCAAGGACCCCCACCAGAGACCCCCAAAATCCTCCCCAGGTCCCCCAAAGAACCCTCCAGGGATCCCCCCAGAGACCCCCAAGGACCCCCCCAGAGACCCCCAAATCCCTTCCCAGGTCCCCCCAAAGACCCCCCCCCCAGAGACCCCCAAATCCCTCCCCAGGGACCCCCAAACCCCTCCCAAGCCTCTCCCCCCCCAACCCTGAAGGCCTCAGCCTCTCCCACCCCCCCAGGCCCAGGCCCCGCGGCCTCGCCCCCAACTTTGACCCCTCAGGACCCCCCCCCCAAAACCAGGCCCTTGCCCCCTCCCCCCCCCACACCGGGTATGTGTCCCTGCCCCTCCCCCTCCTCCCCTCCCTGTTCCCTCCAGGCCGCTGGGGACGCTCCAGGCCCTGCCCCCACTGTCCCCCGCCCCCCCCAGCGGCGACCCCCACCCCACACAGACCTCTCCCCCACCTCTCCGACCCCCACTCACCACCTCCGGGGCCCAGACGCCCCCCGGGCAGCCTTCAGAGTGGCTCTGTCCCCTGCGCCCCTCCCTGCGGCCTGGCCTGAGCGCTCTGCGCATGCGAGAGGGGAGGGGCGGCGGGAACCGCCCCCGGAGCCACCTTGGTGAGGTCAGCGTCGCAGGCGGGACGTCGGCGCCATCTTGGTGAGGTCACCGCCGAGCCTGCGCTGCCGGCGGCGCCCTCGTGGTGAGGGCACTGCCAGCCTAGGAGCGGGCAGTGCCAGCTCACGGGGGGCGGCGCCAGCTTGTAGAGGGTCACTGCCAGCCTGCGGCGAGCGGTGGCGACTCGGTGAGGGCATTGCCAGCTTGCTGCGGGCAGCGCCAGGACCGCGGCGTTGAGCACCATATTGGTGAGGTCATCGCCGTTTTGCGGCGTTTCGGCGCAGTGTTGATGAGGTCACCGCCAGCACGGCGCGCTCGGCTCCATCTTGGTGAGGTCACGTCCAACCCGTCGCGCTCGGCGCCATCTTGGTGACGTCACCGCCGAGCCTGCGCTGCCGGCGGCGCCGTGGTGGTGAGGGTACTGCCAGCCTAGGAGCAGCTCGCAGTGCCACCTGTCGGGGGGAGGCGCCAGCTTGCAGAGGGTCACTGCCAGCCTGCGGCGAGCGGTGGTGACTCGGTGAGGGCATTGCCAGCTTGCTGCTAGCAGCGCCAGGACCGCGGCGTTGAGCGCCATATCGGTGAGGTCACAACCGGCTTGCGGCGTTTCGGCGCCGTCTGGACGAGGTCACATCTAGCCCGTCGCGCTCGGCGCCATCTTGGTAAGGTCAGTCCAACTCGGTAAGGGTAGTGACAGCTTGCAGAGGGCCACTGCAAGCCTGTGGCGAGTGGCGGCGACTCAGTGAGGGCATTGTCATTCTACCGTGTGCAGTGCTAACTCAGTGAGGGCATTGCCAGCCTGCCGCGCCCAGTGCCAGATTGCTACCGGCAGCGGTGTTTCGGCGCCGCATTGATGAGGTCACAGCAGACCGTCGCGCTCGGCGCCATCTCGGTAAGGTCACTTCCCGCCTGTCGCGCTCGTCGCCATATTAGTGAGGTCACCTCCAGACCGTCGCTCTAGGCGCATATTGGTGAAGTCACACCAACCGTCGCGCTGAGCGCCATATTGGTGAAGGCAGTGCCAGCTTGCAGATGGCCACTGACAGGCTGCGGCGAGCGGAGGCGACTCGGTGAGGGCCTCAGCAGCGCCCCCAGGCCAGGCTGCAGTGCTGCGGGGACAAGCTGAGGGCCTGAATGGGCACTGGGGAGCGCTGGGCGGGGACGATGAGGGGCTGGGGGATTAGTGGGGGCATACAAGGAGGTGAGTGGGGGTCCCTGGGCGGGTTTGAGGGCACCTGAGAGGTCCCTAGGAGGGTCTGGGGGTCCCTGAGCCCTCCCCCCATAGGCTCTGGGTCTCCCGGGGGGCTGGAGGCCTGCGGGGGGAGGTCTCCTCCTTCCTGGAGCTGCTGGGGCTGTGCTGGAGACTATCGAGCGCTTCGGAGGGGCGGGACAGGGGCAGGCCCCGCCCACGCCAGAGGACGCACCAATCAGCTGCTGACCCTCCCCGTCCTAACCAGTTCCCCCCCCCAATAAAGCACCAAACTCCGCCAGGTGGACCCTGCCTTCATTTATGCAAATGAGGGGGCGGGGCACAGGGGTGACCATGCCCACAGCCCCCACAGGATGCACCAATCAGCTGCTGACCCTCCCGGTAACCCCTCCCCAACCCCCAACCCATCTCCAAGGTACTCAAAGGCAGAGCCTGATATTGAAATGTATGCAAATGAGGGAGGCAGAACAAGCGGCAAACCACGCCCATCACAATCCACCAATCAGCAGCCACCTCCTGAACTCCTCCTCCAAAGGAAGCTCCAAATCTGTCACCATATAATTAGTTACTGGGGTGGGGGCGGGGCCTAGGGGGCGGGGCCAGGCACAGCATGGGGGAGAGGGCGTGGCTATGGAGGGGCGGGGACTAGACACAGCATGGGGAGAGGGCGTGGCTATGGAGGGGGCAGGGAATAGGCATTGTTCTGAGGGGGCGTGGCTAAGGAAAAGGGGCGGGGACCAGACACAGAACAGGGAAGGGGGCGTGGCTCAGAAAGAAAGGGGCGGGGACTAGACAGCAAGGGGGCAGGGGGTGTGGCTATGCAAATAGGCAGCAACCAGAGCCAGGCAAGAAAGGCCAGGGAGGGGGCGTGGCTCCGCCAGCCCACTCCTCCCGCAGCAGCAGACCCCTGCAGAGCCCTGCAGTGCCCTAGAGACATCTCCAGACTCCTGCAGACAACTTCAGACCTTTCCAAGGGCTCTGCAGACCCTTACAGACCCCTGCAAACTCTTCACACCCCTAAGACCTCTTACACACAGCCACAGCCTCCTCTGCAGAGCCCTGCAGCCCCCTCCACACCTTCAATGGATTCCTGCAGACACTTAACAGATGCCTGACAGAGCTCCACAGACCCCTGCAGACCTTTACAAGATGCCTGCAGACACCTGCGGGCCCAGAACAGAAACCTCCACACACCTGCTGAATGCTACAGACACTTGCACACCCCTCCAGCCTCCTAGAGACCTCTAGGGACCCCTCCCGACCTTTCCATAGAGCCCTGCAGACCCCTGCATGTCTTTAAGAGGCCCCTAGAGACCCCCACAGACCTCTACAGACTGCCAGAGAACCCTGCAGACCCCTACAGACACCTCGAGACCTTTGCAAGGCACCTCAAGACCTTCACAGCCTTTTGAGACACCTACAGCACCACACACACCTCTACCGACCCCTAACCACCTCCACAGACACCCAGAGAGCCCTCCAGGCCCCTAAGGGTACCTACAGATGCCTCCAGACCCCCGCACACCTCTGCACACTCAGAAAAGCCTCCAGGCCTTTTAGAAGACCCCTGCAGACACCTACAGACCTGGGCAGACTCCTACAGCTGCTTGCACAGCCCTGCAGACACCGACAGGCTCCTCCTGGCCTGCAAGCTCACACCATGTGCTCGCACTCAGCTTCTCCCCAGCACCCCCAGGGCTGCTCTTTATCGCCTCCGCCCCCAGCCCGCAGGCACAGGCAGGCTTCCTCCCGCCCACACGCAGCACCCTGCCCTTGCTCTCCTGGAACCTCACAAGCTTCGCCTGGGCCCAGCTCCCCTGCCTGCCCAGGTGTTTCCTGGATGCCATCCTGCCCCTCTGCTTGCTCTCCAGCACCACTCAGCTTGGGGCCATCTGCAAACACGCTGCCAGTGCACCTCTATCTCATTTGGGACAGTCACACTTTAGAGACACTGGACAAAAGTGTCCTGGAGCCAAAGAACTCCTTCACTGAATGCAGACACCTACAGACCCCTCCACACCTTTAACAGACCCCTGCACACATCTACAGACCCCTCCAGAGCCTTCAATGATGCCTGCAGGCACCTACAGACCCACACAGAAATCTCCAAACACCTACTCAACTCTACAGACCTCTGCAGACTCTCTCAGACCCTGACAAACAGCTACAGACCCCTTCACACCTCTGCAGACACCCACACTCACCTACACACCACCACAGACATGGACAAAGCTCAACAGGCACCTGCAGACCCCTCCACACCTTTAAAATTGCCCAGAGACTCCTACAGAACCCTGCCAAAATCTACAGACCCTGACAGAGCTCTGCAGACCCCTCCAGACATTTGAAAGGTGCCTGCAGACCTCCACACCCCCCTAGAGACAGCTGCAGGCACCCACATTCCTCTACAAAGCTCTAGAGACCTCTACAGACGACAGCTACAGACCCCTCCAGACATTTAAGAGGTGCCTGCAGACCCCTGCAGCACCCTAGAGACATCTACAGACAACTTCAGACCTTTCCAAGGGCTCTGCAGACCCTTAGAGACCCCTGCAAACTCTTCACAGCCCTGAGACCTCTACACACCCACAGCCTCCTCTGCACCTCTACACAACCCTGCAGCCCACTCCAGACCTTCCATGGATTCCTGCTCACACCACGGGAAAAAAAAGTAGCCTTTCTCTGGTACGGAAGTCAGAAAGGAAGGGACTGACTCTGGAAAAGGAGAGACTCAGAACGGACACTGGGAAGAGTGGCTCGGGACAGGGAGGGAATGGGATTGACTGACAAGGAGTGGGAGGGGGCAGGGATGGAATGGGATTGACTGACAAGGAGTGGGAGGGGGCAGGGAGGGGAATAGGATTGACTGACAGGGACTGGGCGGGGACAGGGAGGGAATGGGATTGACAGGGAGTGAGAGGGTAAAATGAGGGAATCGTATTGACTGACAGCGAGTGGGCGGGGACAGGGAAGGAATGGGATTGGCTGACAGGGAGTGGGCGGGGACAGGGGGGGAATAGGATTGACTGACAGGGAGTGGGCAGGAACAGGGAGGGAATGGCATTAACAGGGAGCGGGGGGGGGGGGTCATGGAGGGGAAAGGGATTGACTACACAGGGAGTGGGCGGGGACAGGGAGAGAATGGGATTGACTGACAGGGAGTGGGCGGGGTCAGGGAGGGAATGGGATTGATTGACAGGGAGTGGGAGGGGAATGGGATTGACTGATAGGGAGTGGGCGGGGAAAGGGAGAGGAATGAGATTGACAGGGAATGGGGGGGTCATGGAGCGGAAAGGGATTAATTGACAGGGAGTGAGCGGGGACAGGGAGGGAATGGGATTTACAGAAAGTGAGTGGGTGGGGACAGGGAGGGGAATGGGATTGACTGACATGGTGTAGGCTGGGATAGGGATTGTATGAGATTGACTGACAGGGTGTGGGCGGGGACAGGGAAAGAATAGGATTGACTGACAGGGAGTGGGCGTGGACAGGGAGGGAATGGGATTGACTGACACGGAGTGGGAGGGGAATGGGATTGCCTCATAGGGAGTGGGTGGGGACAAGGATGGAATGGGATTGACTGACAGGGAGTGGGCGGGGACAGGGAGGGAATGGGATTGACTGACACGGAGTGGGCGGGGACAGGGAGGGAATGGGATTGACTGGGAGTGGGCGGGGACACGGAGGGGAATGGGATTGACAGGGAGAAGGCGGGGACATAGAAGGGAATTGGATTGACTCACAGGGAGTGGGCGGGGACATGGAGGGGATTGGGATTGACTGACTGGGACTGGGTGGAGACAGGGAGGGAATGGGATTGACTGACAGGGAGTTGCAGGGGAATGGGATTGACTGATAGGGAGTGGGCGGGGACAGGGAGGGAATGGGATTGACTGACAGGGAGTGGGTGGAGACAGGGAGGGGAATAGGATTGACTGGGACTGGGCGGGGACAGGGATGGAATGGGATTGACTGACATGGAGTGGGTGGGGACAAGGAGGGAATGGGATTGACTGATAGGGAGAGGGCGGGGACAGGGAGGGAATGGGATTGATTGACAGGAAGTGGGTGGGGACAGGGAGGGAATGGGATTGTCTGACAGGGAGAGGGAGGGGAATGGGATTGACTGATAGGGAGTGGGCGGGGACAGAGAGAGAATGGGATTGACAGGGAAGGGGCGGGGACAGGGAGGGGAATGGGATTGACTGATAGGGAGTGCGGTGGGGACAGGCAGGGGAATGGGATTGACTGACAGGGAGTGGGCGGGGAGAGGGAGGGAATGGGATTGACAGAATGCGGGTGGGGACATAGAGGGGAATGGGATTGACTGAGAGGGAGTGGGCGGGGACAGGGAGGGAATGGGATTGATTGACAGGAAGTGGGCGGGGACAGGGAAGGAATGGGATTGACTGACAGGGAGTGGGCGGGGACAGGGAGGGAATGGGATTGACGAACAGGGAGTGGGCGGGGACAGGGAGGGAATGGGATTGACAGGGAGTGGGCGGGGACACGAAGGGGAATGGGATTGACAGGGAGTAAGCGGGGACATAGAAGGGAATGGGATTGACTGACAGGGAGTGGGCGGGGATATGGAGGGGAATGGGGTTGACTGACTGGGACTGGGTGGAGACAGAGAGGGAATGGGATTGACTGACAGGGAGCGAGGGGGGGAAAGGAAGGGGAATGGGATTGACTGAAAGGGAGTAGGCGGAGTCAGGGAGGGAATGGGATTGACTGACAGGGAGTGGGGGGGGACAGGGAGGGAATGGGATTGAGTAACAGGCAGTGGGCGGGGACAGGGAGGGGAAAGGGATTGACTGACAGGGAGTGGGCGGGGACAGGGAGATAAGGGGATTGACTGACAGGGAGTGGGCGGGGACAGGGAGGGAATGGGATTGACTGACAGGGAGTGGGCGGGGACAGGCAGGGAATGGGCTTGACTGACAGGGAGTGGGGTGGGGACAGGGAGGGGAACGTGATTGAGTGACAGTGAGTGGGCGGGGACAGGGATGGAATGGGATTGACAGGGAGTGGGCGGGGACAGGGAGGGAATGGGATTGACTGAGAGGGAGTGCGCAGGGACAGGGATGGTATGGGAGTGACTGACAGGGAGTGGGTGGGGACAGGGATGGAATGGGCTTGACTGACAGGGAGAGGGCGGGGACAGGGACAGAATGGGTTTTACATGAGTAGGCGGGGACAGGGAGGGAATGGGATTGACTGGGAGTGGGCGGGGACAGGGAGGGAATGGATTGAATGACAGGGAGTGGGCGGGGACAGGGACGGAATGGGATTAACGGACAGGGAGAGGGCGGGGACAGGGACAGAATGGGTCTTACATGAGTGGGCGGGGACAGGGAGGGAATGGGATTGACTGGGAGTGGGTGGGGACAAGTAGGGAATGGATTGAATGACAGGGAGTGGGTGGGGACAGGGAAGAAATAGGATTGACAAACTGGGAGTGGGCAGGGACAGGGAGGGAAAGGGATTGACTGATAGAGAGTGGGCGGGGACAGGTAGGGGAATGGGATTGACTGACAGGGTGTGGGCGGGGATAGGGATTGTATGGGATTGACTGACAGGGAGTGGGCGGGGACAAGGAGGGAATGGGATTGACTGACAGGGAGTGGGCGGGGAGAGACAGGGAATGGGAATGACTGACAGGGTGTGGGCGTGGACAGGAAGGGAATGGGATTGACTGACAGGGAGAGGGAGGGGAATGGGATTGACTGATAGGGAGTGGGCGGGGACAGAGAGAGAATGGGATTGACTGACAGGGAATGGGCGGGGACACGGAGGGAATGGGGTTGACTGACAGGGAGTGGGGTGGGGACAGGGAGGGGAATGGGATTGACTGAGAGGGAGTGGGGGGGGAGAGACAGGGAATGGGAATGACTGACAGGGTGTGGGCGTGGACAGGAAGGCAATGGGATTGACTGACAGGGAGAGGGAGGGGAATGGGATTGACTTATAGGGAGTGGGCGGGGACAGAGAGAGAATGGGATTGACTGACAGGGAATGGGCGGGGACACGGAGGGAATGGGGTTGACTGACAGGGAGTGGGGTGGGGACAGGGATGGAATGGGGTTGACAGGAGTGGGCGGGGACAGGGAGGGGAATGGGATTGTTTGGGAGTGGGCGGGGACAGGGAGGGAATGGGATTGAGTGGGAGTGGGCGGGGACAGGGAGGGGAATGGGATTCACTTACAGGGAGTCGGGTGGGGAGAGGGAGGGGAATGGGATTGACTGACAGGTAGTGGGCGGGGAGAGGGAGGGAATGGTATTGACTGATAGGGAGTGGGGTGGGGACAGGGAGGGGAATGGGATTTACTGATAGGGAGTGGGGTGGGGACAGGGAGGGGAATGGGATTGAATGACAGGGAGTGGGCGGAGAGAGGGAGGGAATGGGATTGACAGAATGCGGGTGGGGACATAGAGGGGAATGGGATTGACTGAGAGGGAGTGGGCGGGGACAGGGAGGGAATGGGATTGACTGAAAGGGAGTGGGCAGGGACAGGGAGGGAATGGGATTCACTAGGAGTGGGCGGGGACAGGGGGGGAATGGGATTGACTGATAGGGAGTGGGTGCAGACAGGGAGGGAATGGGATTAACAGGGAGTGGGCGGGGACAGGGAGGGAATGGGATTGACTGACAGGGAGTGGGAGGGGAATGGGATTGACTGAAAGGAGTGGGACGAGAATGGAATTTACTGATATGGAGTGGGTGGAGACAGGGAGGGAATGGGATTGACTGAGAGGGAGTGGGCGGGGACAGGAAGGGAATGGGATTGACTGACAGGGAGTGGGTGGGGACAGGGAAGGAATGGGATTGACTGACAGTGAGTGGGAGGGGAATGGGATTGACTGAGAGGGAGTGGGCAGGGACAGGGAGGGAATGGGATTGACTGACGGGGAATGGGCGGGGACAGGGAAGAAATGGGATTGACTGACAGTGAGTGGGCGGGGACAGGGAGGGAATGGGATTGACTGACAGGGAGTGGGCGGGGACGGGGGGGAACGGGATTGACTGACAGGGAGTGGGCGGGGACAGGCAGGGAATGGGATTGACTGACAGGGAGTGGGGTGGGGACAGGGAGGGGAACGTGATTGAGTGACAATGAGTGGGCGGGGACAGGGAGGGAATGGGATTGACTGACAGGGAGTGGGCGGGGACGGGGGGAATGGGATTGACTGACAGGGAATGGGCGGGGATACAGAGGGGAATGGGAATGAGTCTGAGTGGGCGTGGACAGGGAGGGAATGGGATTAACTGACAGGGAGTGGGAGGGGAATGGGATTGACTGAAAGGGAGTAGGCGGAGTCAGGGAGGGAATGGGATTGACTGACAGGGAGTGGGGGGGGACAGGGACATAAGGGGATTGACTGACAGGGAGTGGGCGGGGACAGGGAGGGAATGGGATTGACTGACAGGGAGTGGGCGGGGACAGGCAGGGAATGGGATTGACTGACAGGGAGTGGGCGGGGACAGGAGGGAATGGGATTGACTGACAGGGAGTGGGCGGGGACAGGCAGGGAATGGGATTGACTGACAGGGAGTGGGGTGGGGACAGGGAGGGGAACGTGATTGAGTGACAATGAGTGGGCGGGGACAGGGATGGAATGGGATTGACATGGAGTGGGCGGGGACAGGGAGAGAATGGGATTGACTGAGAGGGAGTGCGCAGGGACAGGGATGGTATGGGAGTGACTGACAGGGTGTGGGTGGGGACAGGGATGGAATGGGCTTGACTGACAGGGAGAGGGCGGGGACAGGGACAGAATGGGTTTTACATGAGTAGGCGGGGACAGGGAGGGAATGGGATTGACTGGGAGTGGGCGGGGACAGGGAGGGAATGGATTGAATGACAGGGAGTGGGCGGGGACAGGCAGGGAATGGGATTGACGGACAGGGAGAGGGCGGGGACAGGGACGGAATGGGTCTTACATGAGTGGGCGGGGACAGGGAGGGAATGGGATTGACTGGGAGTGGGTGGGGACAGGGAGGGAATGGGATTGACTGACAGGGAGAGGGCGGGGACAGGGACGGAATGGGTTTGACAGGAGTGGGCGGGGACAGGGAGGGAATGGGTCTTACATGAGTGGGCGGGGACAGGGAGGGAATGGGATTGACTGGGACTGGGTGGGGACAGGGAGGGAATGGGATTGACTGGGAGTGGGCGGGGACAAGTAGGGAATGGCTTGAATGACAGGGAGTGGGTGGGGACAGGGAAGAAATGGGATTGACAAACTGGGAGTGGGCAGGGACAGGGAGGGAAAGGGATTGGCTGATAGAGAGTGGGCGGGGACAGGTAGGGGAATGGGATTGACTGACAGGGTGTGGGCGGGGATAGGGATTGTATGGGATTGACTGAAAGGGAGTGGGCGGGGACAGGGAGGGAATGGGATTGACTGACAGGGAGTGGGTGGGGAGAGGGAGGGAATGGGATTCACTGGGAGTGGGCAGGGACAGGGATGGAATGGGAATGATTGACAGGGAGTGGGTGGATACAGGAGGGAATGGGATTGACTGACAGGGAGTGGCCGGGTACAGGGATGGAATGGGGTTGACAGGAGTGGGCGGGGACAGGGATGGAATGGGATTGACCGACCGGAAGTGGGCAGGGACACGGAGGGGATTGGGATTGACAGGGAGTAGACGGGGACATAGAAGGGAATTGGATTGACTGACAGGGAGTGGGCGGGGACATGGAGGGGATTGGGATTGACTGACTGGGACTGGGTGGAGACAGGGAGGGAATGGGATTGATTGACAGGGAGCTGCAGGGGAATGGGATTGACTGATAGGGAGTGAGCGGGGACAGGGACGGCATGGGGTTGACAGGAGTGGGCGGGGACAGGCAGGGAATGGGATTGACTGGGAGTGGGCGGGGACATGGAGGGAATGGGATTGACTGGGAGTTGGCGGGGACAGGGAGGGAATGGGATTGACTGGGAGTGAGCGGGGACAGGGAGGGAATGGGATTGACTGACAGGGAGTGGGCGGGGACACAGAGGGAATGGGATTGACAGGCAGGGAGTGGGATGGGGACAGGGAGGGGAATGGGATTGACTGGGAGTGGGCGGGGACAGGGAGGGGAATGGGATTGACTGACAGGGTCGGGGCAGGGATGGGGATTCTATGGGATTGATTGACAGGGAGTGGGCGGGGACAGCAGGGAATGGGATTTCTGACAGGGAGTGGGGGGTGAGAGGGAGGGAATGGGATTGACAGAATGTGGGTGGGTACATAGAGGTGAATGGGATTGACTGAGAGGGAATGGGCGGGGACAGGGAGGGAATTGGATTGACTGACAGGGAGTGGGCGGGGACACGGAGGGGAATGGGATTAACTGGGACTGGGCGGGGACAGGGAGGGAATTGGATTGACTGACAGGGAGTGGGCGGGGACACGGAGGGGAATGGGATTAACTGGGACTGGGCGGGGACAGGGAGGGAATGGGATTGACTGACAGGGAGTGGGCGGGGACAGGGAGGGAATGGGATTGACTGAGAGGGAGTGCGCAGGGACAGGGATGGTATGGGAGTGACTGACAGGGAGTGGGTGGGGACAGGGATGGAATGGGCTTGACTGACAGGGAGAGGGTGGGGACAGGGACGAATGGGTTTTACATGAGTAGGCGGGGACAGGGAGGGAATGGGATTGACTGGGAGTGGGCGGGGACAGGGAGGGAATGGATTGAATGACAGGGAGTCGGCGGGGACAGGGAGGGAATGGGATTGACGGACAGGGAGAGGGCGGGGACAGGGACGGAATGGGTCTTACATGAGTGGGCGGGGACAGGGAGGGAATGGGATTGACTGGGAGTGGGTGGGGAGAGGGAGGGAATGGGATTGACTGACAGGGAGAGGGCGGGGACAGGGACGGAATGGGTTTGACAGGAGTGGGCGGGGACAGGGAGGGAATGGGATTGACTGGGACTGGGTGGGGACAGGGAGGGAATGGGATTGACTGGGAGTGGGCGGGGACAAGTAGGGAATGGATTGAATGACAGGGAGTGGGTGGGGACAGGGAAGAAATGGGATTGACAAACTGGGAGTGGGCAGGGACAGGGAGGGAAAGGGATTGGCTGATAGAGAGTGGGCGGGGACAGGTAGGGGAATGGGATTGACTGACAGGGTGTGGGCGGGGATAGGGATTGTATGGGATTGACTGACAGGGAGAGGGCGGGGACAGGGAGGGAATGGGATTGACTCACAGGGAGTTGGGGGGGAGAGACAGGGAATGGGAATGACTGACAGGGTGTGGGCGTGGACAGGAGGGGAATGGGATTGACTGACACGGAGTGGGCGGGGACAGGGACAGAATGGGGTTGACAGGAGTGGGCAGGGACAGGGAGGGAATGGGATTGACTGACAGGGAGTGGGTGGGGAGAGGGAGGGAATGGGATTCACTGGGAGTGGGCAGGGACAGGGATGGAATGGGAATGACTGACAGGGAGTGGGTGGATACAGGAGGGAATGGGATTGACTGACAGGGAGTGGCCGGGTACAGGGATGGAATGGGGTTGACAGGAGTGGGCGGGGACAGGGATGGAATGGGATTGACCGACCGGAAGTGGGCAGGGACACGGAGGGGATTGGGATTGACAGGGAGTAGACGGGGACATAGAAGGGAATTGGATTGACTGACAGGGAGTGGGCGGGGACATGGAGGGGATTGGGATTGACTGACTGGGACTGGGTGGAGACAGGGAGGGAATGGGATTGATTGACAGGGAGCTGCAGGGGAATGGGATTGACTGATAGGGAGTGAGCGGGGACAGGGACGGCATGGGGTTGACAGGAGTGGGCGGGGACAGGCAGGGAATGGGATTGACTGGGAGTGGGCGGGGACATGGAGGGAATGGGATTGACTGTCAGGGAGTGGGCGGGGACAGGGAGGGAATGGGACTGACAGGGAGTGAGCGGGGACAGGGAGGGAATGGGATTGACTGGGAGTGAGCGGGGACAGGGAGGGAATGGGATTGACTGACAGGGAGTGGGCGGGGACACAGAGGGAATGGGATTGACAGGCAGGGAGTGGGATGGGGACAGGGAGGGGAATGGGATTGACTGGGAGTGGGCCGGGACAGGGAGGGAATGGGATTGACTGACAGGGTGTGGGCGAAGACAGGGAGGGAATGGGATTGACTGAGAGGGAGTGGGAGAGGACAGGGATGGTATGGGAGTGACTGACAGGGAGTGGGTGGGGACAGGGATGGAATGGGGTTGACAGGAGTGGGCGGGGATAGGGAGGGGAATGGGATTGACTTGGAGTGGGCGGGAACAGGGAGGGGAATGGGATTCACTTACAGGGCGTGGGCGGGGACAGGGAGGGAATGGGATTGACTTTTAGGGAGTGGGGTGGGGACAGGGAGGGGAATGGGATTAAGTGATGGGGTGGGGGCAGGGATGGGGATTCTATGGGATTGACTGACAGGGAGTGGGCGGGGACAGGGAGAGAAAGGGATTGACTGACAGGGAGCGGGCGGGGACAATGAGGGGATGGGATTGACTGACAGGGAGTGATCGTGGACACGGAGGTGAATGGGATTGACTGGGGGTGGGCGGGAACAGGGAGGGAATGGGATTGACTGAGAGGGAGTGGGCGGGGACAGGGACGGAATGGGATTGACAGGCAGTGGGCGGGGACAGGAAGGGAATGGGATTGACTGACAGGGAGTCGGCGGGGACAGGGATGGAATGGGATTGACAGGGAGTGGGGGGGGCATGGAGGGAATGGGATTTACTGACAGGGAGTGGGAGAGGACAGGGAGAGAATGGGATTTACTGACAGGGAGTGGGCGGGGACAGGGATGGTATGGGAGTGACTGACAGGGAGTGGGAGAGGAGAGGGAGGGAATGGGATTTACTGACAGGGAGAGGGCAGGGACAGGGACGGAATGGGGTTGACAGGAGTGGGCGGGGACAGGGACGGAATGGGATTGAGTGGGAGTGGGCGGGGACAGGGAGGGGAATGGGATTCACTTACAGGGAGTGGGCGGGGACAGGGAGGGGAATGGGATTGACTGATAGGGAGTGGGGTGGGGACAGGGAGGGGAATGGGATTGACTGACAGGGAGTGGGCGGGACAGGGAGGGCAATGCGATTGACTTATAGGGAGTGGGGTGGGGACAGGGAGGGGAATGGGATTGACTGACAGGGTGGGGGCAGGGATGGGGATTCTATGGGATTGATTGACAGGGAGTGGGCGGGGACAGCAGGGAATGGGATTTCTGACAGGGAGTGGGGGGGGAGAGGGAGGGAATGGGATTGACAGAATGTGGGTGGGTACATAGAGGTGAATGGGATTGACTGAGAGGGAATGGGCGGGGACAGGGAGGGAATTGGATTGACTGACAGGGAGTGGGCGGGGACACGGAGGGGAATGGGATTAACTGGGACTGGGCGGGGAAAGGGAGGGAATGGGATTGACTGACAGGTAGTCGGGGGGGAAAGGAAGGGGAATGGGATTGACTGACAGGGAGTGGGCAGGGAGTGGGGGGGGAGAGAGAGGGAATGGGATTGACTGACACGGAGTGGGCGGGGACAGGGAGGGAATGGGATTGACAGAGAGTAGGCGGGTACATCGAAGGGAATGGGATTGACTGACAGGGAGTGGGGTGGGGACAGGGAGGGGAATGGGATTGACTGAGAGTGGGGGGGACAGGGAGGGAATGGGATTGACTGACAGGGAGTGGGCGGGGACAGTGAGGGAATGGGATTCAGTGGGAGTCGGCGGGGACAGGGATGGAATGGGATTGACTGACAGGGAGTGGGCGGGGACAGAGAGGGGAATGGGACTGACTGAAAGGGAGTGGGCGGGGACAGGGAGGGCAATGGGATTGACTGGGAGTGGGCGGGGACAGGGATGGAATGGGATTGACTGGGAGTGGGCGGGGACAGGGATGGAATGGGATTGACTGACAGGGAGTGGGCGGGGACAGGGAGGGAATGGGATTGTCTGACCGGAAGTTGGCGGGGACATGGAGGGGAATGGGAATGACAGGGAGTAGGTGGCGACATAGAAGTGAATGGGATTCACTAACAGGGAGAAGGCGGGGACATGGAGGGGAATGGGATTGACTGTCTGGGACTGGGTGGAGACAGGGAGGGAATGGGATTGACTGAGAGGGAGTGGGGGGGGAAAAGGAAGGGGATTGGGATTGACAGAAAGGGAGTGGGCGGGGTCAGGGAGGTAAGGGGATTGACTGACAGGGTGTGGGGTGGGGACAGGGAGGGGAATGGGATTGACTGACAGGGAGTGGGCGGGGACAGGGAGGGAATGGGATTGACTGACAGGGAGTGGGCGGGGACAGGGAGGGAATGGGATTGACTGACAGGGAGTGGGTGGGGACAGGGAGGGAATGGGATTGACTCACAGGGAGTGGGCGGGGACAGGGAGGGAATGGGATTGACAGAGAGTAGGCGGGGACAGGGAGGGGAATGGGATTGACTGACAGGGAGTGGGCGGGGACATGGAGGGAATGGGATTGACTGACAGGGAGTGGGCGGGGACAGGGATGGAATGGGATTGACTGAGAGTGGGCGGGGACAGGGAGGGCAATGGGATTGATTGACAGGGAGTGGGCGGGGACATGGAGGGAATGGGATTGACTGACAGGGAGTGGGCGGGGACAAGGATGGTATGGGAGTGAGTGAGAGTGGGCGGGGACAGGGAGGGGAATGGGATTGACAGGGAGTGGGCGGGGACAGGGAGGGGAATGGGATTGACTGACAGGGAGTGGGCGGGGACAGGGAGGGAATTGGATTGACTGGGAGTGGGCGGGGACAGGGAGGGAATGGATTGAATGACAGGGAGTGGGCGGGGAGAGGGAGGGAATGGGATTGACTGACAGGGAGTGGGCAGGGACAGGGAGGAATGGGATTGACTGACAGGGAGTGGGCGGGGACAGCGAGGGAATGGGATTGACTGACAGGGAGTGGGCGGGGACCGGGAGGGAATGGGATTGACTGACAGGGAGTGGATAGGGACATGGAGGGGAATGGGATTGACTGACAGGGAGTGGGGGGGACAGGGATGTAATGGGATTGACTGACAAGGAGTGGGCGGGGGAGTGGGCGGGGTCAGGGATGGAATGGGGTTGACTGAGAGGGAGTGGGCGGGGACAGGGAGGGAATGGAATGGGATCTGGAATGGATTGTGAGTGACTGGGAGGGGAATGGGATTGACTGACTGGGAGTGGGAGGGGACTTAGTAAGGACTTGGACGGGAATGAAAAGTGACTGGGAGCGTCTGAAAGGTAGTTGGAAGAGCCTGGAATGAAGTTGGAGGGGATTGGGAGGGACTGGGATGGGACTGGGATGTACTGGGAGCTAGTCACATGGACTGGGAAGGATTGGGTGAGGCCCGGTGGGATTGATAGGGGATTGGGAGGAAATGGGAGCAGACTGGGAGGGACAGAGAGAGACTGAGAGGGGACTGGGATGGACCTTTTAAGGACTGGATTGGGACTGGGTGAGGACTGGGTTGTACTGGGAAAGGACTGGAATGAGAGAGTTTGGAAGGGGCCTGAATGGGAACTGAAAGTGATCCTAGGAAGAACTGGGACAGACTGGGAGGGATTGAGAGGGGGTCTGGGAGAGACTGGAGCAGGATTGGGCAGGGACTGGGATGGGATTAGAGAGGGGCTGGGAGAGGTCTGGGAGGGAACTGGAAGGCACTGCAGAGGAATTGGGAGGGACTGGGAAGGATTCGGAGAGGTCTGGAAGGGAACTCGGAGGGACTGGGCAGGATTCGATGAGGTCTGGAAGGGAACTGGGAGGGACTGGGAGGGGGCTTGATGGGACTGGGAATCTTACCTGAAGGCGTTGGGAGCTGCTCTGGGGGCGCTGGGAGCCTCCAATGTGCCCCTGCCGCCGTTTGGTCTCCCTCCCGGTGCCGACAGAGCAGGAGGGCCAGGCCACGTTCTGATTGGCCTGCGGGGCTCGGGCAGCAGCGCTCCCATTGGCTGCGCTGGGCCAGCCCCCCAGTTTGGGAACAGTGCATCCCAGTTCGGGACCAGTGCCCCCAGTTTGGGAACAGTGCGTCCCAGTTCAGGACCAGTCCCCCCCAGTTTGGGTACAGTGCGTCCCAGTTCGGGACCAGCCCCCCCCAGTTTGGGAACAGTGCGTCCCAGTTTGGGACCAGTGCCCCCAGTTTGGGAACAGTGCATCCCAGTTCGGGACCAGTGCCCCCATTTTGGGAACAGTGCATCCCAGTTCAGGACCAGTGCCCCCAGTTTGGGAACAGTGCGTCCCAGTTCGGGACCAGTGCCCCCAGTTTGGGAACAGTGCGTCCCAGTTCGGGACCAACGCCCCCAGTTTTGTTCCAGTGTGTCCCAGTCTGGGACCAGTCCCTCCCAGTTTTGTTCCAGTGTGTTCCAGTTCGGGACCAGTCCCCCCCAGTTTTGTTCCAGTTTGCCCCAGTTTGGGAACAGCTCCGACTCGGGGACCAGTCCCTCCCCCAGTTTTGTTCCAGTGTGTCCCAGTTTGGGACCAGCCCCCCCAGTTTTGTTCCAGTTTGCCCCAGTTTAGGACCAGTTCCCACTCGGGAACCAGTCCCTCCCCCAGTTTTGTTCTAGTGTGACCCAGTCTGGGACCAGACCCCACCAGTTTTGTTCCAGTGCATCCCAGTTTGGGACCAGTCCCCCCCAGTTTTGTTCCAGTGCGTCCCAGTTTGGGACCAGTCCCTCCCCGTTTTGTTCCAGTGTGTCCCAGTTTGGGACCAGTCCCTCCCCCAGTTTTGTTCCAGTGTGTCCCAGTCTGGGACCAGTCCCTCCCCCAGTTTTGTTCCAGTGTGTCCCAGTCTGGGACCAGTCCCCCCCAGTTTTGTTCCAGTGCATCCCAGTTTGGGACCAGTCCCTCCCAGTTTTGTTCCAGTGTGTCCCAGTTTGGGACCAGTCCCTCCCAGTTTTGTTCCAGTGTGTCCCAGTCTGGGACCAGTCCCTCCCAGTTTTGTTCCAGTGTGTCCCAGTCTGGGACCAGTCCCTCCCCCAGTTTTGTTCCAGTGTGTCCCAGTTCAGGACCAGCCCCGCCCAGTTTTGTTCCAATGTGTCCCAGTCTGGGACCAGTCCCTCCCAGTTTTGTTCCAGTGTGTCCCAGTTCAGGACCAGCCCCGCCCAGTTTTGTTCCAGTGTGTCCCAGTTCGGGACCATCTCCCCCCCCCCCCCCCCAGTTTTGTTCCAGTGTGTCCCAGTTTGGGACCAGACCCCCCACAGTTTTGTTCCAGTGTGTCCCAGTTTGGGACCAGCCCCCCCAGTTTTGTTCCAGTGTGCCCCAGTTTAGGACCAGTTCCCACTCGGGAACCAGTCCCTCCCCCAGTTTTGTTCTAGTGTGACCCAGTCTGGGACCAGACCCCCCCAGTTTTGTTCCAGTGCATCCCAGTTTGGGACCAGTCCCCCCCAGTTTTGTTCCAGTGTGTCCCAGTTTGGGACCAGCCCCCCCCAGTTTTGTTCCAGTGTGTCCCAGTTCGGGACCAGACCCCTCCAGTTTTGTTCCAGTGTGTCCCAGTTTGGGATCAGCCCCCCCCAGTTTTGTTCCAGTGTGTCCCAGTCTGGGACCAGTCCCTCCCAGTTTTGTTCCAGTGTGCCCCAGTTTGGGACCAGTTCCCCCCAGCTTGCGACCACTCTCCCACAGTTTGGGTTGAGTGTGTCCCAGTTTGGGCCCAGTTTGCCCCAGTTGGGGTCCAGTTCCCTCCCAGTCCCTTCCATTCCCCTCCCACTTCTGTTCCAGTCCCTCCCACTCCCCATCCAGTTCTTCCCAGTCCCCTGCAGTCCCTCCCAGTCTTTGCCGGTTCCCTCCCACACCCTCCCAGTTTCCTCGCAGTTCCTGCCCAGTCCCATCCCAGTGCTTCCCAATTCCATCCAGTACCTCCAACACACCTTCATGTCCCCTCCCAGTCTGTCCCAGTCCCTACCACTTCTATTCCAGTCCCCAGCCCTCCCCTCCCAGTCCCTCCAAATCCCTTTCCAGTACCTCCCAGTTCCCTCCCAGCTTGCTCCCAGTCCCTAACAGTTCTCTCCTACTCCCTCCCAATGCCTCCCACTTCCTTCCCAGTTCCCCGCCCAGTCCCCTCCCATTTCCATCCCACAACTTCCCAGGCCCTCCAAATTCTATCCCAATCCTTCTCATTTCCCTCCCAACCCCTCCCAGGGAGCCTGACTGGGAGGAACTGGGAGGGACTGGGATGGAACTGGGTGTGACGGGCAGGGATGGGGCGCAGGGATGGGGCACAGGGTGCAGACTGTCAGGGATTGTCAGGGACTGGGAGGGAACTGGTTGTGACTGTGTGGGGATTGGGAGAGACTGGGATAGACTGGGAGGGCATTAGGATGTACTGGGAAGGGATCAAGGATGGAGTGGAGGGATTGGGAGGGGAATGAGACTGGGAGGTGCTGGGATGGGAGGACTGAGAGGGACTGAAAAGGACTGGGAGGGCAGTGGGATGTACTGGGCAAGGAGTGTAATGGGATTGTGAGGGACTGGGAAGGGATTGGGAGTGAGTGGGTGGGATTCAGAGGAACGGGGAGGGAGTGGGATGGAGTGGGAGGGAGTAGGATGGGCTGGGAAGGGATCTGGGAAGGACTGAGCTGAACTGGGAGAGGACTGGAAAGGGGCCTGAGAGGTGTCAGGGAGGGGAATGAGACTGGGAGGTGCTGGGATGGGACAGGGAGGGGATTTGGAAAGGATTGTGAGTGACTGGGAGGGGACTGGGCAGGTAGTGAAAGGTAGTTGGAGTGGCATGGGACTGGGGTATACTGGGAGCTAGTGGGATGGACTGGGAAGGATTGGGAGGGGGCTAGGTGGGACTGATAGAGGACTGGAAGGAAATGGGAGAGGACTGGGAGGGACTGGAGTTGGACTGGGAAAGGACTCATCCCAGTCCCCTCCCAGTCCTCAGTCCCTGCCAGTCCTGTCCCATTCCTTCCCAGTCCTCTCCCAGACCGTCCCAGTCCCAATCCAGTCCTTCCCGGTCCATCCCAGTATGCCCCAGTCCCCTTCCAGACTAGGATGATTGTGAGTGACTGGGAGGGGCAGGGAGGGGAATGGGAGGGAGAGCTGGGAAGTGGGATGGGATTGGGAGGGACTGGGGAGGAGTGGGAGGAGACTAAGAGGGAAGTGGGAAAGGATGAGGGATGGAGTGGAGGGATTGGGAGGGACTGGGATGGCCTGGGAGGGGATGTGGAGGGCCTGGGAGAGAGGGATAGGGGCTTGGGAGTTAGTGGAGGGGACTGGGATATACTGGGAGATAGTGGAATGGAGTGGGAGTAGATTGGGAGGGAATGGAGAGGGATCTGGAATGGATTGTGAGTGACTGGGAGAGGACTGGAATGGCACTTAGGGACTGGGAGAGACTGAGAGGGGACTGGGATGGACCTGGAAAGGACTGGATTGGGACTGGGAGGGAAATGGGAGAGGATTAGAAGGGACTGGGAGGGGAGTGGGATGTAGTGGGAAAGGAGAGGAATGGGATTGTGAGAGACTGGGAGGGGATTGGGTCGGAGTGGGAGGGGACTGGGGACTGGGAGGGCAATGGGAGAGGACTGGAAGGGACAGAGAAGGACTGGGAGGGGAGTGGGATGTACTGGGAAAGGAGTGGAATTGGATGGAGTGGGAAGGGATCAAGGATGGAGTGGGGGGATTGGAAGTGACTGGGATGGACTGGGAGGTAGGGGGAGGGGAGTGGGAGCATCTGATAGGTACTCAGAGGGGCCTGGAAGAGTCTGTGAGGGGATTTGGAAGGACTGGGAAGGGAATGGGAGGGACTGGGAGGGGACTGGGATATGCTCGGAAGAATGGAAGGAACTGGGACAGGACTGGGAAAGACTTGGAGGGGATTTGTGAGACTGGGAGATGTGGGAGGGGCTGGGAGGGGCTGGAGGTGGACTAGGATGGAAATGGGATGCACCAAGAGGGATGTGAGAGGGAACTGGGTAGGACTGGGAGAGACTGAGGGGGACTGGAGAGGAACTGGGAGTGACTGGGAGGGAGTGTGAGGCAATTGGGAGGCACAGGGAGGGAACCGATTGGGACTGCCTGGGGATTGGGAGAGACTGGGAGGAACTGAGTGGAACTGAAAGGCCACTGGGGGCAACTGGGAGGGACTGGGAGAGGATCTGGGGGTTACTGGGCAGGACGGGGAGGGGAACTGGGAGAGACTGGAAGTGACTGGAAGGGGATCTGGGAGGGACTGGGAGGAGCATAAGGAACTGGGACGAGACTGGGAGGGACTTAGAGGGGATTTGTGAGAGGCTGGGAGATGTGGGAGGGAACTGGGAGGGAACTGGGAGGGACTTAGGTGGAAATGGGATGGGCCAGGAGGGATGTGAGAGGGAACTGGGTAGGACTGGGAGGGACTGGAGGGATTTGAGAGGGATTGGGAGGAAACTGGAAGGGACTGCGGAGGAATTGGGATGCAGAGGGAGGGAAGTGGAAGGGACTGCAAGGGAATTGGGAGGGACTGGAGGGATTTGGAGAGGTCTGGAACGGGCCTGGGAGGGGACTTGTTGAGACTGGGATCCGTACCTGGAGGCACTGGGAGCTATCCGGGAAGCACTGGGAGCCATCCTGGAAGCACTGGGAGCTGAACTGGGAGCCGCCATTGTGTCCCCTGCCACCATTTTGTCT
Organism: Pogoniulus pusillus; assembly: GCF_015220805.1. NCBI lineage: Eukaryota > Metazoa > Chordata > Aves > Piciformes > Lybiidae > Pogoniulus > Pogoniulus pusillus. Next base: position 45,429 of record NC_087287.1, read on the forward strand.
CTCTCCCTCCCTCCCTGACGCTGTGAGGGGAAAGAGCGGGAAAGCCAGGCTGCGCTCTGATTGGCCAGCGGGGCTTAGGCGGGAAGCGCTCCCATTGGCTGCGCTGGGCCCAATTCCCCCACTTGGTGTGCACTTTGGGCCCAGTTCCTACCAGTTTGGGCCCAGTTTGTCCCAGTTTGGGACCACTTCCCTCCCAAGCCCACCCAGTCCCCTCCCATTTCCATCCCACTACCTCCCAGTCTCTACCAGTCCCTTCCCATTTCCATCCCACTACCTCCCAGTCTCTACCAGTCCCTTCCCATTTCCATCCCACTGCCTCCCAGCTCTCCCCAGTCCCCTCCCATTTACATCCCACTACCTCCCAGTCACCCCCCAGTCGTTCCCAGTCATTCTGGATTCCATCCCAATCCCATTTCCCTGCCAGTCACTCCCAGGGAGGGGAACTAAGAGGGACTGGGAGGAACTGGGACTGAACTAGGAAGGACTGGGATGGAACTGGGTGCGATTGGCAGGGACAGGGTGCGGGGTGCAGACTGTCGGGGACTTGGAGGGGATCTGCAAGAGACTGGAATTGACTGTGAGTGGATCTGGGAGGTACTGGGATCGGATCTGGGAGAGACTGAGAGGGGCTGGAAGGGATGGGGAGGAACGGAAGGGACTGGGAGGGGATCTGAGATCGACTGGAAGGGATGGGGAGGAATGGAAGGGACTGGGCGGGGATCTGGGCGGGACTGGGAGGGATAGGGACGGGGCTGGGATCGACTGGGCCGGTCCGGGCGGTATCTGTGTCGGCCTGGGAGCAGAGGAGAGCATGGGAGCCATCCTGTGAGCACTGTGCGTTGTCCTGGAGCACTGGGAGGTACTGGGATCCATACCTGGAGGCGCTGGGAGCTGAGCTGGGAGCGCTGGGAGCCGCCACGGAGCCCCCTGCGGCCGTTTTGTCTCCCTCCCCCCTCCCTCCCGGCGCCGTGAGGGGAAAGAGCGGGAAAGCCAGGCCGTGCTCTGATTGGCCAGCGGCGTTTGGGCGGGAAGCGCTCAGCCTCTGCGCTCTGGCAGGCTCTGGGGGGTCTCACTCTGGGTTTCGGTGTCCCCTTTGGCTCGGCCCCCCCAGCCACGGGCCCGGGGGCCTGGGGGTATCGAAAAGGCTTTTGGGGGCATCTAAAGGCGTCAGGGGTGAGCTGGAGGGGGTCTGTGGGTATCTAAAGGAGGCCTGTGGCCGTGTAGAGGGGTCAGGGACCCTCGTAAAGGGGTCCGTGGGCACCTAGAGTGGGTCTGGCGAGATGCAAAGGTGGAGGCTGTGCTTGCTGTGCAAGGCTGCTTGTGTGTGTGTGCTTTAGGTGTGGTTTGCTCTGGGGTGCAGTCAGTGTGTGCTGCTGTCCAGCCGAAGCACTGCAGAGCTGCTGCTTCTCCTTGCAGCACACGCTCAGAGGACAGGTCCCTGGATTGCAGTGCTGCTCCAATGGCCTGTGGTACCAGCACCCCCAGGTCCCTCTCTGCCTGGCTGCTCTCAGCCACTCTGGCCCCAGCCTGTAGCACTGCTTGGGGCTGTTGTGACCAACGTGCAGAACCCTGCCCTTGGCCTTGTTCAGTCTCATCTCACTGGTCTCTGCCCACCCATCCAGCCTGGCCAGGTGCCTCTGCAGTGCTCTCCTGTCCTCCAACAGATCCACAGCCTCTCCTAGCTTGGTGTCATCTGCAAACTTACTGATGCTGGACTCAGTCTCCTGGTGCAGATTATCAATAAAGCTATTGAATAGGACTGGGCCCAGCACTGACCCTTGGGGATCACCAAGTGACTGGCTTGTGACTGGCTGCCAATCCAAATAGGATTTACATAATTCAGACTTCCAGGGGACAGGGATAACATGATAAAACTTCTTCTCCAACTGTAGTAGATTTTGTACCTTTCCATGTTCCTGTGTACCTGCTGTACCAAATGCTGCACAGCTTTAAGGAAACTCTCACTCAGGTTCTCTGGAGGAAAATGTTATCTCTTTTCAGCAGCTCCCTTTTTACCTTCAGTCAGAGGTATCAAGCTGATTCAGATGGTACCTTCCGAGTAATTGAGCTCCATGTCCACATGTTTTCCACTCTGAACAGATGGAGATCAGCCTGGGGAAATCAGTTGTGCTCTCCTACTATTGCTATTTATTAGACTGCACATAACATTACAGGAGAAAAGGAAAATGGCCTAGAAATAAAAGAACAAATCTAAGTCTTGGAAAATGTAACTGTAGAATGTGGGTTTAGGATCAACAGTGGGAATGTTTTGTGCACAAAGCACAGGGAATAGAAATTGTTGGTCAACAAATTTGTGAATGGTTTTGTGGCTTGTTAGAGTAATGCAGAGGCTAAGCACAAAGCTAAGAATCATTGAATCAGAGTTGGAAGGGACCACAAGTATCATCTAGTTCCAACTCCCCTGCCATGGGCAGGGACATGTCACACTAGATCAGGCTGTCCAGAGTCTCATCCAGCCTGGCCTTAAACACCTGCAGGGATGAGGCTTTCACCACCTCCCTGGGCAGTCTATTCCAGGCTCTCACCACCCTCATGCTGAAGAGCTTCTTCCTAACATCCAGTTTGAATTTTCCCATTTCCAGCTTTGTTCCATTCTCCCCAGTCCTGTAGTAACTTGGCATCCTGAAAAGTCCCTCTCCAGCTTTCCTGTAGGCCCCCTTAAGATACTGAAAGATCACAAGAAGGCCACCTGGGAGCCTTCTCTGCAGACTGATCAGCCCCAACTCCCTCAGTCTCTCTTCATAGCAGAGCAGCTCCAGCCCTTCGGTTATCTTCATGGCTCCTTCTCTGGACACCTTCCAGCACATCCATGTGCCAGTCACTCAGGTTTCCACCACAGAAAGCTTGAGAAGATAATGTGAGGTCAGACTGAACACAGGATAATTCATAGCAAGGAACATGAAGTGGAGGCTTCTTTGGCATTGGAATGGGCTGCCCAGGGAGGCGGTGGAGTCACCATCCCTGGAGGTGTTGAAGCCAAGCCTGGATGAGGCACTTAGTGCCATGGTCTGGTTGACTGGATAGGGCTGGGTGAGAGGCTGCACTGGATGAGCTTGGAGCTCTCTTCCAACCTGCTTGATTCTGGGCAGCTCATTCCAGTCCCTGACCATTGTCTCCATGAAAAACTTTTCTCTATTGTCCAATGTAAATCTCCCTAGTCTCAGCTTGAGGCCATTCCCTCTTGTTCTGTCTCCAATTACCTGTGAGAAGAGACCAGCAGCAGCCTCTCTGCTGTGTGCCTTCAGGTAGCTGTAGACAGCAACGAGCAATGTTATTTGTTTGAGCTCTCTTGGCATCTAAAATAAGGCTGTGTCCCGAGAAAATCTTTCTCTTGTGAGCATCACCAAGTGAAAAATCTCCTTCATGGTTTCACTTTTTTCTTTGTCTGCCTGTCTTATTAATGTCAGCAGTGTACACAGGCTGAAGAGACACTCTCTACTTGTATCACACAGCTTCTGAGTGTGCATTTGGCAAGAGGAGGAACAAATTCTCTCACAAACTTTAATTAGGGATCATTTTCAGAGCTCTGTTTCTTAATGTTTGAGCTGAGCCTTCTGAAACAAGGGAGCCTACTGTGTCTTTTTACCCCTGTGCAGCTGTTTAAGGCCATACACTCAGTAAATACCTAAGCTCAGCAGAGCTCCATGTCACTGCTTTTCCCTCTCTCTGAGGCTCTCCTCTCAAAGGCCAAGCTATCAGGCACTGCTTGACAAAAAGACAACAATGGAACACACTCCTCAGCTGTTTGCCAAAGCTTGAAAAATATAAAAGCATCAGAGGTAAAGAAAGAAGCAAACTGCAGTAATATGTCAGGGGCAGAGCAGAAGGGAAGGTGCTTGACTCTAAGCAATAATCGCTACTAGTGGAGCAGCCACCAGGTAGCTGTACCTTGCTGTTTGCACAGGGGTTGCCAGAAGTGGAGGACTTGGAAAAGCACTTGCAAAGGAAAAAATCACCACCCCATAGGTCTGAGCTCTGCTGGCTTTTGTGTGTGTGTCTATTTTTATGGATTTAGAGAAGCAGACAAAAAAGATGCCTTACCCTTGAATCTCATGGCACTGCCAGGGAATTGCACCCAAGGAGTGCTGTTTTCCCAGGTTTTCAAGTGAGTAGAACAGTTTGGATCTTAATCTTGCTTTACATTTCTATATTAAAACCAAAGCTCTGCTTTTCTATTCCAGACAAAATCTATTTTTATTGATTCTTTTTTTTTTTTTGACTGACACAGATAATTACTCTTAGGTCTTGCATCGGTCAGGATCTTGCTCAGAACTCCTCTTGGAAATGGAAGTCATAGAATCATAGAATCAGTCAGGGTTGGAAGGGAGCACAAGGATCAGGCCAGTTCCAACCCCCCTGCCATGCCCAGGGACACCATACCCTAGAGCAGGCTGCACCCTACCCTGCTCAGCCAGCCTGGCCTCAAACACCTCCAGCCATGGGGCCTCAACCACCTCCCTGGGCAACCCCTGCCAGCCTCTCACCACTCTCATGCTCAACAACTTCCTCCTCACCTCCACTCTGACTCTCCCCACCTCCAGCTTTGCTCCATTCCCTCTAGTTCTATCACTCCCTGGCAGCCTAAAAAGTCCTTCCTCAACTTTTTTGTAGGCCCCCTTCAGGTCCTGGAAGGCCACAAGAAGGTCACCTGGGAGCCTCCTCTTCTCCAGCCTGCACAGCCCCAACTCTTTCAGTCTGTGCTCACAGCAGAGCTGCTGCAGCCCTCTGAGCATCCTCCTGGCCCTGCTCTGTACACGCTCCAGCACCTCCACATCCCCCTTGTAATGGGGGCTCCAGAACTGGATGCAGTACTGCAGGTGGGGTCTCAGCAGAGCACAGCCGAGGAGGAGAATCCCCTCCCTGGCCCTGCTGGCCACACTGCTGCTACTGCAGCCCAGGCTCTGCTTGGCCCTCCAGGCTGCAAGTGCCAATTAGCCTCAAACCAGCACAATCCATCCCTTGATTACTAACCGTGGTGGGGGAGTAGGTAACTGCCAAACCTGCACAGGATGCACAATTGATTGTCTAGGGTTCAGGATTGCAATTTAAAGGAATGTGGGAACAAAAAACCAAAACAAAACCAAACCTGAAAACTTGCTTGGAAAGTCCAAACATTAAAGTTCTCCATGAGTAGGAACCACCAAGTTGAATACTGCCCTACTTATGAAGGTAAGAGAGGTGGCCTCTGGAGGCACTTAGTGCCATGGGTTGGTTAGTTAGAAGGTGTTAGGTGATAGGTTGGACTTGATGATCTTAGAAGTCTTTTCCAACCTAGTTAATTCTATGGTTCTGTGATCATGACCTGTTCTAGTGGGAGGTGTCGCTGCCTATGGCAGAGGGTTGGAACTAGATGATCTTTGAGGTCCCTTTGAGGTCCCATTCTTATTTCGTATGAATGAAATAAATGTATTAAAGTAAAATGTACAGAAATGAATCAAAATGTATTAAAATAACATTTATAAGAAAGAAATAAATGCATCAAAACAAAATGCATTTGGCCCAGTCGTGCGCAGTTGGGAGGGCGGGCAGTTACGCCAGGCCAGCGGAGCCGGTGCCAAGGGCAGCCGCCTGGGGCTGGGTTCCGCGGCGCCGCCCGCCTCGTCCGGCCCTTACCCCGCCCTCTCGCGCTGTTCACACAGTGACCGCCCAGGTCGGATTTCATTGGCGTAGGCCGTCTCTGTCGGCGTCGCTGATTGGTGCGTTCTTCTCATAGGTCATTTGCATGCGGCAGTGCGCGGCGTCCCGGCAGAGCCGCGCGCAGGAGCCGAGCCGGAGCCGTTGCCGAGGGTCCTGCCGAGCGGCTCCTGCGCACTGCCCCGCGCCCGCCGCCCCGCGCGGGCAGCAGACCGTCGGGCCCGGGACTCGGCTCCCCACCGCCAGCTGTTGCCAGACGTCCCCCTCCCGAGGCAGAAGATGGCTGAGCACAGCCTCCTTGCGGGATGGAGTTAGTTCGTCGGCGGAGCGGGCGTGTGGGGAGGGCTCCTTCCCACTGTGCTGCAAATCCTCCCGAGCTGCTGGTGGGGCAGGCGGCTCTGGCTCGGTAAGCGCGGGAGGCATCTGCACCAGCCTCACTTTTCGTGCTCTTTGCGGTTGGCGTAGCCCGTCTTTCCTATGGCTGGCATATACAGCTCTACGCTGAAGACCCTGGAGGATTTAACTTTGGACTCTGGTTATGGGGCAGGGGATTCCTGCAGATCTCTTAGTCTCTCTTCTTCCAAGTCCAACTCCCAAGCCTTTACCTCTTCTCAGCACAGAGGCAACTGGTGGTGCTACTCGGGCTCCATGAACAGTAGGAATAACAGCTGGGATACCGTGAACACTGTTCTGGCGGAAGACCCCGAGGTTGCAGACATCTTCTCCAAGTGTCCTAAGCTGCCGGATCTAGAGGAATATCCTTGGACTGATGAAGACATTGGAAGAATACTTAGAAAAGGGAAAGGAGATGGCAGTACCAGAAGCTTTTCTCAGGAAGCTGTCAGGCGGCTCTCGCAGTTACTGAGGCGCGCCTTGATCAGGGTGTCCAGGGAAGCACAGCGGCTCAGCGTCATGCATTCCAAGTGCACCAGGTTCGAGGTGCAAAGCGCGATCAAGCTCATACAGAGCTGGTCCTTGTCAGAAAGCTGTGTCCTGGCGACTGTCAAAGCTCTCTCTCTGTACAGCATGAGTGCAGGAGACAGACTGAGGAAAGGTAAATCAGCTCGATGTGGCCTCACCTTTTCAGTGGGGAGGTTCTTCAGGTGGATGGTAGACACTAGGATCTCAGTCAGGATTCATGAGTATGCAGCCATCTCTTTAACTGCTTGCGTGGAAAACCTTGTAGAAGAGATCAGGGCTAGGGTTTTGGCGAGTCAGAGCCCAGATGGTGGAGGAGGGGAGATCTCAGCGGAAATCCTGGAGATGGTTATCAACAATGATGCAGAACTTTGGGGAGTGTTGCAACCTTATGAGCATCTCATCTGTGGGAAAAATGCTAATGGTAAGATCCATTCTACATTTTCTTTTCATACTTGCAGGCTTTACAGTGAAAATAGGGCTTGGGTGAGTGGGTTGGTTGTTTTTTTCTTTTCGTGTGAATTAAACCTAGTTATGGTTTGTGTGTACGTAAAGCAGATGTGACAGCTTCACCAAAAAAAGAATTATCCTGCTTTTATTCTTAAGAGGTACCAGTTCATACAGGGTGCAGAGGCTATGGGAAACCAAGCCCTTTTGTCCTAAAAAAAAACCAAAACATCTCCTGACTTTATACCAGCTACTGTTTTGGGCATTTTCACTCTTCAGTGGCATGTAAATATGCTTCTCTGTAACCATAGAATGAAATGTGCTTTGCAAGCTGCTTTCAGCAACACTTACATTATAGTCAATGTCTGTCAGTTTTGTATTAAAGATGCTGTTCCCAAGTACAGCTTGGAGAGGGAAAACAACACTTTGTAAAAAAATTGCAATAGTGAAATTCAGCTTCTGACTAAAAACTTACAACTACATGTTTCTTAGACCTCCTTCAAGCTCATCAGAAACCTGTGTTGTAATTAACCTCTGCACTAAATAAGAGCTTGTGCTTGGCTTGCAAAGTTGAGTATATGAGTAATGAGAATAACGTAGCATTAAGATGCTTACCTCTGTAATTTGTTTAGAAAACAGAAGGAAATAAGCAGATAAAGGAATGTTGGCATCTTCCTCGGAGACTGAGGAGCAATTTGAAAGGCTTAAGTCACGACAGCTCTGTGAAGAGGATGCATTGTTTATCTTGCATTTTCACACTGAGCAGTACCATATTTTTCCAAGGAAAATGTAAAGAAACATTCAATTTAGAAAATTCTTCTGTGTACTATACAGAGTTTCATGACTTCTGCTGTCTTTATGGTTACCAAGGTCAGATATTCCATGCTTAATACCTTTCTGATTTAACTCTTTATAATGCCAAGTGGTTTGGTCCTCTCGAAAAGATAATCTTATCACAAGAGACAAGTAATGGAGCAGGGTTTTTTTGAGGGGGAAAAAAATGTACCTCAGGTGAACTCAGTAATGAAACTGTCAGAAAAGGGCTGACTCAGCTTCTGCTCCTTGGGTGCACTGCTTGCTTGCAGTTCTCCCACACCGAAGCAATAATGTCACAACTCAGGTAGTATATGGGTGCGTTCACCACTGTCACCACTGGATCAGTGTGGTTCAAATTAAAGCATAAGAGGATGGCTGCTCTTAGAGTGCTCACAAAACCTCTCTTGTGCACTCTAGCTGCCCTCTCTATGCTGGCAGTGTTACTGAAGTTGTGTGAAATAAATCTGAATAGCCCTTTGGGATGTGCTCTTGGCACTGGTACAAGACAGAACTGTGACTTTAAAAGTCAGACATATGCATCTATATTTTTAACTAAATGCTTTTAGATGGAAGACTTTAAAGGTATGAGGATGTTTTGTCCTCTGCCGAAACACTTGCCCTCATTCTTTCTGAACCATGGCAGTATTTGTCACCAGGTCCTAAAAGAGGAAACTTTAGGGAAACTGAAGTAAAATATTGTGCTGTTGTGAAGTAAGGCATGTGCTTTAGACATTTTCTACTTGGTGCTCCTGCCACACAGGTTCTCTGTGTAAAATGAAGAAGAGTCAGTCCCTCACAGCTTTTTCTTTTTCCTTGAGAGAAATGTCCTTGGAAGAAATGCCACAAATGAATGGAAGCTGGTGTTCAACGGGAACAGGAGTGGGCTGTGCAGGAAAACACTTATAAATATTCAAACCACCAAATGGTCAGTTATGATAACGCTCCCACTGGCTGTGGAAGGATTGGCTTCTGTTGCGTCTTTTGTTGTTCCCATCTTTCAGATCAATGCTGTCAGTAACTGAATGCATTTTTTAAGTCCAGAAATTGAATCAAACCACACATGAAGCATCCTGCAATTTCCTGTGGCAGTCTGTCACTAATATTTTACCTGATGCAAGTCAATGCATCTTCTAAATGGCTTTTCTTGCATCTGTAAGAACAGAAATGGTATTATAGGAATGCAAAAACCACTTGAAATAACTTACTTATTCTCTCTCTAGGGATTGTAAATGAGTAGTACTGACATCATTCTCCACAGTGCTTTCAAATGATTGTCTCTTTTACTTTCATTTAAATCTGAAGTAGATCTAGTGGTAAAATAACTGGATTTATTGCAGTATAAGGAACAGGAAAACTGGCTTTACTGTCATTTTTTTTTCTTTTCTAGTAAGAGCATTTTAATGGAGTGCTTGTAAATTGTGAAGTTGGCATACAAGCAAAATGTTTTGATTTATAGCCCTGAGTTTGATGTTAGAGATAAAAAGCACTTGGAGGTTAAGTTTCTAACTTCAGTCGAGCGTAGCAATCTCTGGATGAAACCCATGGCAGTGTACTGTGTAGAAGATTGCACTGAATTATCATAATAGACCTTTCTGGCGTCATGATCTGTTGAATACTGTTTTCATTATTAGGTCGGGACAGTGTCCTTCTTTGCAGCCTGAGAAACAGTAACTGAATATATAAATCTCGTGAAGTCTTCAGAGACTGCAGGTTAGGTGTGTATGTCTTCAGTACCTAATCTCCCATCAAAGGCCATAGTCCAGACGCTGCTCTTAAAGAGGCTGAAAGCTTATACTCTGTATTGTAGCAAATGTTATAATCAACACATCATGTTGTGTCTGAAGGGTGAATGTCTGAGGAGAATTTTGATACTAATTTAAAAGAAATACTTGGTGCTTTGCTGATTTAGCCACCCTTTCCATCAAGCTGTTCCTTAATCAACTGTTTGCTGCTTCTATGAGGCATTTTCTGCTGTCAGTGTGACTTCTGACTTCATACTTGGGACTCAGGCTCTCTGCCTTGGAAGGAGGAATGTCACCTGAGCCGGTGACCGTGAGGAGTTGTGTCTGTGGAGCTCCCTGGATGTGTTAATGCCTCCAAGGCAAAGTCTTTTTATACAGAGTCTAGGTGGAATATTGGAAAAATAAAGCAGTGCAAGCTGGGAAGAAAAGGACACAAAAGCAGCAAAAATGACAAGCAGCTACTGAACAACATGGCTGCTAGAGGGTAGAACAACCCCAAAAAACGTTGTGCGAGTTGGAGTATCCCTTCTGTTTTCTGTTCGTAATTACACGGAGGTGTATGATACAGTCATGCATCATGGGTTGGCCTCTTCTCACATGCAGCAAGAAAGAGGACAAGAGGAATGGCCTCATGTTGTGCCAGGGGATGTTCAGCTTGAGCATTAGGAAAACTTTCTTCCCAGAAAGGGTTCTCAGGCATCTGAACAGGCTGCCCAGGGAGGTGCATGCTAACATCTGCTGTTGTGCTGTTAAACATGCAAACGGTTGCAGAGGTGCCGTTGTGCTCCAGCAGCAGTCTGAATAAGAAATGTCCATTTGCTCGCATTGAACTATGAGAATTCAGGCTGTGAACAAAAGAGTAAAATCAGTAATTTCTCCTTGTTTTAATGGGGTTAGTTTACATGTTATTTTGAATGTAAGTGCCTCCAGGACGCTTCCTTAATTTACAAACTGGGACAAAAATGTTTTGACAAAGCTCCGATTCCTTCTCTTGCATTTAAAACTAAAAAAGCTCCTGGACCTTGTTGAGAGCATCTAACTCAATTGAAGCATTCTGGATAGTGCATTTATGAGTGAGGAAAGCCTTGTAAGTGGAGTCTTCTTGTTAGTGCAGGCCTTGTCACAAGAAAGCAATAATAGAAAGAGGAAAGGACGCACAAATGTGGAAAGGTTTGTTCCTTTGCCAAACACATCCAGACTTGTTTCTGGCTGAGCTCACAGTTCCAGCTTGGTTATGACTTCATTCTGGTCTGTAGGAAACTTCTGGCTATGGTGGGTGTGATTTGGTATGCTTGGCAACTGGGGCAAGGTGAGACCAGCACTGGGACAGACCAGCCATGGGCAGGGCACATCTGAGGGTTGTTTGTCAACCCATAATTAATATGTCTGCCTGCAGCCTGCTAGGGTGGTGGCTGCAGCTTTTGTGAGCGTGGGATACATGGGAGAGAGTTGATAGTGAGAAAATAAGAGGGAGAGGTCTGTTGTAACTAGTAATGTCTTCAAGGGTGGAAACTAGAGATCAGTCATTTCCATTCAAGTTAAGTGGAAGTCTGAGCTATAAAGTCCTTGTCTATTAAAGCCTATTTATGTGTTATTTGTAGGTGACAATCCCTTAGAATTTTAAACTTCCTCCTCATGTGCTCAAAACCTGCTACTTAATGATGTGATTTCATTAACTATAGTCTAGCTGATGTGTTTTGTGGTCATCTTCTGGGGGATATTTGTTTGGATTGGTCTTTACTATGATCTTAATATTTGGTTGAAACTGATACTGAGTAGAGCTGAGATACTGGACAGTGACCTCTGAGAATCATTAAATCAGCTCACAGGGATTGCTGTGAATGTATTTACCTTCTTCCTGTTGACCGAGCAAAAGCTGTCTAATGTTCCTGGTGTGGGTTTTATCCGGGCAACTCAAAGGCTAGTTGTAAGCACTTGTTCAGCTTGTTCTGGTGAGGTAATTATTATTACTGGACCATTTCTTCCTGAAAACGTCTTTGTTCAGCAGGCTGCTTAACCTGAGCAAAACTGATCAAAATAGCAGCTTCCAGAGGGTGCTGCAGGGTTGCATGTAGTCATCTGTGCAGAGTGCTTTCAAGGCTGTGGAGTGATAGAGACAGTAGAAGGCAAAGCATTTGGGATCAGTGTGCATCATACATGTATTTTATGTGAAGGTTTCTCTCTGCACTGACTTATACTGGGAATATGCACCTCCACTAATCTGTTTATTTTAGGCACAAGTAGCGAGTCAGCTACGTGGCAACTCTATGAAAGTGAAATTGGAGTTTAAGCCCTGATTATTTTTTATTTTATTAAAAAACCCCAGAATGTTAGAGGTGTCTCCAGGTGATCAAAGTGACTGTGTTTGTGGTTTTTTCTGCCACAGCAGTCTGTCAGGAGACTGTATTTGATGCTCCCTGTCCAAAAATTGAAGAAGTCTTGACTTAAGCATGTTTTCTAGTTTTCCTCCTTTTTTTTTTTTGCCTAAGTAATTACTGTAAGGTTTGCATAGTAGCACCAAATGCTTGAGATGATGAAGGGTATTTGTGGTATCATCGTGAAGTAGGGGCCGAGCACCGCACCCCAGTAAACATTTCAGACCAGCTTTCCAGTTCATGCCTTAGATTTCTAACAAATGATAAATCTGCTGTGGGGCTGCGCAAGGTCAAAGTAAATGTGGTTTGTGATATTTCAGGGACGAGGGGAGAGGAACACGATGGAAAATATAATCTGCTTGTCACATTGTTCAGTGTTTATAACATTACAGTCCATACTGGGTACTTCTGTTACTTCATTTCTAGCCCAATCTGCTGCCTAAGACCTGGAGAACAAAGATTGTGAGTCTGTGTTTGTGCTGAGACTTGGACATTATGACATTCAGAGGCATAATTGTATTATTTTCTTGCTCCTATATCGTTCTTTATTTTTTCTTGATTCTTTCCAAGATGACAGTAAATAGATTTTCTTCTGATCTTTTACTGCATGTCAGCAAAGCATATTACTATTTCAGATGAAGGGCAACAGCTGAGTACTGGCATGCAGCTGAAATAGAAAACAGGCCAGTTTTTGCCTCATTCTTTCTTCAAACTGCTTCAGGTTTTTGATGTTTTAATAGAATTGAGTAGAATTCAGTCTTGGTTAAATAACTACCCAGATCTCTGTGCAATGCACAATCATGTCAAACCTAGGAGACAAAAGTAAAACCCTGGTTTTCTAGTTGCTTTTATACAGTCCACTCATCTTTAACTTTGATTCCACTTAGATGACCCACTGATGATCTTATAGCTTCTTTTAACCTGAAATAGTGTGTCATGGTCCGAACAGTGGACTCGTGGTGGTTCATCAGTGTGACTTCAAAGTGCCAACCACAGGCAACTCATGCCAAGGGGTTTTACTTCAGTCAGCAGGGAAACTCAGCAATAGAACAAGGGGACACAGCCTCAAGTTGTGCCAGGGGAGGTCTAGGCTGGCTGTTAGGAGGAAGTTGTTGGCAGAGAGAGTGATTGGTATTGGAATGGGCTGCCCAGGGAGGTGGTGGAGTTGCCATGCCTGGAGGTGTTCAAGCAAAGCCTGGATGAGGCATTTAGTGCCATGGTCTGGTTGACTGGATAGGGCTGGGTGCTAGGTTGGACTGGATGAGCTTGGGGGTCTCTTCCAGCCTGGATGATTCTATTGTTTGGCCTTAAGAAATAGAGATGAGTGAGAAGAGAAAGGGGGAAAAGTGAACTGAGGAGAGGAAAGGGGAAGAGTTCCTTTAGCCACCAACAATGCAAGGGTCCCAAAGAGCTCTCTCTGGTCCCAAGGTCTGGTCCTGCTGGTCCTCCTCCTCTTCTTGTTGTAGCCTTCTTTCTTCTTCTTGCTGGAAGAGACCTCTGCTGTTGTAGTGAAGTGCAGAGGTGAAGTTGAGAGCTTGAGCAGAAGCCCTTGGTGTTCTTGGGGCTCTTGAACTGTCACCTGTTGCTAGGGAGATCTCCTTTTATATTCAACTTCACCCCTGCCACTGACCAAGCTCCCCTCTCCCTGCTGTTCCTGCCCACCACCATGACACGTGTTCAAGGAGCAGTGCTTCAGGGTTGCTCTCCGCCGAAGGAGGCAGGCCCAAGGCATGGACTGCCCTGGAGGCAGGTAGCCTGAGGCCAGGAGGTGCGTTTGGGCATTACAATGATATTATAACAAGCAAAGTTCACTTGAGTCCACTGTTTCCTTAGCAATGCCAAAACATCAGTCTCTGGTGAGAGCAGCTCCGTTCTTTGGTTCCCAGATGATGCTCTTAAGCAGTGGAAGCCTTCGTCAGAGGGGGCACATATGGACCCTTGGTACCAGGCCGGTTTCTTCTCACCAAGTCTTGCATCTGTACCAGATTTCATGGTGTGGGAACAGCAGCTTAATCAGTAACTTATTATGGGGTAGGCCGCTGCAGACTCATTGTAAGATGTTAGCCTGACTTTTAGTCAAAGCCCTTGAAGGTAAGGGGGTCCTGATTCCTGATGGCAATGGTGAGACAGAGAATGCTCTTCAGACCGCTCAGTATCTTCCCAGAAGTGTGGGGAGTGGTGTCAAGATGCTGGGAGGGTTGTGAGGAGCCATTCCTCTGGGGTGGTGACTTCAGAAGTGTCTTTGTGAAGTGTGTTACTGTGTGCTGAATTTGGGAAGGCTCAGTAATGTGAGCCATAGTGCCACCGATGGACCAGTGTGTGGTGTGAAGGGCTCGCCTGTTTCTGCATCACAAAAAGTTGAGAAGCTTCCTTCCTTTTTTTTTTTCTTTTCAGTTTTTGTGCCAATTCCTTAGAGAATACCACAGGTCTGACCAAAATGCTGCGGATGGAGGTATGCTGTAATAACATAAGAGACAATGTATAATGAAATATACTTCCTCTCTGGGGGTGGATGCGATGTCTGGGTAACGGTACACTGATTTTCTGCTCTTCAGCTTGAACGTTATCTTGCCCCCTGCCCTTGCACTCAGCTGGCAGTAGCAGTTTTGTTTAGTCTAAAGATCATTAAAAAAATCTCTCCAGACTTGAACAGATGCAGTTTTATTGTGGTCTTAGTATGGTTTTCAGTACTTTTCAGTTGTATCAGATTTATAAAGTGCCTTTTGGGTACTCTTACTGAAGTGATAGTTTGAGTGGGGGGAAGAAGATGGAAAACTCTCACAGTGGGCAACCAAGACACAATTTTTATTACTTCTTTGTAATAAACTACTGACTACAGAATGAAATATACACAAACTTCTAAAGCTTGGATAAGGGCTCATGGGTGTTTGGGGGTATTTATTTTGTGTTTTACTTTTTTTGTTATTTCCCCAATAAGTGATATGAAAAGTTCTTTTATGTTGTGACAATATATATGGAAATTAATGGCTTGACTGAGTAACGGTTTTGTTTGAACTTAGAGGATATTTGAGGATGATGACAGTAAGATCATCAGGTAGGACATTTGTCAGAACAGTTGTCAGAGATGTTGAGGTGCTGGAACATGTCCAGAGAAGGGCAACAAAGCTGGTGAAGGGCCTGGAACACAAACCCTATGAGGAGAGGCTGAGGGAGCTGGGGTTCAGTCTGGAGAAGAGGAGGCTCAGCGCGGAGCTCATTGCTGTCTACAGCTACCTGAAGGGACACTGTAGCCAGGTGGGGGGTGGCCTCTTCTTCCAGGCAACCAGCAATAGAATAAGGGGACACAGTCTCAAGTTGTGCCAGGGGAAATATAGGCTGGATGTTAGGAGGAAGTTGTTCACAGAGAGAGTGACTGGCATTGGAATGGGCTGCCCAGGGAGGTGGTGGGTGGAGGCACTGTCCCTGGAGGTGTTCAAGAAAAGCCTGTATGAGGCACTCGGTGCCATGGTCTGGTTGACTGGATAGGGCTGGGTGCTAGGTTGGACTGGATGATCTTGGAGGTCTCTTCCAACCTGGTTGATTCTGTGATTCTATGAAGTGCCCCCAAAAGCATGCTCAAAATCCATGCCAGAAGTGCTTAAAGGCTGACCTTGCTGGAGCCAAACGCATCAGCTGCCTTCCCTTCAGTGGAGTTTTGGTCAGTATGCAGAATACAACCGTAAAATCACAGGCTGGTTTGGGTTGGAAGTGACCTTTAAGGTGATCTAGTCTAAGCCCTTGCAGCTTAGATGAGGGCTCTCAGTGCTCCAAGCAATTTGACCTGGAAAGGTTCCAGGGTGGGTTTGTGACTCTTAGTTCTGAACAGTGCTTCTACCTGTTAGGAGGTAGAAGATAGAAGTAAAAGGCAGAAATTCAGGAAAATTGATCAGAGTTGTGAAACAGGCTTGGGGGGGGGGGGGGGGTGTCCAATGGGCTTGTTTGCCAGTTCCGAGAGACCAGAGAGTTTCATCATGGAATAAAGCTAACAATAGCATAGGCATTACTTTGCTTATCAGAAAGGACTGGATTCTTTTCTGAAGCAGCTGCCTAGGCTTTTGCGCTGGAATCACTTGGATTGAGGCCACATGTTGGTCTGAAGTAGTTTTGGTTTAGTAATTTGCAATACATTTCAAGGCTTTACACCTCAAGGTGGGAGAAGCTTCCGTGGTGACCATTTATTCCATGGAAAACTTGGATGTCCTGTAGCATGTGCTGGGACAGGAGGGGTTTAAACCATTTTTATACTGAATTTCATAGCCACACCAGTGAGTGCAATATGGGTGCCTGGCATGCTCTTGTTAATGGAATTCCTCTAAAAGCTGCGTGTCCTTCTTCCCCCAGCCCTCTTGTGGCAATGCCAGATGCAGTCTAATATTAAAGCCACTCAGAAAAGATTCATGTCTAACACTACTCAATGGAAATTCCTTGGGATTTTTTCTGGAACCTATTCTCTGTGTGTATAATCTTGGGTCTTGTATTTTTGTTGCAGACACAGAGATGCAGCTTTGTCGTCAGTTATTTTGTGGAATGATGCATCTGCTGCACCTCAGCACTGGTGCATGTGGGTAGGGGACTGTTTTGCTTTGGTTTTAAACCTGCAGGAATTGAGTGCTAAAACTGGGTTCATTTTCTTCTACCTTGAGAGCAGCTCAGAATATAATTTTCCTTTTAAGAATGATGATGTGTACATAAGGGCTGCACGATTGTTTGTGTAGACCGCAGACGGCCAGAGCTGCCCCAAGGCAAGCACAACTTGTAAATGAAAATCCATATAATGTCTTAGCAGGAAGGTAGCTCTTGCTATATAGCCAGGTCTCGGATAATGTGTTGCGGCAGAAGATAGTCACTTGGCAGAGGGCATTTGGCCTACCACCATCTGCAAGCTTGCACTCCAGTTTTCTGCTGTTGCCATGGGCTGCAGACTCAGACAGGAAGTGATGGTAGGGTGGGAAGGGGTCCAAAACACACACAGCTAGTGGAAGGTTTGCAGTGAAAAGGGAGGCAGAGAACAGGCTATCTGTTCTCCTGCACAGGAGAGCTGGTCTCTCTGCTGCCCGCTTTCAGCCTCTCTCTCTATGCTCCTGTTTTAAAGTAGGGTTTGCATTTTTTCCACATAGAGTAGTGTGCTTAACTTTAGATGATCCATTTATACTTGAGGGGCCTGATTCAACCCTCATTCAATGACCACGCTGCTCGGAAAGTAGAGCAGAGCAGTGTTGAATCAAGCTCCTGACGCATATGGAGTGACCGTGGGGAGTTGGGTCTCAGCATGTCAAGCAGCACAGCCCCTGCCTCACTTCTTCACCACACCTCTGGGATTTGGTTTTGTTGTCAAGGAACAAGGCCTGGGTTCTGCATGCTGATTGGTGTGTACAGTGCAGAATATAGCTGTAACAGGCTCTGTCTGTGGTCTGTCACAGAATCACAGGAAGGGTAAGGGTTGGAAGTGACCTCTGGAGATCGTCCAGTCCAACTGCCTGCTGAACCAGGGCCACCCACAGCAGCCTGCAGTGGCCAGGTGGGCTTAGAGTCTCTCCGGAGAAGAAAACTCCACAGCCTCTCTGGGCAGCCTGCTTTAGGGCTCCAACACCCCCACAGTAAAAAAAAGTTCCTCCTCATGTTTAGATGGAACTTTCCACGTTTGTATGTGTTGCCTCTTGTCAAGAGACAGGGACGCAGAGGGTGCTAGGTTAGAGCTGGATGGCATTCTAGTTCTGGGTGGAGCACAGGGTCAGAGTTATCAATGTGTTTTCTTTGAACTCAGGGCTGAAACGGGGAGTACCGGGGTATCTTGGTTTGGAGGGCAGTTTTGTTACCTGTCAGTGAGAGAGCAAGCACAGTAACCTTCAGGCAGTGAACTGTCCTCTTTACAAAGCTTCTAGTGTGTAAAGAGTACCATACAACTGCTCAAATCACGCTTCCCTGACAAATGGTGTGAGGGAATAATTTCTTCATCATTTTCTCCTTAGGTATGAGTTACTACATAGCTTAAAAAGAACAGCAAACCAGCCCTGAATGGCATGGTGCTACCGTATTCTGGGCTGATGGAACAGGAGTTCAGCAATCTTCTTCTGGCAAAAACCCAAACTCCAACTTTTTCTCACAGACTTATCTGTGTTTTTTTAGTTCTGAAGTTCTGACTGAAGGGGTGGTTTGTTCCCTGGGCACTTTCCAACCTTAGCTTTTATTGGCTGTAAGAACTGTTTCCTGCTTGCCTTACTTGCGTGTGTAGTCTCTTTTAGGCTGTGTGGAAGAGTGGAACTGTGAACAGGAGCAAGGTGAAGTCCGCCTGTTCCAGTGCCAAATATTGCTGGCTGCAGTGGCGACGTAACTGCCAAGAATGAGAGCAAAGCTACCAATTAATCCCGCTTAGAAATCAAATCACTGAGGCAGCATTTAACCCTGGGGCTGAGATCAGTGAACGAGGCAGGCTACTTCATGACCCTGTGTCTTCCAACAACTGCTTCATTTTTGTTGTGTGATCTCAGAAACACTTGCTGATTTCTGTTTTTCATTTTACATCTGACTGGAGGCCACTTTCAAACTGCAAAGTGTCCTAGCCAAGCCATCTGCCTGAGCAGCACATGATGTTTCTGAAAAGCAAAGCACCCTCGTTCCAAAAAAGTTTGTGATGATTCTACATTAAAAGAAGTGATCCAAAAAGCTGCTGATGATTTATATCTGAGCATTGCCAAGTATTTCTCTGATGAGAATACATAACAAAGACGTGCTGGTGTGATTGAGTGAGGCTGATTTGAACAATCTGCTGTTCTGCTACTCCACCGTCATGAGAAGCTACTGTCACTTGTATTTTCAATCTGTGTTCTGCATAGAGGTACGAGATCTGCTGCCAAGTCCTTTGAGCCAGTTGCTATAAAATATCCATGAAGCGTGTGTGGGCTGGCTTCATCTGACTGCCACCTATAGTGATATCTAGAAGACAACAGAAAAGTTGTATTTTATTTGTCTTTCATAGGCATTGGTTTGCTTTTCGAACTTGCCATTTTCTGAACTGTTCAGAAGCTCATTAAGTGAATATTTGTAAAAGCATATCGTGTTCGTTGTATAGGAGTGGTTCATCTGAGGACACTTGTACTGTTCAGGGACAGCAGGTTATTTTGTGCTGCTCATGAACTTTAAAAGACTTGTGTGGGAGTGATTTCTACTTTTTGTGATTTGCTGTTGAAGAGAAATGAAGCATTTCATATAAAGCAGCTGCTGATTTTGGAACAAAATCAGTGTACCACATTAATCACTTGGCTTGACCTTAATTTACTGTTTAAAAAAGCTACTTTGCATCTATTCATTTCAGAATGTCAGGGATGTTATGTCCTCAAATCTACAGGTTAAGATTATCAAACTAAGTTATAATAGGGAGGGAAATGGCTTCCTCATGAAGCACTGGATCTCATGTTTAAGAACAGAAGGTGGCTGTATAAATACCTGCACAACTGAAGAACTGATGTGAACTCTCATCTTGCTCCATAGTTGCCACATGTATGTTGTTGTCCTGGGATAGTGGCTCCTTCTCTTTGCTCAGTCCTTGCCAGAGCAGAAGCTCTTACTTTCCTGCAAGTCTTTCAGGGGAGGAAAAGGAAAATTAACCAATTTCTCCATCTCTCCTCCTCTCAAAAATCCTGGTGCTCATTTTACAAGTGAACTTACTCTGTATTGAACTCTAACATGCATTGCCAAAGTGTCTTATATATCCCTTGTGTAGCCCTAATAGTGTCAATCATGGAATCACGAAATGGTTTGGGTTGGAAGGGACCTTAAAGATGATCTAGTTCCTCCTACTACACCTCTTACTAGTCCAGGCTGCTCAAGGCCCCATCCATCGTGGCTTTGAACACTCCAGGCTTGAAGACTTCACAATGTATCTGGGCAACATGTTCCACTGCCTCATGGAACATGCCTAATGTCTAATCTAAATTGAGTTTCTTCCAGTTTGAAGCCACTATCCCTCATCCTGTCATTACAAGCCCTTGTAAAAAGTTCCCCTCCAGCCCTCCTGTAGCCTCCTTCAAGTACTGAAATGCTGCTCTAACGATCTCTGGAGCCTTCTTTTCTCCAAGCTGAACAACCCCAACTCTCAGCCTGTCTTCATGGGATAGATGAGCTTACTAAGTTATTATAATGTTTGTTTGTTTGCAGAAAATTTTGATACCTGTAAGTTAATGGATCAGCTAAAGCCTAGATTAGCTTTGAGATGGAGGGGAGGGATCAGGAGGTGACTTCTCAGAAAGGGCAAGTTTCTGACCAAATCATTCAGTCTATGATTGCACAGGAGCAAAATAAAACTCCTGCAATCCATAATGTGATCATAACCACAGGGTCAAGCTTTCATTCAGCTTTTAAGGAAGACACTTGAACAGCATTTCCACTCTAATGGAAGGGTTCAGTCAGGTTTTGTGGCATCCTTTAATATAGGAGTTCATGTGACTGGCAGCTTTAGTTGGATCTAACAGTAGAAGCTCATGAGGTGAACCAGAATGAGACCTTTTGGGGTCTCAGTTGTCTTCTCAACATATGCATGGCTTGGTGTGGCAAGTAGCTGAGGTCGAGAGGAACGTGGTAGTAATTTTGTTTGAATAATGGCAGTTGTGTAGCTGTGCTAATGAGCTCTATTCTGCTGTCCTACAGACTGTGGGCTGAGCTCTGAGCTTATTTTACATCTCTAATGGCTTCTGCCTGCAGTAGAGGTTGTCTCAAGGTACAATGATGTAATGATCAGAATCTGACCTCCCTGCACTGCTTTCCCACAGCCCTTGTGCAGCAATCACGCAGCTGTTCACAGATTATTTTGTTTTTCCAATTAGCTGCTTTGGGAGACATTATTCTTTGGCCCCAGCTTCCTAATGCTGAGTAATCAGCTGCATTTTGATAATGCTCAGAGCAGGCAGCAGTGCTGAAGGCATTAAGCATTCCTTAAGTACTTGGTTCTGCTCAGAATGTTCAGGCCTCTAATAAATATTGGATTTATTTTTATGGGCAGTGAATTATGTGCTCCTACCTTCCTTTTCCCTCTATCATTTCCTGGCTTTACAATAAGCTAAGACAAAAGCAGTGCTTGAGGAAGGCTCTTAGTGATTCATATCACGGTTACGTGCTCTGTTGTAGTCAGTGTCCCCATTGACAGCGGGGAAATTGCATGGGCCGATGGTTCACAGCTTCACAGAATCACAGCATGGTACGAGTTGGAAGGGAGCTCTGGAGATCATACAGTCCAACCCCCTTGCTGAAGCAGGGTCACCCACAGCAGGTTGCCCAGGATCACAATGTCCATGTGGGTTTGGAATTTCTCCAGAGAAGTCTCCACAACCTCTCTGGACAGTCTGCTGCAGAGCTCCAGCATCCTCACAGCAAAGTTTTTCCTCATGTTCAGATGGAAACTTCTGGGTTCCAGTTTGTGGCTGTTGCTGAGCATCACTGAAAAGAGTTTGGCCCCATCTTTTTTTGACCCCCACCCTGTAGAATCATAGAATAATTTAGGTTGGACAAGACAGAATCACAGAATGGTCAGGGTTGGAAGGGATCTCAAGCATCATCTAGTTCCAACTGCCCTGCTATGGGCAGGGACACCTGCAACTAAATCAGGTTGCCCATCCATCCTGGCCTCAGAAACATCCAGGGATGGGCTTCCACCACCTCCCTGGGCAGCCTGTTCCAGTCTCTTACCACACTTACGGTGAAGAACTTCCTAACATCTAATGTAATCCACCCTCCTTTAGTTTGTATCTATTCCCTCTAGTCCTATCACTACCCAACACCCTAAAAAGTCCTTCACCAGCTTTCTTCTAGGCCCCCTTCGAGATCATGGAGTCCAGTCATTAACGCTACTCTACTAAGCCCACAACTGCATGGCCTTTAATCACATCCAGGAAGGTTGACTCAGCCACCTGCCTGGGCAGCCCATTCCGATGCCTGACAGCTCTTTCACTGAGAAGATCCCAGTCTTCTCCAGGCTTAGCATTTTGGGGGGTTTAAGTATCTTTGATTCATTGTGAAAGGACTGTGAGGTTATGAATTAAAGAATGGGAGGGAGAATATAAATTAATGCTTTAGGAGATGGAAATCCTGACTACAAAGTGTAACTACTTGGTTGTGTTAAAATCACTGAAACACTGGTTAGGAGGAGCTCCTGGACCTTGTCTCAGCCAGTCTCCTACCCTTAGCTGGTAAGTGAGGGCTTTGCAGAACCTGCTCAAGTTAAGCAGGCTGCAGCTTAGATTTGTTGTCATTCTTTCTCACTGACAGCTTTTCTGAGAGTTACAGTCACAGAGATGATCCCTTGAAAGAGTGAGTCACACTGATCTGTCCAAGTGGACAACCTGAGAAACAAATATTTTAGTTTACCTACTATGTTATGATGTGGAGCTTCACAAATGAAAAACTTATTCAATACTTCTTTGGAAAATGCGACTAAATGCTAACTGTCCCTTCTTCCTTCCACCAGCTGCCCAGGAAAGCAGACACAGGATTATGTCTGAGCCATTTATAACCCTTAAAAAAACCAGAACACCACACAGAAAAATTAGTGGACTAATAATGCATAGGTAAGCAGCTGAAGAGACTCATGTACCAGTTAAAATAACTCTGCTAGTGACTGTGCCAGTTTCACCGTGCCCGCTTGACATTTCTTCCATCTTCCATTTATTTTGCTTCTAGGTTACAAACCTTTTTGAAGAGAAAGTAAGGTAGAGACCAGGACACTGAAAGTTACTCTGTGTTAACTTCGGCTCTTGAATAAACCTCTTAACAAATCTTGAGCTCTTAAAGTAGTTGGTAAAAATAACTGATCAGGCTTGTCACTTTAATGCTCAGATCATGCTGAAACGTTCCTGAAAGAGACTGGATCCTATTAGCCAGCAGTTTCAGCTTTGGATGCAGGGTCCTCTCAGAGGCTGGATGAAAAAGAGAGCAGAGACATCTTTTTGGTGTGCTTACACACTCTAAAAATGTCAGCAAATGGAATCCTTACTAATGCATTTTAGTTACCAGTGAGGCGTAGACTGCAAGTATTCGTACACCCCAGAAATGTGTTACTGTTTATGAATGTCTGAAGGGCGAGTGTCAAAATAAAGGGGCTAGTCTCTTTTCATGGTGTCCTGTGATAGGACAAGGGACAATGGGCACAAACTGGAACGCAGGAAGTTGTTCCTCAACATGAAGAAAAACTGAAATGCACTGCCCAGAGAGGTTGTAGAGTCTTCTTGAGGCTTTCAGGACTTGCCTGCTTGTGTGACCTGCCCGAGGTGATCCTGCTTTGGCAGGGGAGTTGGACTTAATGATTTCCAAAGGTCCCTTCCAACCCCTACTATTTTATGATTCTCTGAAAATGGTATTCTCGTGTCTTCAGTAGTGCAACTAAACTGAGTTTGCTAGTAGCAAGAGGAACGTACAAATTCGTGTCTTTCTCTAATTGAAGTAAACCCTCTGTGAAACTGATACCCAGAAATGACCTCTCTAAGGTTGTTTGCTCAAGCTCTTGACGATCAACTTTGAATACTCAGTGCGATAACCAGAAAGCAGAGAAAAAGCCCAACCCTGTAAGCTAGAGAATCTATGAGGTGGTGGTGTCTGTTATACCAAAACGCTCTCTAGTTCTTTTGCTTTTCATTCAAAAAATTACTGAAATATTATTGTAATGTTACACCCTGCCATGTGAAATGCAAAGAAATGGCTCAACATAGATGTGAAAATGCCAGGGGGTAATTGTGCCTCAGTATTTCATGTTAACCCAAGTGACAGTAGTGAGCTACTTACGTACAAACATTAGGGAAAAGAAAAATCCTGTGCTGCTCAGCCTGTTGCCAGTGAGCCTTTGAATTTAGGCAATTTCATGCGTGCAGAGGTAGATTTTATTTTTCCTTCATCAGCTAAAATAACAATAAAGCTGAACTTGGTGTATTTATTTAATGAAACCCAGGATCCCTGCCCTGATGGTTTTAATCAGGACCCTTGCTATGTGGTAATTAGGGGTTCTCTCCCATGGTTCTGTTTTTACTTAACTTTCAGAATGTGCAGCCAGTGTCTAAGTTTCCACAGATACTTGCAGCTAATGTTGCAGATCATCCTGAGAGCATTGGCATTACGAAAATACAGACGCTTTCAGCGTTCCCATTCAGTGCACAGTGGTGTGAGTAAAAAGTGGTCTTCTGAGTAACTCATTCATTCCACTCTGTGGATGTGACCACCTATTTTGCTTTTGGCACACAAGCATTCAGAAGCCAAAGAGGTCTGACAGCTAGGCTTGCCTGCTCTTCCATGTGCTGTGGGATACAGCTCTGCTAATTTGAAAGTACATACCTGAAATCAGGGTCTGACCTTAAATTTGCTACAGAAAAGCTCTCTGTATAGTAGAGGTCAAGAAATGGACCAGTGCTTTTTCAGGCTAGATAGGGCACATCAGTCAAAAAGAGGCTCCAGGAGTCTTCTTGTCTTTACGCTTCAGAGCAAAGTCCCAAAAAATGACCTGAGAACTATTTATATTTTTCTCTGTAACTGTACAACTGGCTACCATTTGCTCTTGGCAGTTAGGAATCACTGGGGACCTGAGGAACTAGAGCAAATATATAGCATTTAAAGCTCTCTAAAACAGCTTCCCTATGTAATATGTGATACTAAAATACTAGGTGGCAGTTTGGTCTGATATAAAAATTTTATTGGTATGAGTTTGGGCAGCCACGTTATTCAGGAAGCCACTGCTGAGACTTCAAGTCATCTGAGATCTCTGCTAGTAAAAGCCTTTTATAAAGCGATTCAACCTCGTGCAAACACCCTATGGGACCAGTCATCTGTGTCTTGGGATTTGGCCAGTGGGATGTTTGTGATGTCTCAATTGCTGCTTTGCACAGGTAAACTGCTTGTAAAGCCAGACAGAAAGAGTGATCTTCTCCCGGTCTGTCCTAATCCTGGGCTTTAGCAAAAGGATTAGGGAGGAACCACCTTTCAATTATGCTGAAACCTATTAATTAAACATTTCTCATTTCAGAACTGAGCCTTCCTGCTAATTTCTTTCTCTTCCTGAGCATTAAGAAGGACCTTGTCAGGTTTTATCCAGTGTGCTGAGTGCTGACAACTGTGGGATCAGAGAAGCATCTCTCATGGTCTCTGGTGACTTCTTCTAGGAGTATAAAAACTGAAAAGCATTCCTCAAGATGTGCCCATTGAAGCAATGAAGCTGAGTCAGTGAGACTTGAGTTGTGAAGGAAAAGAGTTCTCTTTTGTTGGGCACATCTTGGAATAAGTTAATCTGAGAGATTAAAACATTTTCGTTGCAAATACAAGTCAGTAGCTTGAGAGATTTGGGGTCAGAACAGGAGGTGGCTATCCTGGCCAACTGGCATTAAGCACTGCTTCCTAAATGTGGATATAGACCCAAGTAGTTGGAAAGATCTTTGAAAATCTGTCTGTGTCTAGAATATCCCCTCTCCCATTAGGATGAAGGTATGTTGTGTTCTGATTGCAGTGGCATCTCTTATTGCTTGTCTGAGAAGATGCTTAGATTCCTAGCTAAATAGGTCTTTCCAGGCTTTTTCACTGACTTTGATCTGGTTTGGCACTTTTCTCCTTCATTCTGTTGTTAATAGTTTCTTTGCATCTTAGCTGTTCTTAATCTATTACAGCTGATGAACTGGGTAGTACTTCAGCTCTGCCTTTGAAAATGAGGGGCTTCATCTTTGCGGTTTTATCATAAATAACACAATTGAGACATTGGTAATAAAATGCACTTTAAACAGCTTCAGGAGGAATGCTGTTACAATGCATGGTGAGAAACATGTTTAACTGGTAGCAGGAACAGTCTACTTAGAGCAGCTTAACTTTAAACCTGTGCTTGCTGAACATAAAATGCCCGTATGCTTATGGCAAATCTAACTTGCTCTTGTGAATAAAATACAGTTACAAAATTTCTTTTGAAAAGAAGATTTGCTTTTCCACGTTGTGGAAGAGCTGGTGTGTGAATACAGACTGCAGTTTGGTAAGGCAAAAGGAAGCAGAGACTGCGAAAAATTTACTCAACGTTATTCCTCTCCTTCCTATTCCTCACCACCACCACACCACCCCAAAAAAAAACCCGAGCAAAACCAAAAGGGAAGCACAACTGAGACATAAATTATTGTAAGAAAACTGTGGGGAACCCAAAACTGAAGTGCTTTATTGTTTCAATATGGCATCATACCAGTAATAATAGTGTGTTCACTGGAGTGAGTTCACGAAGAACAGAGCTGAGGAAGGGGGAACTAGGGGTGTCTTCTGCTTTCCTAATGGTGAATCACAGAACCATAGAACAGTTTGGGTTGGAAGGGATCTTAAAAGTGATCTCATTTGAAACCCCCTGCCATGGGCAGGGACACCTTCCACTAGACCAGGTTGCTCAAGGCCCTGTCCATCCTGCCTTGAGCGCTATCAGGGAAGAAGCATCCCTGTTCCTACTTTCATGTTGTCTGAATGGCCAGTTGGTAATACTTAATGACTGAGTGCAATCAGAATATTTGCAAATCTTTCTGGCTTTGGCTGTATTATTTTTATGACTGTAACAGTATGTGGAGGGCTGTGGGTGAATTGATGTCACAAACTACAGCCAAGGCTTGAAAACATGGGCCTGCATTCACTGCTAGGGCTGTTCTGTTGGAAAACAGATCTCTTTGGAAAGAAAAAGGAAAAAGTATATTCCTTTATGAAAACCAAAACACCCCAAAACCAAACAAGATACCCCAAACACATTGTGGTATAGCTTTGCTTATGTTAAACTCACCTTTTTTAATTTTCCTGGCAAGACTTGGCTTCACTTAAGTTGAATATGAATACTGCGGTAACAGCACAGCACCATGCCCATTGTTTGGTGTGGCTTAGGAAATATAACTGAACTGTCCAAGTCTATCCTTAAAAGTCAGTATCAGAGCTGACACAGAGTCAGAGTTCTAGATGTTCTGGAGCTTCTGTGTTCCTTCTGCAGCCAGAGCTTGTGATTGTGGAGAGCTGAAACGGGCAACAATGACATGGGCAATGAGATTCTATAGTAGTGATTTTATTCACAGAAGGCTTGGTGCTCATAGTACATAACAAAAGTTTCAAGGCTTTACTGCAGGAAAAAAATCCCTGCTGTTTGGAATAGAAACATAGAATGGTAGGGGTTGGAATGGACCTCCATAGATCATCGAGGCCAACACCTGGGCCGAAGCAGAATCACTTAGGGCAGGTTACACAGGAACACATCCAGACAGGTCTTGAAAGCCTCTAGAGAAGGAGACTTTCCGCAGCGTCTAATAGCTTGCTTATCTCTAGCCTAGAAGGTTGGAAGAGTCAGAAAAGGAGAGTAGTGAAAATACAAGTACCCACTTAACTGGAAGGATTTACATTCAGCTCAGCTGAGGCATTCTGCTAGAAGCAAATTTAGGGTGTCACTATGAACTGATTGAAGGAATGCTTCTCACAGCACAGTCATCTACACTTGAGCAGCATTTCCATGTTGCAGAGAAGCAAACAACCATGCGTACTTATTACAGAAACATGTTGGTGCATATCTCCATAGATCACATCCAACAACAACTTACATGCACCCATCTGGTGACAAATGATTGCTCAGCCCAGCAGAGACCTGACTTCTGCTTTCTGACAAGCAAAGGTGGTTTCCATACTGCAGATAATGGGAAGGTCTCTTTCTGAAACAGTCATCTGTTTTTGGATTCAGTTTGTATCACATCCATGATGACTCTCGGTGGCTACCTCAGACAAGTCGTCATCAGTCTTCTTTTAAACATTATACTGCTGAGCAGAATTAGAACATGCCATACACACGAGGAAACCCTCTCCCTTTTCCCTTTCAGCTCTACTGAAAAGCTCTGTTGGTTCATGAGCTGTTTGTGCAGCTCACCAAGCACTGCGGGCAGTGTAGTAAGAGGTGGAGAACTAACCCTAACCCTTAGGGTTAGCTGGGAGCTACAAAGCTTATTGTTATTATAAACTTGTGATTTTTAGAGAGTACCTTCTGTTAGGGTTTTGCAACTACTAAATAACCCTCGTAGCACCTTATTTAGGCAGAAAAATACTGCAAACTTAAAATGGAAGAGGCCTTTTTACAAGTGCTTGTAGTGATAGGATGAGAGGCAATGGATTTAAGCTGGGAGAGGAGAGATTTAGGTTGCATATTAGGAAGGAATTCTTCACAAGGGTGGTGAGACAGTGGAACAGATTGCCATGGGAGGTTGCGAATGTCACCTCCCTAGAGGTGTTCAAGGCCTTGAGCAACCTGGGCTACTGGAAGGTGCCTCTGCCCATGATAGGGGGATTCAAAGCAGATGATCTTTTAGAAGTTCAAGGAAGTTGCTAGGTCTTGTAGAGGAAAAATTAGAGAGGCAAAAGCCCACTTGGAGCTCAGGCTGGCCACGGCTGCCAAGGAAAATAAAAAGTGTTTCTTTAAATATATGAATGGCAAGAGAAGGGCCAAGGACAACCTCCAGTCCTTACTAGATAGAGAGGGGAACATAGTGACAAAGGATGAGGAAAAGGCAGAGATGCTTAACACCTTCTTTGCCTCAATCTTCACTAGTGGGACAGGTTGTCTCCAGGACAGCTGGACTCCTGAAGTGGTGGATGGAGTCAGGGACCAGTACAGTCCCCCTCTAATCCATGAGGAAGCAGTAAGGGACCTGCTGCGTCATTTGGATCCTCACAAGTCCATGGGACCGGATGGGATCCACCCTAGGGTGCTGAGAGAGCTGGCAGCTGAGCTGGCCAAGCCACTCTCCATCATTTATCAGCAGTCCTGGCTCACTGGAGAGGTCCCTGAAGACTGGAAGTTGGCCAATGTGATTCCCATACACAAGAAGGGTCGTAAGGAGGAGCCAGAAAACTACAGACCTGTGAGCCTGACCTCAGTGCCAGGCAAGGGCATGGAACAGGTCATCTTGGGTGCCATCACACAGCACCTACAGGATGGCCAAGGGATCAGGCCCAGCCAGCATGGGTTTAGGAAGGGCAGGTCCTGCCTCACCAACCTGATCTCCTTTTATGATCAGGTTACCTGCCTGGTGAATGTGGGGAAGGCTGTGGATGGAGTCTACTTGGACTTCAGCAAAGCCTGTGACACTGTCTGCCACAAGAAGCTTCTAGCCAAGCTGGCAGCTCATGGTTTGGACAGATTCACTCTGTCCTGGATCAAGAACTGGCTGGATGGCAGAGCTCAGAGAGTGGTGGTGAATGGTGCCACATCCAGCTGGCAGCTGTCACTAGTGGTGTTCCCCAGGGATCAGTACTGGGCCCAGTCCTGTTCAATATCTTTATTGATGATCTGAACGAGGGGATTGAGTCCAGCATCAGTAAGTTTGCAGATGACACCAAGCTAGGAGCAGGTGTTGATCTGTTGGAAGGTAGGAGAGCCCTGCAGAGGGACGTGGGCAGGCTGGATGGGTGGGCAGAGGCCAATGGGATGAGATTTACCAAAGCCAAGGGCAGGATTCTGCACTTTGGCCACAACAACCCCAAGCAGCACTACAGGCTGGGGACTGAGTGGCTGGAGAGCAGCCAGGAGGAAAGGGACCTGGGGGTACTGATAGATAGTAAGCTGAAGATGAGCCAGCAGTGTGCCCAGTTGGCCAAGAGAGCCAATGGCATCCTGGCCTGCATCAGGAGCAGTGTGGCCAGCAGGACAAGGGAGGTTATTCTTCCCCTGCACTCAGCACTGGTCAGACCACACCTTGAGTACTGTGTCCAGTTCTGGGCTCCTCAATTCAAGAGAGATGTTGAGGTGCTGGAACATGTCCAGAGAAGGGCAACAAAGCTGGTGAGGGGCCTGGAGCACAAATCCTATGAGGAGAGGTTGAGGGAGCTGGGCCTGTGTAGCCTGGAGAAGAGGAGGCTCAGGGGTGATCTTATTACTGTCTACAACTACCTGAAGGGGCATTGTAGCCAGGTGGGGGGTGGCCTCTTCTCCCAGGCAACCAGCAATAGAACAAGGGGACACAGTCTCAAGTTGTGCTGGGGTAGGTCTAGGCTGGATGTTAGGAGGAAGTTCTTCACAGAGAGAGTGATTGGTATTGGAATGGGCTGCCCAGGGAGGTGGTGGAGGCACCGTCCCTGGGGGTCTTCAAGAAAAGACTGGATGAGGCACTCAGTGCCATGGTCTGGTTGACTGGATAGGGCTGGGTGATAGGTTGGACTGGATGATCTTGGAGGTCTCTTCCAACCTGCTTGATTCTATGACTCTATGCCTTCCAGCCCAAACCATTCTGTGATTCTTACAAATATTTGAAACATATGCACACGAGATTTAGTTAAAATGACACACAGAGCAAAGTGGCGAAACTGGAAAGGAAATCCTCAGATGTGTCTCAGCTGATATTGTGTAGTATATATCAATAACTAGTAATTGATAACTATTTGATGCTGCTAGTTTAAGGCTTCTTTCAGCTTGTCAAGAGTTGAAATATTTGTGTCCTGCACATGCTCTCTGAGTTTCTTTTATAGCAACCCTGGGAGTGCCTGAATTTACAGCCCACAGACAGTGGAGCAGGTGACATGACACAGCAAAGCATCTTCAGCACTTCAGTCTATCTCCAAACAAGAAATGGGATGTAATCTTCCTGACATTCCTTCTGATACTGAGCAGCCTTTACAAGAAGGTAGGGTGGTCTGCTTGAGACTTACAGACAAAGGCTCAGACCACAGTGTGTTAACCATGCATTTAAAGACATCATTATGATTAGATTCTTGCAGTGAGCTTTGCTGGAGAGACATCCTGCAGCAGAGCGAGTCAAGAATCAGGCCACTTTCTCAAACTGAGCAAATTCTCAGTGCATCACATATCAACTGGTTACAAAACTCCTTTTCATGTGTAAAGTGAAATCTCATCCCATTTCCATTTGGTCCTTCCCAAAAGGAGAGTTTTCTTTTTTCTTTTTTTTTTTTTTTTTACTGTCCTATGGTAGATGCTGAAGACAAAGGGAGATTCTGCTGGTGCATTTTGCTCCTGTACGCCTACTGCATGTGTGGGGCTGCATGAAGAGCTCATTGCTGTCTACTGATAGACACTATAAAAAAAGAAACTGATCCTTTGTTGCATTTATGGCTTCTTTTTAGGCCTAGAACACAGTTTTGTGTTACATTAAACAAGAGCTGTTTTATCTTAGTGTCATGGGTTGGGATTTATGGCTTTAAGAAAATTATGGAGTTCCATAAGGTCCTCCAAAAAGAGCATTGGGGCTTATCATAAACCTCATGTGGGGGAAGAAAAGGAGTGCTGGAGCTCTGGTTTCAGTCTGGTTGGAGGGAGGTTTGGAGAAGGTTTTGGTTTGATGGGATTCTGTTAAACCCAGGCCATGGATTTTTGTGCATTTCATAGGCTTTTGCACTGCTTTGCACTGCAGTTTGTAGTTGTTGACAGCACCTTCCATTTACTCTTCCAGTAATACTCTGTATCTCTATCCAATCCAATCCTGTGCAGAGTCTTCTTTAATAACCTGAAGAGTAATTTCAGAGCCTGTCTTCCCCTACTATCTAAATTCTACTTGATTCATTTCAAACGGAGACAGATTTTGGTCCTTCGGGCTGGAAATAAAACAGTGACCTAAGGATACTGCCCCATGTTACCAGTTAAGAGAGCCTTCCTTCCCCGGAGGAGGGAGGGCAGAAAGAGGGAGAGCTGCCTTTGCTGGCAGTTTAAATAGGGTAAGATAAAGGGATTATGGGAGTGAAATACTAAAAGATTACAGTTTCCTGTCCACTCCTGGACTCTCTCTGTCTCTTTCTGGAGGACCTTAAGGAACTCTATGGCATTCTTAAAGTCTCAACCCATGACACTTAGTTAAAAACAGGTTCTGTCATGTTATGAATCACGTTTCTTATCTTAATTACAAATACAAAAATACGAAGGGCTGAGGAAGTTCTTCAGAATAACCTATTTATAAACTAAAAAGTTGTGATTTATTACTTTCAGCTTCTGACTTAATAAACTGGATCTGATGTTCATCTTACTTACAACAGTATATCTGAAATGACTGTCCGGGCTCATATCTCTTATCGACAAAGAAACCTGTTTTCAGACCAATAAAAAGCAGTTGCCTTAAATAACCAAGTTTATTAAGTAAAACTAAAGTTCTGCCTGGAAGTTTGTGTTCATTCCATAAATATATATGACCATAAATTTATCTGGTTTAGTAAACTTGTTACTTAAAGTGCAGATTTTACTTAAGCTGTGCTAAAAGTCTGGAATTGTAACTGATCTATGAGTGGCTGAATTTCCTCGTTGGGTAGTTTGTTCCAAGATTTCTCTTCCTCTGGAGAAAAATACAATTTTAAATCATTGGTCTTGCTGGTTATGCATAAGCTGTGGGGTGGATTTACTCTCTGGTGTGCCTTGCAGATCTGGTCTAACACCTTCCTGATGTTCCTACCGCAAGACAAGATGGGACTTGAGAGTGCATCTCTCCACCTCCACCCTGATCTACCTGGTTGCCTGGGCACTTAAGTCCTCTCCTAAGGAAAACATGGGTTTCCAGTAGACTTAGAGCTGCAAAATCGAGGAATTCAGGCTGCAGGGTGTCCCTGTAGCTTAAGCATGACTGATAATAAAGACCAAGTGGGGTCATGCCACCCCAGGGTAGTGGTTACACCAGAGACACACAGAACCTTCTGATCTTTGGATGGGTTCGGTATTGTGATGTTCAGATAGATTGCTTCTTCTTACATCTGCAGAGAAATGCCCATAAAATAGATATTTTTCAAGCAGATGCCAATAAATAATATGAAGTAGTGTATGAAAGGTGATTGTCTCATGGGGGTGGGGGAAATGTTTTGTTTTCATCACTGCAAACTGAAACAGTG
Organism: Pogoniulus pusillus; assembly: GCF_015220805.1. NCBI lineage: Eukaryota > Metazoa > Chordata > Aves > Piciformes > Lybiidae > Pogoniulus > Pogoniulus pusillus. The sequence continues at coordinate 78,205 of NC_087287.1, forward strand.
TTGTACGTGGCTGCTTGCAATAGAGCCCAGACTTGGCTCTGTACATTGGCTCTGAGAACTGAGTTGTGTTCATCCTTTCCCAGGAAAGGTTCTGGAGTGCTAATTATGCACTTCCAACATGGGTGGCAACTGCAGCGAGTTGTGTTTATGCTGTTATGATGATTTGGGATCCCAAAGCAAGTAACTCCAGTGTTTAGGTTTCATAGGATAGGTCATGGTAAATGCAACCTCATCCTGTACAGCCACCGCTGATCCAGACTGTTATGGTCTTTTTCTTTCTCAGTAAATATCTGGTGGAGTGTTTTTCCTAGTGAAAATTTCTGATCTAATTTTTTTTTTCCACTGAGTGTAAGTTGAGTGACTTTGAAACACAGAGAAGTTAAAGTAATGGGGCAAATGGACTTGCACGTTCCTTTTCTGTGCTGGAGTCTTTCTAAGGTAACGCAGTGCAATGTTAGCATGCAGGGGCTTATACTGTCTGTCAGCATAGTTAACGTACATTGATTAGCATAGACGCATTCTCCTTTACATTGATTCTTGAACAGAAAAGCAAGCCAGGCTTGATCTGTGCTCTAAGAACCTGGCTGCCCTGGCTCAGTCTGTACACAGCATGAGAAGGAATGGAGCTGCTGAGTGAGAGGTTTTCATTGCTCTGTAGTAATTTATCAAAGTGGAAAGAGTCTTTAAATGGAAACTTGCAGAGTCAGGTTCTAGTGGAACCAAACCCAAACAGAACATTGCACTAAAAACAAGTTAACTGCACCATCCAGCCTTGTTTTGAAAGGAGTGTTGAGTTTTGCTCTTGTAACTTGTATTGGGTTTCATTTTTGGAGAATATTTACTAAGATGTGCATCACCATTGAGAGTTTTTATATGTGAGGTTTTAATCGTAAGTGTAAGAGGCAGTAAAAATTCAGGAAATCTCTCTTAAAACTGTGTAAGCAGAGCTGCTGTGCATTTGTTAGGGCTGTCCTCAGAAAACAGCACATGGAAATTCATCTGCGTTTATGTCATGGCTTGCTGGTGAATGCTAATGCTGCAAGCCTTGGAATATAACTGACCTCTGCAGCTGAGAAAAATATCTTTCTGAATATTCTTAATACCAAAGATAATATATCAAAGAACAAAGATAAACTATCAAAGCCAAGCAATCAACTCCTTGTTTGTCTGTTGGGGAGTTGGTTGGTTAGGTTTTTTTGTTTGTGGGGTTTGCTTTGGTTTAGACAATTGATTTCTGCAGGCCTCCGTTACTATAGTAACTCCAGCAGGTCTTTTAATTACAACATTTGTAAGAACACACGGATCATTCAGGGCTGCTGAGGCGGGAAAGCAGTGGCGCAAATGCTTGGGGTGGGGTGGAAACCGAAACCAAAAACACCAGGATGATTTGTAAATGAGGTGTTGGAAACAAGCCTTGACAGTCCTCCCATTAAGTGCGACAGGGGATGGCACACCATCGACGGAAACCAGTGGGTTCAAGTTCTCAGAAGGCAGTCCCCTGTTAGAGAGTTCCCCCTCTGGCTAGAGAGAAAAGGGAAATCCCCATCCCTGTCCGCGTAAAGCACTTCTCTCTCCACAGATGGAGCTGGGAGAGCTTATTCTTTATAGACTCAAAATGTAATTACAGTGTATCTGAGCAGAGCAGTTATGTTATCAGATAAATTAGCAGTTAAGAGAGCTGCTCACTACCGGGAGTGTTGAATACCAGTGCTCGTTGCAGGTACTAGTCCTATCAAAGGGGAATCATTTAGCTGTAATGAGCACCTTTCAACTAGTAATTGCATTTCAAATAGATGCTGACGGTTTGTAATGTCAGCTCTGTTTCCAAAATGGATTTCTACTCCAAACAGACTTATGCTGACAGTACCAGGCAGAAGAATTGGAAGCGTATCAAGTGAGCAGCTCCTAATTGATTGCTGCATGCCATCTCTTGACTCAAATTTGCGCTGCGTTGCTGTGTTTGGAAGAGCTGGTGGAGCTGTGCGACCTCAGGGAGATGCGGTGGTGAAATTTTAGTTGTGAATCTTTATCAAAAATAGGGCATTTTAAATGACTAATATTTGGAATACCTCTCCCTGAATGTTTATTTTTCCCCTCTGCAAGAAAGTACACATCACTTTTGTTTGTTGTATTCCAGTACGTTGCACTTTCCCAAATTCATTTCATCTTCGGACAAAGATGTGAATTGTATATTCAAGTAGTAAGCTTACTCTGGATCTAATCATGAGTTTTAGCCCAAACCTAAATGACTGTGCCTGTACTAAACTGCTGTACTCTAGTCCCACTTGCTTGCTTGGCTGTGCTGTGTAGCTGCTTGTGGAAGCTCTTGCTTTCCAGATTTCGGTTTGTTGATTTTTGTTTACATGCTCCCTTACTTGCCCCCTGATACCAAAACCTGTTGCTTATGTGGCACAACCAGGGCTTAATCCTACTTTCCCCACTGCCCATTCCCTTTCTTGATCCTCTCAAGTGATAGGCAATGTAGCTCTGTGGGCACAAGAGTTAAGATTCTGTTTAACCCATCATGCAAGTACAGGAAAAAGAGATGCTTTTAAATAAGCATCAAAAAGCTTAATTGTTCTTGAAGGTGGTAGTTGGTATCCAGTGTTGGAAATTATAACAATAAGGAATAATAAAATAAAAATGGGTGTGGATACCATTCTGATGATGCTAATTAGCACTTAACCTCTCTGCCTCTGTTAACCCCTGACAGTTCTTCTGCCAAAGCCCTTAGCAGGGTGGCACTGTGGTTTGAAGACCCCTTGTGGTTGTAAGGTATGATAAGCTTGCAAGCAGGTTTGGCATCTTTGCAAGTCCAGCCCCGATATCTGCCTCGTGTGAAGTTGCAGCCTTTTTGTAGAAGCATCACAGGAACTGCAGCAGATCAATGGAAGGTCATAGAATGCATCAGGTTGGAAGGGACCCTCGAAGGAGCTGAAGCTGAGCTCAGTCACACAGCAAACATCCTGGAGGTCTCTAAACAATTCCCCTCGTGCTGTCTCCCTCCAGACAATTATATTAATGAGAATAAAACAATTGATGGGTCTTCCAGAACCTCACTTACGTGAACTCTGTCACATTGATCCTTGCTTCATAAAACAAACTAAACTACATTACTACTGCTGTGGGAATTTTATTGGCTGTATTCTTTTCCAACTAGCCTAGCTCCTATGGCTAGAAGGAACTAATTCCTGCTATTAACTGAACATGGTTTTTGTATAAAACAGAACAATATGGGTGTTCTGTTAACATCCCAGAATGTTTTGGTTTGTGTTCTATTACTTGGCTAGAGCAAAAATGCACCAAAAGGTTTTGGAAAAGGTCCCCCGAGACAGATGTGTTTACACAGTGTCAGCAGGTTACAGAATTACTCGTTTGAGATACTTCCACAAACATCCCCCTGGTCCTATGTGCTTTTCCACATTTTTCAAGCTCTGGGATTATGTAAATCCAAGGAGTTGTGATTAACAAAGCTTCAGTGTTGGTGAATTCCTGGGAAAGAATTTGTTCCTTCTTAACATCTCACATTTTGATGTAGGCTGGGGATGGATCGTGCAAGCACTGAGTGACAGATGGCTTTTTTCACCTATAATACGTGTCAGTGTCGCAGGAGCCATAAAGCCCTCAACCAATCTCTTACTGTACATGGGAATGTGAGGTTCATGGACACATCTTCATTTCCAGGACATGGTCTCCAGTGTAAATATGCTGAGAATATTAATGGATCTGTCCCTATGAATTGGAGATCTTCTCAATGGCTATAAATATCTGAAGAGCAGGCGTCAAGAGGATGGGGCAGACTCTTGTCAGTGGCGCCCAGTGATAGCTCAAGGGACAGTGGGCACACACTGGAACGCAGGAGGTTCTCCATGTATACATGAGAAGAAATTTCTTTACTTTGAGTGTGCCAGAGTCCTGGAGCAGGCTGTTCAGAGAGGTTGCAGAGTCTCAGTCTCTGGAGAGATTCCAACCCTACGTGAACGTTGTGATCCTGGGCAAGCTGCTGTGAGTGGCCCTGCTTTAGCAGTGGGGCTGGACTGGATGATCTCCAGAGGTCCCTTCCAAGCCTCACTAGTCCACGTTTCTGTAAAATGGCTCTGCAGTCTTCAATTACACATGCAAATTTTGACTGTGCAGACCTGTGCACAGAGGCCAGCACAAAATATCACTTTGCAGTGACACTCCTCATCTTTGGTGACTGCAGCTGACCAAAACCTTGGTTATAAGCTTCACTTGATTCTTCTTCGGTCTGTATCATCTAAAGGATAAGCTTTACAGCTGCAGAAGTACTGTCCTGAGGACAGAAACCCTACAGGAGCAGAGTGAGTTGACGCCATATGGAATAAGCTGTAGGTAGCATGAAAACGTTTGCATGATGTCCAGGAGGCTGGCCACAGCTGCCTGCAGAGGTGTCACAGGACAGTAGTCTCCTTCCTTGTATCACAAGGAGATAGTTAATGATTACTCCTTCCAGTTGAAGGACAGAGTTGTAATTTGATGGACTGAAAACAGTAAAATTTATGTTGTCATGAGTATGTATTTTTAAGGAAAGGAAAATGAGACTACCTTTTAAAAGTGTTGACTGTGCAGACACGGAGGGAGGAAGGAATCCCTGGCTAAGCTGGATTGTATCAGTAACTGCCCAAATTCCTTTTGCACTGAGTTTTGTGGTAGTAAACTGATGTCCACATTCCAAAGGCTTCTGAGCATCACAAAGGGGATTAGGAAGTAAGGCACATTTTAGAAGCTGATTCTGAGTGAAAAGTGTTTGTTTTGTTAGCCAGTATTTCTTAATGGAGAGACCACACGGATCTGGGCTTAAAAGTGATATTCACAAAGGTTAATTTTCACTTGGAGTGATTCTTTTTCCATGAGCTCTGTGCTTTGAACCATACACTAAAGAAGCTGTCATTTTAGATCTAGTTTTTTATTGATCTGTAGGTCATTATTTCTCAGGGTGAGAAAAGAAGCAGATAATATCAAGTTTCAAAACCAAGGCTGAAAAGCTCTTGGTTTTCCCTTAGTCTTCAAGTTTTTGAAATTTTTGTTGTTTGTTTTTGGGTTGTTTGGGTTTTTTGCACTAAAAAGCGTTTTGAATGAGGACTCTAATTTGGATGTTCTTGTTGCATGGAAGAAAAGAGCAAATGTCTTATGCAACATCAGAGTATGTCAGGACCAGAGAAAAGAACTGCTTGAAGTGTAACTTTTTGCAGTTAAAAATAGCAGGTCTGTTGTCTCTAATGGCACAACCTCCTTAGGTTCAAAACTGCCACAGATGATGAAGCTTCCATTAAAGCATAATAAATTCTATGTGTCAATGTGACGAAAGAACTCTCTTATCTCTTTGGAATAACAATGCTCTTTGAAGAGCTCCATAAAAGGCTGCAGTATGAAATAAGTCTCGTGGATAGTTATTTTGAATTTCTATAAAGTATGTCGACCCAAAAGCTAAAGGGATTATCTGTGAAGTAACAAAATGTGAAAGATGAATGCTTTCCTTCTGTGGAGCAAGTGACATCTCTTTAGAAAGCACAGGTATTAATTGTTCTGCCTTAGCAGTGCTTCAAATCAGGAATGATTCCTTCAGATTAGTGGAGCCTTTCATATCCAAGGGATCTAGCTATGGCTGAAGGCTAATTCAGTTTTAGGTTGAATGCAACTCTTGAATGTAAACAAATAATCATAATCCTCATCCAGCATATGGCTATCTACTTCTGGAACTGGAGCACCACCTTTCTTTTAGGTCTGCTTATACTTTTAAGTAAAGTGGCCGGGAGGAAAGATTAACCAAAATAGGCACGTGCATGCAGCAATTTACTTAAGAATTGGTCTCTCTGAGCCAGCTAAATCTTTCCAAGCCTGAATTGTGTGGTAGATTGGATCTGAACATCTACATTGATTATAGTCATATTTAATGTTTTTGGATTACTTTGTTTATTCATGAGCTAGCTAAATACTGAGCTCTTACACAAAAGCAAACATCCAGTGGTAGTGTGTCTGAGAAGGGACTGGTTTTGTCCACTATCAGCCACCTACTCAAACTGAGCATACATGATAAGAAATTGGTTTACTACTTTCAAGATCAAGTGCACTGACCATTTGATGATTAGGCTTAAACAATGTCTTCTGGCTTTCAAGCATTAATTCTGCAGTATTAGTTTTTTAATTGAGAAACTGAAAATTAAAGAGTAGGTTTTTTTAATCTTTTCTAACTAACAAGGGAGAGACTGTTTCTGTTTCCTAATATTCCTTTGTGTTCCTTTAGGAATGAATAATTTGCATAGTATTAAACAGATCTGGTGAATTATTATGTTGTGTGCTGATTAGTAACCTGCCAGCAGTAAATGACTCTTTTATCTGGCATTTTGTACGTAGTGAAGATGGTGAGGGGGAAAAATCTTATTCTCCTCATAGGAAAGCAGTGGAAACAATCAGAACTGCCACAGTACTCTGCTTTTCTGAAGTATATACCCACTAAAACCAAAAGGAATGTAAAACTTGCCATGGGCTAAGCAGCTTCTGTCATCTCTGCATCTTTACTGACAACTCCAGAGCTCCCTTGTCTTTTAATCATCTTAGAGAAAAGCAGGCTTGGCTCAGTGAGTGAGGATCTGTGGATGAAAGGCTTAAATACAGAGTGGTATGGCTTCTGGAGATGAGCAGAAGTGGGGCAGGACTGGGTGCCACTGGTGGACATTCAAGTTATTAAAACATTTGGATACTTTTGGTGCTGTTTCATTCACTAAATGCCAGGACCATGGAGGAAAATATAAAAGGGGATGTGGACAAAAGCTCCTGGAACTCAAATTTACAAGCCTCTTTGCCTTGTGATTACATTTGGCAAATGGCAGAATGAAATGAATGGTGCCAGGTTATCCTTCTATGCAGACTGTGATAGCTCAACTATTTTAGCTCTTTCAGAGTTGTAAATTATGAAACTGATAGCACACAAATGGGATCCTTTCAGGCTCCTCATTTATATTATTGAGTTTTAGTCATGTCAGGCAGAATGCTAACTACTGATTAATAGCTTGGTGACCTTTGAACTGGCAGCAAAGGTTGAGCTCTCCATTTTTGGTTGGGGCTTTTTTTGGTTGTTGTTGTTTTGTTTGTTCGATGTTGGTTTTTAACTCTTTGATGGATTATGATTTAAGAGTGAACAATTGACACTTAATTGAAATCCAGATATTAAATTTTTGATGCAGGTTGATTTAATTCTCGTCACAGCTACGGCTGATTTTAGCCTGTGTTGTTGTGTGTGTGTGTTGCTTCATTTGTAAGTTCAAAGCCATTTTAAAAGAGTGTGATTCATCTTGCAAATAATAAACAAAAGAAAGCGTTTTTGTCTGACTGTTGGACTTGCTAAACTAGTATTAAACAAAGATAAATTATCATAGAAGCCTACAATAGCTGCTAGAAAGGGCAATGAAAGCCCCTCAGAAAACCCCAAAATGGAGAGTAGGCAATCTGCTTTTCTTTATTCTCTAGGCTGCTGGTTTTGGTTCCATATTTATAGATACTCCATTATCAGAGCAGTGCGTGATCAGCAAACCACAGAGTGGTTTTGGTTGGAAGAGACTTTTAAGTGGTAGAGGCCAGAATGATAGTTCTAGGTGTGTGCATATGAGAAATCAACTGGTAGTTGTTTTAAAAAATCAGTGGGAGGGTGTCAAAGAGAAATTGGGAATGAAATAGCAAAACTTAAGTCAGACTCTGAGCCAGACTGAGGTTCTTTGTGCAGGCAGCTGCTTACAGGTGAAATCTTGGAAGGCTTGGTTGTACAGTATTGAGGCTGTGGTTTTCTGTTGCTGCAGTAGGTAGGGGATTGCCAAACACTGTTAGAGTAGTTATTGCAAATAAACCACTATGTTTGTGGGGAATGTACTACACCAATACCTGCTCTGGGCTTCAAAAAGCTCCAGGTTTGAAGCAGAAGTTTTCAAAGGGTAAAGAGGCAACAATTTAGTGTCGTATTTGTGCACTTATTGTTATTACAAATGCCCTGCATTTTTCCTGGACTCCCAACTGAAAATGGCATCAAGTAGCTGAAGTTTCTGGCCTGACACTTGGGTCAGCTTCTGCTTTTCAAAGAACTGCCCTCAGACTTTTCCAGGGGGAATATTGCTACAGCTTACCAAGTAAGCCATTCCTCCAAACACAGCAGCCTCACATGCTGAGATGAGAAACCCTGTTGACTAATCAGTAGAGCTTTGGAATCTACAGTGGTGTTGACACTTGCTCGTGGTGCCTGGTGTTTGAGCTTTCAAGCTGTCCCACAAATGGCTTTGGACATTTGATGTGCACAATGATGGGAACTTGAATGGCAAGAACCACTCTCACTGGAGAAAGGGCGGGGGGAAAACAAAGGGTATTGACCTGCAGTGAGACTTCACTTTAGATCAAGACATTTTAGAGGCACTAGATATTCCAAATGACATTTGCTTGAATGAAAAATCCGTTGTGGTGGAAACGAAATGCATATTTTAAATTCAGACGGTTTTGTATTGTATTGCCAGTGATGTAGAGGAAAAATAAATGTGAAAGCCATTTATAAAGCTTGCATAAAACCTGCCTGTATGCTAAGAATGTGGTCCTTTAGAATTAGACCCCAAATCAAACTTTCTTGTCAGACTGACATCTGAAAAGGTCTTTTCACCTGTTGGGTGTTCTGAGGCTTTTTCCCTCCTTCATTTTCCAAGTTTAGATTTAATAGCTTTCAGGACCAGTGGTTGTGAGGTGGTTGTCATTCCTAAGTTCTGAAACTTGAAATTCTATAGCTGTGTTGCTTAGGCCTTTGATGAATAGCCATAATGCTTTCTGTGCTTCTGCTCTTTCCCCTTGCTTTGGGGAAGGGTGATTACCTCTCTGAGTGATCTAAAATAAAGCTGATTTTAAATGGAAAAAAGAAATTACTCTGGAATAAATAGTCCATTAAAAGAATGCTGCCATGTGTTGTTTTTCTCCTTCCATTAATCTTTATCTAATGGAGGTGGAGATTCTCTTCTACCAAGAGCTGCTGATCTGGGCAGATAAATGATTGTTGAGTTTTACTAATGCTCCTGAGAACCCTTGTGTAGCATTATCCATCATGTCAAAGCACGCACTGGCTCCAGTGATCTGCTTCACACGCTGTGATGTCCTACGTCCTCAGCGATTTCAGATACTGTTGTTTTGTGGGCGCTTGCCACTTTGTTTTACTCCTAACTGAAGTGTTTCTGTTCCTGGCTCAGATTCTTGGGTAGGAGCAACCCTTTGGAGAAGTAAATGTTGAACAACTATTCCACTGCTTTGTTGTGTCCTTACTTGTGTCAGCTAGGTCTCTTGGTCTCTAAGGTTTGGAATAATGCCTCTTGGCACGGGAGGTTTGCAGTGAGGCATGCAGCAGAGTGTTCTGGCAGGTCTTCAACGCATAAAGCAAAATTCGACAGCTAGGAACTTAAGGTGAAGGACCTGAAACACAGTATCTGTGAGAGGCAGGAGCTCCCAGCAGGTCAGAATGCAGCACCCCTTGCAAAGACAAGAAACTGCAGGTAAGGAAATAAGCAGGATCTTGCTTCTTTTTGAAGTCAGCTTTTTTATTCTATTTGGGAAAGAAAAATCTGATCTGATGTGTTGGTCTCAAAATGTTGCCTGCACTAGTTCTAGCATGGAGTCTGAGGAAAAAGACACTAGACACTGTCCAAAAGGCTCTCAACACAGAAGCTAGCCATTGACCTCTTACATTGTGTAAGATCATTGAGTCCAACCATAACCTAACATCTCCCTCTATACAGCTGTTAGACTGTGTCCCTAAGCTCCTCATCCAAATGTCCTCTAAACCCCTCTGGAGGTGGTGATTCCACCACTTCCCCAGGCAGCCTGTTCCAGCGCCTAATGACCCTTAGAGTGGAGAAAGTTTTCCAAATATCCAAACTAAGCCTCCCAATAAAAAGACCCTGATGGGTTTTTATGTGAAACATGCCTGTTATAAAACAGCTTCTGGTAACTGTGTGGTCCCCATTGGCATGTGGGCAGTGGTGGTGTGCTGCTGTGCTTTCAGCCATAGCTGGCATGGCTCAGATTTTGAACTCTGCACCCAAGAGTGAGGTATCTGAATCTTATCATATTGAGAAGATTGGTTTCTAAAGCAGTTTAATGAGTATTGGTTTGTTGGAGGTCTCAGATGACTCAGGTCTTGGGGGAAATGATGAGTTGAAGCGGCACAAAGTAATAACCTCTCATATTGTGTCACTATTATAAACATAGAAAAATGCCCAAGGAGTGGCCATAGCTTTAAGTGATCTCAGCTGATGATTGCCAATGCTTCTCAGGGCTTGTAGAGAGGTTTGGTACCATTTTGACATCATGATGACTGTATCTAGGAATACTTAAGACTGTCATTGTGGTGTCACATATATATGTACATGTCTGTAAACAGATAAGATGTAAAACTTGTGCTGGTTTATCTCGACAGGCATGTCTTGCTTTACTGTGTCTCAGGGCACAGCGTCACTGCTTGCATGTGTTCTCTGCTCTTCTGTCTGCCTATGACTCCCTTAGTTTTGCCATAAAGAGGTAGTTTTAAAACTCTACCCATGTGATCACCTAAACATAGACATGTATGCATGTTTCCTGTCGGTAGACAGTTAAGATATGCACAAGCATCCTCCAGATTGCCAGCTGGAAGGAGCAAACATTGCCTTCCAGCATTTCACTGTCGGTGCAGACTGTGGCAGCAGCCCGCTTTGCACTTTGGAGTTGATTGTTTTCTTCTTTCACATGGACCATACCGTGTGAAGTAACTTCCCTTAACTCTTTGCTTGAAGTTACGAGAAGCTTCACTCTGTAAATATACAGACTTTATTAACAACAACAAATCTGGGTAACCAAGCTGTGTGGTTCCCTTCATTGCCTACAATAAAAACCCAAATTTATGAGGCTGTTCACTAAGGGGTCTATGTAACCCATGTCCTGTGAACGTGCAAGTGTTTGAGATATGAAGATGTTACTGTGGTTTAATAGTGATTTGCACAGAGCTAAAGAAGCCACTTCCCCACAGGTTCCTTGCAGATAGTTGGAAGAAATGCCATAATAGCTGTGAACGTGCTGCCTCTGAAGCCTTCAAAATGTGGAAGTTAATATTGGAAGCCAGACAGTCAGACACACTGTAAATAATTGAAAGCTGCCTCTACCTCATGGTAGGGGTCACTGAAGCTCAGCTGGGCTGACAGTCTTGTTATGCTGAACTACCAGAAGAAATTGAGTCTATCTTGGCATATGTTTTCAGTCCTTCCTGTCAAAATGCTTTACTGCTAAGGTTTAAAGAACTGTCTTGTTTCTTTCACAGATAGTCATGGACTTGGGTGCTGAGCACAATTTGTTCTATTTAGGTGAGCAGCATTGTAGCCATCTGAGCCAGATTTCTAGCTCAGACAAAAAAGATACTCAGAACAGAGAAGCTCTGAGTGGAGGTGAACATTCTAGGGATAGGCTATATAATGGCAACAATGGATAAGTTCATATAATTTCATTGGAGCATCGAGAGCTTTACGTCTGGAAGCACAGCTTGTACCTTCCCCTTGCTGCTTTTGCCGCTTCAGCTTCGGCCGCTGCTATCTTGGCTGCTGCTGCTTTTGCTGCTTCGACACCGCTTGACCCCTTCCCCATCTTCATTAAGGTTATTATATTTCTCTAATAGTTTATTTCTCCTTAGACTGTTATATTTAAACTATAAGAAATACAATTTCATTTTTGGCTGACTTTCCAAAAAACCCATGTTGTAGTGAGTTTATTCTACCGGGGAGGGGTCTACCCTAACCCGGGACAGTCATGAAGCATATGTGAGTTGTAGTCTGTTTTGAACAAGAATTGCAGTTCAGTGTGGAGTCCGTCCATCCATCCATACCTGAGAAGGGTGCAGGAAGCCAATGGAGGCAAAAATGCAATTGCAGGAAGGGTAGAGTGGAGTGGGACCACCTGGTCTCACCTCTGAGATCTGTCTGTTTGAAGATTGAAGATTTTGAATTTGTAAGAATTCATTGAGTTAATCTCAGAAATTCAAGTGATTGCAGAGCCTCATGCCATTCATAGCAAAGCATTCTCCCTCTTGGCCCCTGCAGAGACCTTCAGGTGCCATTCTGATGCAGTCTATGATCCAGGATATTTTCCCTAACAGAGAAAAGTCAGTGTTGGTGACAGCAGCATTGCCATTATGAGTCTAGTCATCGTTACACAGGATTTAAGCATCTCTTGGGAATTAAGCTGGTGTGTGTAGACCAGCCCTCTGACTTTGACTTGTGTTTTCACTATTTTTCTGGGCTTTTTGTGCCTTTCTTGATGGTAAGTGCCCTCCACTGGGGTACTGGGCCATTTGGCTGCTGAACCTGGTGTCTCCCTCAGCACTGGGAGAAGATAAAAAATATTCTGTGTGAGCAACTATGTAGGAAGAATCTTCAAAAGAGTGATGTGAAGAGAATCCCTCAAGACTTGACTCTCCCAATAACCTGTGCATATGTGGGACTGGCTAATCTTCCTGGCCCACTGGTGAGTTCCCAGTATGGTTCAGAAGTTTCTGACAGAATGCCAGTGAGAACCCTTGGAGGAAGCATTACATGTAGTTGTTGGCTTACATGTTTGCTGTTGGCTTGTGGTTCAGGCTGTAGTCGGTGGTACAACAGAAAGCATTAATACGTCAGGTGGGAAGCTCTCAGCAGCTGGAGTGCTGCTCAGTTTCTAGGACCCTGATGGCCTGGTACAAGCCAGTTAATCTTTGAGGTGCCAGCCAGCAGACTTTCCAGATCTGTGTCATGTTGCCTGTTCCCACTCCAGCAGGCTTGTCTGGTGGGGCTGGTGCTTCCCCTTCAGAGGGGTTAAGTTTGTCTCACTTTCTGAGCACAAGGGACTAAACTTAGCCTCTTTATTCTTTTGTTCCCCCTCCACTGCCCATGTTAATTTAATTTGACAGTCGAGCAAATAGGATTTGTCAAATATTGTAACCTTTAAGCAACACCGATATTGGAAACTGTGCTTTAAATTTATCCAATCCAGATGTTAGAACCAATAAAATGCCCAGATGAAATGAAACATCAGGCTTTGTGGGGAGGGAAAGGGAGAAATACTATTTGCCACTTATTTTTCCACATGGCATAAAGTGCAGAGCAGTGTTCAGTCACTCATAAATTTGCGAGAATAGAAGTAGGTTTTGCCACTGCAGTGCTGGTAGCTAATAATGAAAATGATTAATACGAAAAGGCCAAAGCTCACCAGACCTGCTAAATAAAAACAATTGAGTGTCTGGGCAGCGAAATGCTGGTCAGTATTTATGGCTAAGCTGCTGAGATGCTCTTCAGCTCAGAACAGTGAAGTCTAATCAAGCAAATCCTGCAGTATCGTGCATGAAATTGTTTGATTCTGTCTCTCTTTCCATCTACACGTGAGACCACTCGGAGATAATATTTTGTTCTCCTGAGCAGTCCTAACAAACAAACCCACGAGTGTCAGGTTTTAGGTCTGCAGGAGTTATGCATTTGGAATAATTTGTAGAACTCTGAGTGGAGAGAAGCAAGTCTGGAAGCTGGTGCTGGATGTGTGCTGAAGCGAACGACAGCGTCCTGTTTGGGAACTTCATTCGCCCTACAAAGTTACATGCAAAAGCCTGCTCTGTTTCTACAGTATTTTCTCTCCTGTATGTAGGGAGAGCCTGAAAGATTACAATAATAGTTTTCTAAACTAATTTTCAGCTAAGTCTCTTAATTCCCTCTGTTGACCTTTCTTTGACAGAAGGGAAGAAACACTGAGTAATGGTAGGCTGCATTCATCAAATAGTTAATTCCACAAAAGTGCAGTTTAATTTCAGTTAAAAATGAGTATTCAACGAACGAGGAGTATAGGGTTAAGGATTAGGATTAAAATTTGAACTCTAAAATATTTTCCACTGCACATTGGAAAATGTCAGTATGAGTTGTCACTTTCAATTTGCCTGCATTTAATTATAAGCCTGACGAAGCTTGCAATCAAAGCAAAACAATGCTTCACCTTTTTCAATTAATTTGTCAGTAGCCATAGTTCAGTAGGCAAATGCTGGCGTTAAGAACACTACCTCGAGTTGTCGTGGCATAATGAAATAGAGCTGAGCTGTAGCTGGATTTACTTCAACCTCCACCATATGAATTGTGTGTCCAAACTGTATTTAAACCACTACCGTCAATTCTACTCTCGAGAAAGAACCCCTTTCATAGCTGAGTGAATAAAGACCATCTGTGGTTTTGGTCACACAAAACAGAAGCTCGTGTGATGACATTTTGTAAATCCAGCCCAACCACTGGCTTTGTGTGGCTGTAAATGATGATTTGGGTTTACTTTGAAAAAGAGGTGAGACTTCATCGCAGCTACCTGAAAGGACAGTGTGGAGAGGTTGATGCTGGTCTCTTCTCACAGGTAATTAGTGATAGAGCAAGAGGGAATGGCCTAAGCTGCGACTGGGTAGGTTTAGACTGGACATTAGGGAAAATATTTTCACAGAGAGAGTGGTCAGGCACTGGAATGGGCTGCCCAGGGAGATGGTTGAGTCATCAACTCTGGATGTATTTAAGGGTCATTTGGATGTGGTGCTTGGGGATGTGGTTTAGGGGTGAACCTGACAGAGTAGGGATATTGGTTGGACTTGCTGATCCTGAGGGGCTTTTCCAACCTGCATGTTTCTGTGAAAAGCTGTATAAAAAAGCTCAGAAGTTTACTGGGAAGAAAGTGCTATTAGGAAATGCACCTGTCAGAATTTTCCTTCCTCCTAAGACAGCAAACCAGCAGACCTGAGGGACACATCCCCTAATACCAACACAATCAGTAAAACTATCTGTCCATTGTGGAGCCCTGCAGACTGTCATATGAAGTTAGTGTCTTAACTGAGACTGGGACATAGCAGAACTTAGCTCAGCTACTCAGATTTCCAGTGACTTTTTGCATTGTCTTAGCACAGAATTGCCTCTTCTCTACTAGAAGAGCTACTGCTACTTATCACAGTATCACAGTATCATCAGGGTTGGAAAAGACCTCACAGATCATCAAGTCCAACCCTTTTGTTTTTATTATTATTTTTTTTTAAAATTTGTTTGTTTCATACTTTGTCACAATCGTGACCAGAAAGGAGCCAAGTCCCTTTCACTATGCTAAACTACCTCAATGCATGCGCAAAAAGGGGGTTACTTTAGTTTTTATGTTCCTGCTTTGGCAAGGATTTTGGACTTGATGATCTCCAGAGGTCCCTGTCATTCTGTGATTCATAAGCCTAATAGGGTGTGATGTTGAGAGAGATTCTTCTGGCGGATGCGAAACCAAAGATTTTATCCAAGATAGTTGTTGGGATGCAAGTTTGGGGCAAAATCTGCTGGAGTCTCCAGGTACTGCACCCTTTAGGGTATATTGTTTACCCAGCTGAGAAGTTCAGGCTGATACTACTACTAAAAGGGCAAAATTTGAGCAGATAATTTCATCACCATGGATGTTTTCCAAGGGAAGTACTAGGCTAGAAATGCAAGATGCTTTAGCTATATTTGAGAGGGAGAATGTTCCCAAAGTCGTTCTGTGCAAAGTTTGATATTTGTTGTCACAAAGAAGTCCTTGTATCCATCACAGCTAATTGAGATGAAGCCAACACTGCTGAAAGATGCCAGCAAAGGCAGATCTGCACTGAAAAATTCCATGTTTTTTTAAGACAATGCAGCATCTGTCTGGCTCTTTGAAACCTCAATATAAGTACAAATATCTAAGGAGTAGAAACACCATTTAAAGAAAACAATCATATGAGCCAGCCTCTTGGCTTGGTTTGATTCATTCATTAGCTGTGTAATCCACTCGTTTCTGCTGTGCTGCTATAAGTCATGCGCTGCTATAAGTCATACGCTGGCCAGAGCGGAGAGAATTATTTGAAAGGATAGAAGAGGCATTAAGTAGAAATGGGAGTATGTGTAAAATGTTCACCCTACATAGCTGGGAGGAACAAGCACTGGCCTCCACAGCATGAAGCAGCCAGCAGAACCTCAGCCATTCCCTTCTTTCTGGTTAAAGTAATAAGCATGGTACTGGGCTATTCCCAGTAGGGACATACTGCAGCTTTCAAAACCAGGGGCTGCCATGCTCAGCTGTGGCTCCGTATGTTTTCCCTGCAAATGATGAGGTGGTTTTCATCTAAACAGACAGCAGTGCTGTATGCCAAGCGCATCAACTTTATATTGCAAGGATAACAGGATAGAAGAAAGTACCACAGCTCACAAAGTGCCCTGGCGATGGTGCAGAGGAGAGGAGAGGGAATAGGAGGAAAGGGCTGAGCAGGGAAGGGACTCCCTAAAGCAAAGAAACTGATGGGAAAAGTGGTCAATGAACAGAGGTGTTGTGTTCAACTTTGTGAAGGGGATTCCCCAAGGAAAGGTTAGGTTCCAGGATAAATGAAATCTCCCCTCAAATGGCATTCCTCCCTGTCCAGATACAGGCACGATGACTGCCTCCTGAGAACTGAGAGGATTTATCACTTCTGATGCTTCTTCAAATGTCTCGTTTTGCCTCCATTGGAAGGGTTGTGTATGCAGGAGTTCCTGCAGGAACTTTTCTAGCATCCGTCCTCACTTCCAATTGTATTTGTTTTTTCCCTTCCAACTTTTTATACTCTGTGGAAGGTGTATAGGCTTTTTCTACAATTTCTGCAAAACTATCTAGAGAACAGAGGCAACACTGAGTAAATCTCCAGAACTTGATGCCTCTCCATCTTCTTGGGGGTACCAGGGAACTTTTGGAAAGGGGACGTGACTGGAGAAGTGCTGGCTTTGGAAGATGCAGGGTTATTTGTCTTGTGAGAGCTGACAAATCAGTGCGTGTAAGCTGTTGTGAAGAGTATGTGGGACTGAGGAGGGAAGCAACAGATGAGACACCTCTTGTAACCTGCTTGAAGGGCAGAAAGCTGTGTGATGTCATGGTGTCATTCTTGGGACATAATGGTAAGCGTTTCTTTGACCGTTGTATTTGGGGTTTTTTTGTTTAAACAATTCCATGTTGAGGGGTAATGGCTTCCAACTGGAAGAAGCTTGACTTAGATTAGACATGAGGAAGAATTTCTTCCTCTGGAGGGTGGTGAGGCACTGAAACAGGTTGCCCAGAGAAACTGTGGAAGCTCCAATCCTAGAAGTGCTCAAAGTCTGGTTGGGTAGGACCTTGAGCAAGACGGTCTAGCAGGAGGTGTCCCTGCCCATGGCAAGGGAGGGCTGGAAGTAGATGATATTTAAGGTGCTTTCCAATTAAAACTGTTCTGTGATTCAATTACTGGTAAAATGAAAATGTTACAGGATAGTTTCCATTTTCACTACAAAATAAATTGGCTTTAGCTGCTGGAATAGTGAGACATTCCAAAATCCGTGGAGCATAGCCTCAAAATACAGAAACCTGAAAGTTCCCCAGTCTTGGCATAATATCCCAGGATTATCTCTCTCTCAGCTTCTTTCCCACCAACAGCCCCCACACCCCCCATTGTTTTTCAACTCCTGAGTGTGATCAATATTTACAGTAAAGAAATATGGTGCATCAGGCACCGATTTTAACTGTGTCCAGTTAGCAGTGGTGTTCACACTGTCAGAGCTCCCTGGAAACCGAAGTACACTCATACCTTATGGACTGCCTCAGGTTATTCAAATCTGATTTAGTTACCAAGCATGTAGGTATGGTTGTCTACTCAATAGATCAAAGGTGCTAAACCAGACTCATCTGCAGTTGTCATTAATATGGTGATACAGAAGGATTGTGATACTTGTTTTTAGAAGGTTGAACTTTGAGGGAGGAGGCAGATGACAGAAGTGGACACACAGGAATCGGGCATAAAACAAAGCCCTTCTCAGAGTGGCAGTGCAAAGGAAGCAAATTGTATAGAAGATACAGAAATTACATAAAATAAAAAACCCAAGGTGAAACATGTTCTCTTCAGTACATGGCCTGACACTATGGCTGCTTTGTTTCGTGGAGCCACAGGAATGGTCTAAACTCAAGACTAAGGGGGAAATGCTGGATTTCAGGCACTGTTCTCACGTTGCTTTGTGGCCACAGATAAAATGTTTTGTTCCCAAGCTGTAGAACAAGTCAGACTCTTACTTCCCCTCCTCAGAGAGACGGTGTGAGAATTAGCTTCCATTTAGGAAGTATTTGGATGTGCTGTTGTTCTTTGTGGCTCAGAATGGACTTTGAACCAATGAGATTTTTTTTCACTGTGGCTCAGAACTGACCAGACCTACGACACTGCTCTCAGCTTTGAGTCACCAGAAAACAGCTAACAGGTTGGCATGACCTCAGAGAAGAGAAACCCAAACAACTCAGGGACTGGCTGGAGGGGTGAAATTATAACACAAGATTAAATAGATGTAGTTTGGTGAGAGCTATTCCCCTGGAGTGAATTATGCCATATTATTTTAAAGAGTAAATGCTGAAGGATTTACTTAGTGTGCTCCAGAGAGGTAATTGGCAGAAAAAAAGAGGAAGTAAAAATGAACTTAAGGTTGAATACCAAGGGAGAAGAATTTTCTGACAGTGGATCTGTTGCTCTGCCAAGCAGACTTGCAAGCATGTGCTGGAAGCTGCACTGATTGAAACACGAGAAAAGTCCTTAACCAAGATAAAGATGAGACCCTGTCAGTCTTCTCTGTTTCAGTGACTGTAATTTGAGAGACTCAGCTGCTGTTACTGATAGATCAGCATTGCTCAGGAGCTCAACTCAGAGATGCGTTCGGTGGAAACACACCAAGCTTTCCCTACGTGCTGTAAGATCTGTAGAGCAGTCTGGGTCTAGACTGACTGAGAAGGAAGCATTGGAGAGTCACAGTCAACATTGATGTGGATCTTCTGCACTTTCCTCTTCCCATGCCAGCAGAGGCATGAGGAGAGTTTGCTGACGGACAGGATCAGTATGTTTAGCGTGGCAGAGCTGCCCTTGGAGTACTCAAGAGGGCAGCGGCACAGTGGCAAACACCACCTCCTCACCCTGACTCTTTCTCCGTGCACACACCTTTTCAGTTCACAAACACAAAAACAGTTTGTCCCAGGCTTCCAAGGTCCTCTTGATCTCAAGTTGTAAGAACAACTACTGGAAGGTTCAGAAACAACAGAGAAAGCAAGTAGGAAAACTCAAAGAAAATTAGTTTAACTTCCCAGTTAATTATGAGCATCTTTTTTGTTTCTTAAATATTTTGATTTCTCCTAGCTTTGAGGTGTTCCTGTGCTGCTGAGTTGACCTGAATATTTGAGGAAAGATGGCTGTGGTGCTCTGGAATGCCTTTCAGGCAGATGTATCCCAGTAGTTGTAGCAGGGTTTATTAATCCATGTTTAGTGCTATGCTATTGCAATGACTGTACTTCCAGTGATTAAACTAACTTGTTGAGACTTATCACAAGCATCTCTGCAATGCTCAGCAGTCAGCTAAGCATTTTTCTAGAAGATAACATCAAAAATAACAGCAATAATCGTATTGTTGCCAGTTAAATAACTAAGAAGGACACCTAAAATCAAAACACTCTGATGGTGCAGTTTATTTAGACCAGGCAAATCCTGAATTCTGGTCTCTAGAGTTAAAAAGGCAGCGTTGGCTATGGTTTTTAACTTGTCAGGCACTGGGTTTGAGCAGAGAACTGGATGAAGTGGCCCTTACAAACAAAACAGTGCAGTTTGTTCTCACAGGTGAGACATTATAGTTATGAAGCCTTAATGAAGCCTGGGAAGTATCAAAGTTACTCGTTTAGCTAGGAGCACTTAGATGTCTGAAGATAAGACTTTCTAGAATCATAGTATCAAACAAGTTGGAAGAGAGCTCCAAGCTCAGCCAGTCCAACCTATCACCCAGCCCTATCCAGTCAACTAGACCATGGCACCAAGTGCCTCATCCAGTCTTTTCTTGAACACCCCCAGGGACGGTGACTCCACCACTGCCCTGGGCAGCCCATTCCAATGGCAATCACTCTCTCTGGCAACAACTTCCTTCTAACATCCAGCCCATACTTCCCCCGGCACAACTTGAGGCTGTGTCCCCTTATTCTATTGCTGGTTGCCTGGCAGAAGAGACCAACCCCACCTGGCTACAACCTCCCTTCAGGTAGCTGTAGACAGCAATGAGCTCTGCCCTGAGCCTCCTCTTCTCCAGGCTGAACAACCCCAGCTCCCTCAGCCTCTCCTCATAGGGTGTGTGTTCCAGGCCCTTCACCAGCCTTGTTGCCCTTCCAGCACCTCAACATCTTTCTTGAATTGAGGGGCCCAGAACTGGACACAGTACTCAAGGTGTGGTCTGACCAGTGCTGAGTACAGGGGCAGAATAACCTCCCTTGTCCTGCTGGCCACACTGCTCCTGATGCAGGCCAGGATGCCATTGGCTCTCTTGGCCACCTGGGCACACTGCTGGCTCATCTTCAGCTTACTATCTATCAGTACCCCCAGGTCCCTTTCCTCCTGGCTGCTCTCAGCCACTCTGTCCCCAGCCTGTAGTGCTGCTTGGGCTCGTTGTGGCCAAAGTGCAGAACCCTGCCCTTTAATGCAAACTCCTGCATTCTTTTTACATCTGTGATGATAAGATCACATGTGGCCTTACAAATAATGCTTCTGCCAAGCCTCATTGCCTATGCTGATGAACCTTGCAGGATTTTATTGCCAACCTGTAATACAGTGATAGTCCAAGAATGGCAGTCCTGGTTCCTTTCCCTTCCCCGGTCAGTATTTTATCAAAACAACTCTTAACATCTCGGTCCATGATTTATGTTTAGCAGCACGTTGTTTTTACAGCAGTGCATGAAGCTTTTAGGGCATCTCTAGCGGAGGCTTTGTGAGGGGAGCTAAAATCCGGAGAGATGCAGGTGTGGAATTTCAACCTTTTCATGCCATCATGTCTTAGGACGTTTCTGGTTTGGGGTATAAACTTTGAGATAACTAGGTTTTAGGAAGCAATCCCGGTGAGATGAGAACAGTGAAGTTGTCGGTGCTGCTGAAGCACCTGCGCTGCTCTTGTGCGGGGCCGCACGCAACTGAGGAGCACACAGAGGAAGCTTTTTTTATCAGGGTCTGTGCTGCACGGCGAGTAACTGTGAAAAATGGTGTGGTCTGGGCTAGGGTGCATTTAGCTCTATTCTTGTAAGTTATCCAGGAGCCAGCAATGTGCCCTCGTGGTCAAGACGGCCAACGGTATCCTGGGGTGCAGTGAGAGTGTGGCCAGCAGGTAGAGGGAGGTTCTCCTCCCTCTCTAATCTACCCTGGTGAGAGCGGGCAGAATCTGGAGCGTCGTGTCCGGTCCCGTGCTCCGCAGTTCAAAAGGGACAGGGAAGCACTGGAGAGCGTCCGCGGGAGGCTCTCGGCTCGGCACCCTGGCGGGGGCGGTGGGCGAGGCGCGGGCGGAGCCGCAGCCCCAGCAGGCGCTTCCGGCGCTCCGGGGCGCGGGCCGCTGCGGTCCCGCCTGCGGGGGGGCTCTGCCGAGCCACCTGGCCCGGCCCCAGCGCGCTGCGGGCTCGGGCGCTGGGCTGGCAGCAGCGATGGCTGCAAGCAGGGCAAAAGCTGTTAGCCCCGGCCAGTGGTGCCACATAAACAGGTAGGGCTTGAGGCCTTTGGCTGCAAGAAGTGCCAAAGCTTTTCTCCTTGCAGCGGTGGAGTGCAGAGCGACCCCTGTGCGGCTGTGAGCAGGGGAGCGATCTGCTCGGCCTGGTGGCCGAACTGGAAGAGGAGGTCGAAAAGTTGAGGGCCATAAGGGAGTGTGAGAGGGAGCTAGCCTGGTGGAGCCAGGCCGCGTCCTCCCTGCGGCAGGAACGGCAGCACGCAGCGGAGAGCACCCGGAGTCAAGAGGTCTGCCCGGGTCGGGTGGAAGGCAGAAGCCAAATGAAAGCGTTGAGTGGAGACAAGTTCATGGCCGTGGCAGAAGGTGAGTGCCCTCCTTGGCAGCCTCACCTCCCCAGGTGCCTCTGAGCAGTAGATCTGAGGCCCTGCTGGAAGGTGGCCGGTCTAACAGGGGTGTGGATGATTGGCAACCTGTACCAGAGGTCTTACCGTGATCAGATTGGCCCAACGTGGGTTCCTGACAAGCAGGTCCTGCTTGACCAACCTCATCTGCTTCTGTGCCCAGGTGACCCGCCTAGTGGTTCACAGAATTAACCATGTTGGACAAGACCTTCGAGATCATCAAGCCCAACCTATTACCCAACATCATTTAATCAACTAAACTGTGGCACTAAGTGCCACATTCTGTCTTTTTTTAAACACCTCTAGGGATGGTGACTCCTACCTCTCTGGGCAGCCCAATCTAATGCAAATCACTCTTTCTCTGAAGAATTTTTTTTCCTAACATCCAGCCTAAACTTGCCCTGGCACAGCACTCGAGGCTGTGTCCCCTTGTTCTGTCCCTGGGTGCCTGGCAGAAGAGACCAACCCCTCTCTACTGAGCCAGGACTCTTGATAAATGATGGAGAGCAGCTTGGCCAGCTCATCAGTCAGCACTCTCATTATCCAAGGATGGATGGTTGAAGGGAAGGCTGTGGACAGTGTCTATGTGGCCTTTAATAAAGCCTTTGTCACCATCTCTGCCAGCATTCTTCACAAGAACGTTGCAGCCCATGGCATAGCCAAGCAGATTCTTTGCTGGATCCAAAACTGGCTGGGCCTAAAGAGTTGTGATAAAAGGAGTTAAATCCAGCTGGTGGCCACTCACAAGAGGTGTGTCTTCTGCCCAGGGCTTGGTATCAGGGCCAGTTCTGGTTAGCATTTTGATGGGTGATTTGGATGAGGGGGTTGAGGGCACCATCAGCAGGTTTGCAGACAACACTAAACTGAGCAGCAGTGTTGATGAGGCCACAGCTTGAGTACTGTGTTCAAGTCTGTGCACCACAGGATAGGAAAGACATTGAGGCATGCTGGAGTGTGTCCAGAGAAGAGCAACAAAGCTGGTGAGGGCTTCGGAGGGCATCATACAAGGATTGGCTGAGGAACGTGGAATTGTTTAGTCCAGAGAAGACAGGGCTAAGGTGGGGAGATCTTACTGCTCTCTTCAGCTGTCTGACAGGAGGTTGGAATGAGGCTGGTGTTGGTCTCTTCCCCCAACTGGCGATGGGAGGAGCAACAAAAACAAACTGAAACACTGAAAGTTCCACCTCCACATGAGGAAAAACGTCTTTGCTGTGAGTGTGCTGAAGCCTGGGAGCAGGCTGCCCAGAGAGATCACAGAGTCTCCTTTAGAGGCTTTCAAAACCAATCTGGACACATTCCTGGGTGACCTGCCCTGGATGATGCTGCTTTGGCAGGGGACGACTCAATGTTCTCCAGGGGTCCCTTTCATCTTCTACCACTCTGACGCTTTCAAAATAAAAATATAAAATGTATGGCACTCAGAAGCTTTCGGAGTGCTGTTGTTGGTGTTCTCACTGTTTGCCATGAGAAAGTCTAGTGTAGGCTCTACACAGGTTACAGCCAAGGTGGCAGTTCTATACCCAGGACCATTCTGGAGGAGAGAGCAGAGTAGCTAATTTGTCCAGGCTGTTTTGGCTTTCCATATCCACACCCTGCCAGCTGTGCGTCAGACTCTGCTCTCTGCATCCCGTCACTGACACTGTTCCAGAGAGAAATGCTGAGATAGGAAGAAGTGACTTGGCTGTGCCATTCATTAGATATGTTGGGACTTAATGCTAATTGAATTGGCTAAGTGCTGTTTGGGCAGGCTGCCAGTGGTTCTAGGAGCTTGTGTAGCCGACACGCGTCTGAGGAGGTGGATGAGATATGAGTCTGTCTTCCAGTAGGCACCAATTTGGTGTCTTGTTGCTGTGGTTCCCATCATCTTATGACTCTGAAGTGATGTGTCTAACAGTATGTGGCTGCCTGTATTTTGATACTTGTGTGCACATGGTGTGTTTTTTTGGTCACAGTGATGATGACAGGAGTTGGCATTTCACAGATGGTATTCCCTGTCCTGGTGGCATTTTCACCCGCAATGTGTTTCTTTTCATTTGGCTTGTTGTTCCTGGCCTTAGCTCTTTCCAGCCATCTCCTTTACCTTCTTCAGGTCTCGGGCATAAAGGAAATCAGGAGGCAGGATAACTTTATTGTTGTCCTGCAGTGATTCCTAGCAGCAGGTTTGGAATCCTTCCTTTCTGTTTAGTAGTTGTGTGCATCGTTCCTTGATTGTCCTCAGAGCTTCTCTTAGGGAGCAGCACTTTGAATGCAGGGCTCAGCCTTCCTGTGAGATTCCCATCTCGTCGGCACAGTTGTATTACAAAAGCAAAGTTACAGGAGTAACTACTGTAGATGTTGTACTCATCATTACAGTTCGGAGGCAACTCCTCCTGATCTGTGCTAATGCACAATTTATGTGTTTTACTGAAAGCTATGTGCTTTCATTTTTTAACCATTATTTTTACTCAAGCACAGGTATAAATAATAGGAACTCTTTCCATTACTTGCTACTACTATTGGATAGATGTTTCTTGGCCTTAACTAAATATCTTTTATAGAGACAACAAGTGAGTGTAGGTAGAGACACAAGGGGTGTCTTTTTAGATTTTTTGTGGTGTTTTGAACATGGAAAGTTACTTTTTCTCCTTTCCTTCCCTCCTCTGTCCAACTTTGAGCTTCAGCAAACTGCTTCTAACTACTAACACATGTAGAGATGGAGAAAGAGAACCAGGAAGGAATACTTGAAGGAGTACAATAGCATTTCTGCATTCAGTAAGTTACTCATCAGCTACTTCAGTTGTAACACAAAAATTAAAATGAAGGATCTGTGAAGGAGCTGTAAATCTGAGAGCAACCTTGTGGTGTTCTACAGTGATCACACAGCAGATGGCAACTGTTGTTTACCTGGTATTTTCATTACGGGTATCTCAAAGCACTTCAGTGCTTTGAACTAGGGAGGTGTTTATTGCCTCTACTTCACAAATGAAAGTATGAAGAGTCAGACAAAGCTAGGTCTTGAATTTCCTGATTCAGAACAGCCATTTACTGTTTTCAGTGTGAGCTGCTCTGTAGAAGATTTGAAAATTCAGCAATCCCGATTGGGTGGGAGATGGTGAAGACCAGGATGCCTTGCTTCTTAATTTGTTCTTCGAACATCAATATCATCCTATTTTTGTCTTCAAAGCCAAACTTCCCTCTATCTTCCAGCGACACTTGCTGTTCTCACTTGAAATCTGTCACTTAGCCCCACCCTGATGGTGAGCCCAGTCAGCTATCAGAGTTTTTGCTTCAGTGCTTTGGCCTGTTACTGTACAAACTACATCTATTTACTTAAGGTCCTTAAGGACCATGAAGTTATTATTTAGTTGCTGTCCCCTGAGTGTTTCTTGGGAAGACAGATAGCTGTAGAAAGAAAATTACTAATGGTTGTCTTTTAAATCAAATTACTTTAATGTATGCTACATATGCTGTCAATATCTTCATTAAATTTTTGTTTGGTCTTGTATTTGAGTTGTCCATAAAACCACTGTGCCTACTGCTGGGAGCAAGCCAAAAGGAACAATGGCTTTACGGAGCAGAAGCACATCTTCTGCATAACTGCAGTCACATTTGAGGTCCACTTGTACTGCAGAGTTTAGCGTTCTGCTTCTGTGTGTTCCTTTGTTGTTATCACCTGGTTGTCAGCAGTGTGGAGGAGGTGTACCGGCCTAAGGCTCTGGGTCAAGTCCCATCTTGAATACATGCTATGCCTTTTTTTCTTTTTTAATGTTTTTTTCCCTTGTGTTTGCTCAGATTAAAAGCTTTGGTTACACATCTCAATGAACAAGTCCTTTGAGCTACACCAGTCGTTTCTGGAAGATGATTACCGTGTGTTAGTAAATTAACTGAGTAGAAAGAATGTGGAACACTGCAGACTTGCAGCAACAGGTCTGTCAAAAGAAAAAACTCTAACCTCTCCCTAACTGGTGAGATAGCAGCAGTTAAGCACCAGCTGGTAGGAAGGTGAGAAACAGTAAACCACAGATAAGAACAGAGTTGAAGGAATTATACAATGAGCTGCTTCATGTAGGAAGAAAACCAGTTTCTGAAAAGCAAAGACCAAGCCTGTTTCCCCTACCACACATGGTTGTGTGCTGCTGGTACTGGAAAAAAAGGCCTTTTGTCTTTGGTTTTCCTCTCCTTGCCCCTTCCAGACTTGGTGCAGGAATTTGAGTGCTGACTCAGGGACATTTGCACATATTCTGTCCTGGTCGGTTTGATTCCTGCTTTTCCAGCTATAACAGGATTTTTACAAATGAAGGTACAGGCTCTCAAATGCATCCATTTGCACAGAGGGGTATAATGAAATCCAGAACATAGCAATTCAAAACATTCCTGATTCCAGACCAGTCCCCTGAGTCACTTAGTGTGAGGGACACAATTTCAGAATGAGCTCAGTTCAAAACAAACCTGGAGTTCATTACTGATTTGGGCTGGTTTCATCTCGCAGCCCCTTTGTTATTCCTTTCTGAGACCCTGTGAGGTGAAAGTTGTTGAATCTTCCACTGCAGAGAGAAAGTGCCTCATATTGTGACCTCACCATAGCTTGCTTGTGTTTGTCTGGCAGAGTCCAGCACTTTGTGGTCCAAATGGGAATCTCATGCTACATGGAGGGCATGGTCAAATGGTTGGCCACAAGTCAGTGAGCTCCTTGTTCCTCACAGACCTCATAAAATGGATGGGCATATCTGGGAATTAAATGCATCTCTTCCTTCCTCCCACCTCCTCGCTTTTTGTTTTTTCCTGCAGCTATAAATCTAGGGCAGCTGTGGAGTCCCCATCCCTGGAGGGGTTTCAGAGCTGTGGAGATGTGGTGCTCAGGGACGTTGTTTAGTGGTGGACACAACTGTAATGAGTTCATGATTGGATTTGATGATCCGAAAGGTCTTTTCCAACCTAAATGATTCTATGGTTCTATGCTACGTGAGTTGGTTACCATGCTAAGTAGATACTCTGCCAAGGGAACAGATGCTGAGGTGGTATCAGGTATCAGAGCCTGGCCTTGTAAGAATGTAGCTGATAGTGACTTGATCTCAGGTGTCCACGGCTGTACTGCATAATTAAATAGAACTTTATATGTCGGAGTGAGAAGCAGTCGTTCTCTGTGTATGTTAGTGGTGACAAATGAATCCCTTTGCTCAGGATCTATGTCACAGTAATTTTTTTTTAATCTCTCCACTGGTTTATCATTTCATCTAGACTTTCCCATCAATTAGTTATGTGGTAATTAATCCTTGTTGCCGTTCCTATATCTGTTCCATTTGGGTAAGTTTGTCATACCTAGGTGACTAGGAGCAGAGGCATTTAGGAACTCTTGTCTGCGCAGAAAGTGACCCCAACTAAACTGCGCTTTTAATCCTATGGGTATTGATCACCTCTGCTCCTGTGAAGTGCCTGTAGCTCTTCACAATATATCACAGAATCACAGACTGGTTTGGGTTCAGAGAGACCTTACAAACTCATCTAGTCCAATCCCCCTGCAGATACCTGCAACTAGATCAGGTTACACAGAACCCTGTCCAAACTGACCTGTAACGGTTCCATCTACCACCCCTTTGGGCGACCTGGGACAGGGTCTCACCATCCTCAGTGGAAAACAGTTCTTCCTTATATATTGAGGCCTTGAGCAACCTGTTCTAGTGGGAGGTGTCCCTGCCTATGGCAGGGGTTTGGAACTGGATGATCCTTGAGGTCCCTTCTAACCTAAACCATTCTATGATTCTATATCTAGTCATTACTCTTGGGCCTTCACTTTTACACACGTGCTGTGAACTTCTTTGCAGTGTATTCCCTAGCCTGCCTGTGGTGTTCTCTGTATCAGTGAAAAATAGGTGCTGTGGATGTGGACCCTGCCCTGTGCCTGGAGGGACAGTGGGGAGGTGAGTGTTGTTCCATAAAATAGACTGGAAAATGCAAGGAGCAAAGCTCTCATTCCTGCTGGCACTAGATGTTCTTCTCAGCTAGGAGCTTATGCTAGATTCCCATGGATGTGGTGAGATGTGGTGTGCTGATACGGTGTGAAGTCCTGCACATGACCAGCAAGTAATGTTCCTCGTGTGTGGGAGCTTTGTCCCTAAGCTGTGAGCTTGGAGCTTGGAAGCTGTCGTGATTCTTGGATCAGAATGGCTCTTAAACACGTGGCCTCTCTTTGCTAAGACCTCTCCTTACGTGGAAGTGAGTGTCTTCTAGGTAGTGAACATCTTTTAGATGCATTCCGTGCGTTTCGTGTGCTGGGACAAGGGCTAAATCACAAACCTATTTCACTGACAAGCTACAAAACTGTGCATCATTTCCCACTGTAACTTAAGGATGTCATTTAATCTTCAGACTCTCCAGCTGCATAGTAACTGAAAGCTCAAGTGAGAGCTTTCTTTTCAGCACAGAGGGGAATGTATGTATTATTCATGATGCAAAACACAGTAAGCAGGTATTTGTGTGTTCATTCAGGTCAGTTATTTGCCTCTCAAAAAACCCTACAAAGCAATAGGCTGGGTATTTTCCCGCTCTGCTTATTATGCTTTATCCTCTTCCCTCCCTTCTTATCTCTTCTTAATTCTCTATAGAAATGCTTGACTCTACAGGTCAGACATTTAATATTCTGTTGTTCTCTGCATGGGCTGAGACGTTTTAAGCAATTGCTTTTGGAAGACCTCAAAATCAATTTACTAAATATTAGTAATCTTATCTTAAACTGCTTTACTTAACTTCTCTTAGGAGGAAGTTCTTCACAGAGAGAGTGATTTCCCATTGGAATGGGCTGCCCAGGGAGGTGGTGGAGTTACCGTCCCTGGAGGTTTTCAAGAAAAGACTGGATGAGGCACTTAGTACCATGGTCTGGTTGACTGGATAGGGCTGGGTGCTAGGTTGGACTGGATGAGCTTGGAGGTCTCTTCCAACCTGGTTGATTCTATGATTTAACAATAGAGACAGGGGCTGTAAAGAAAGACTCTCGGTTAAAACAAGCACAGATAAAAAAACACTTCTAAGGATATCTGAGTTTTGACTATTTCTAGTGCAAATGCTGCACAGTCAAATTTTGATCTGATCTAAAAGCCAGGCAAGCCTTGGATGTCAGTGAGGTTATCCAAGGCTAACTTTGTAAGCCTCTCACCATTTCCTCCTACAGATACAGCTCACACTCTGTCTCTTCAAGGTGAGAAAAAGCTTTGCTGGGATATTCACTTGCTTTCACCAAAGTTTTTCTGAGTTGTGATGTGTAAGTAAGAGAGAAGTGGATATAGGCCATCAAAAGCAAGTCTGATAAGTTGGCCTGACAATAACTGGTCCAGGAGCGCAGCACTGGCTGCATGCCCAGTGCAGGGGAAATGGGCGTCTGTATGACTGGTAGGGTAGGATTGAGCTTGGTAGAGTAGGATTGATGCTTGGAACTAATGATCTTGAAGCTCTTTTCCAACCTAAATGATGATATATGATTCTGTGAGGGATGGGGGTTCTCCCGGTTTTGAGAGGAAAGAAAAGCATTAAGTTTAACCAGTCACTGGACAGGGAAAATAAGGATAATTACCAAATTACAATGCACATTATTACTGTTGTGTCTTTCAGGCCAGAGATCTGGAGGCTGCTCAAGCTTTAACGAGCTTGTCTGCCGATAATGATGCGTACAGCTCAGCTACCTCCTGGGCTTTTCTGCAGAGCCTTTCATCTGACAGAATAGTGCCTGAGTCTTAGTCTCATTTTGTTCATACTGATGGTGGTTCTTCAGCTGCATAAGTCAGAAGTGTCACAGCATCCTGGTGTACCCAAGGGGAGAAGTGGGTCTTTTGTTCATTGCTGCATGAGAAAACCTCAACACTCTGAGCTGAGTTGCAGTGGGCTATCTTCAGTGTGACAATTCAGTGCAATTAATAGGGCTGCTGAAATATATTTGCTCTAGGATCTTCTGTGCTTCCAGCTATCCCACTGTGCCTCAGTTTAGGTGGAATTGTAATCACAGAATCATAGAATTGTGTCAGTTGGGAAAGATCTCTAAGATCCTTGAGTCCACCTCAGCCATTAAACCATGTCCCATGGCCACGTGTTTCTTGAACACTTACAGGGCTTCCGACTCCGCTGTCTCCCTGGGCAGCCTGTTCCAATGTCTGACCACTCTTGCAGGAAAGAAGTTTTGCCTAGTCTCCAACCTAAAACTCCCCTGGTGCAACCCAAGGCCTTGTTCTGTCACTTGATCCTGGGGAGAGGAGGACAACCCCCACCTCACTACAACCTCCTTTCAGGGAGTTGTGGAGAGCAATGAGGTCTCCTGTCCTCTCATCTTCTCTAGATTAAACAACCCCACTTTCCTCAGCCATCTTCATAAGACTTGTTCTCTAGACCCTCCACCAGCTTGGCTGCTCTAATAGTCCAGTGTACTTTTGTCACAATGGAGAAGGGACCATCAGCAGTTTAGCTACATATGGCAGCAGCTCATTAAAAGGTGAACTGTTATTTAAGAGCAGTTATTTAAGAACAGTGGACATGTAGTTCTCAGGGATGTAGTTTAGTCGAGGACTTGTCAGTGTTGGGTTGATGATTGGATTCGATGATCTTAAAAGTCTTTTCCAAGTCTAGGCAGTGCAGTCATTCTGCTTTTGATTCTGTAAGCTTCCCACCAAATCAAAAACTCACCTCTTCACACCGTGTAGTAGCTCTTGATTTATAGAAACACAGCACTGCATTTTCCGTCCTAAAGAGCTTTTATCCTGAGATGAGCTTGGACAAGCAGCTGTGAGAACCATGGAAGAAGAAATAAGTTTAAAAGGTGGCTGGAAATGGCCCGAGGAGAGGAGAAGAGGAGCTGTCTGGACAGAAAAGTGGAACTATGGCTGCTTAGTCTGGCAGAACAGCTAAGTTAACTGCTGTCCGTAGAAGTGGGTCCCACCTTTTACCCCACAGTGTCCCCAGCATGTGTATGCCCCTTGACTTGACAGTGGTTGTACGGATGAAGCGTAGAAGTACCACAGATTCAGCCCCAGCTTGTGCATGACCTCTCACAGGGAAGGGCAAGACTGCTGCAAGGAGCACACAATTTGAGATTTGTTTGCTTTTGTAGCTTCTGGACATGGCTTTTCCTGTAGGTCTTCCATGACTCTTGAATGTTCAAATAGGAGAGCCTGAGGCTCCAGGGAGCTGCTGGTCACACTGGCCTTATAGTAGGGGCTCACAGAGGTAGTGTGTATGTGGTTTGGCTGATAAAAAGAAGTGGAGCATGCTTTTATGGAGCGTGTTTCCTTTCTGCCTCCCCTCAGTGCGTGCAGTTGTTACTTCAGACCAAACTGCACAGCTACACTGGTTTGTAGAAGTCACAGACATGCTGTTTCCTAAATCCCACTTCTCGGTCCATGCATGTGGCCATGTATGCACTCTTGTAATTCAGAAAGGCTGTTCTTGTAGGTTCCACAACGAGATTTATTTTCTGGGACTTAATGGAACTATTATCAGAGAAAACTCATAGCTAGTGACCCAGCTACATTGTGTTTTTCTGTCTGGTTTTTATTATACTTGTGGTTTTCACTAGATTTGCTTCATCTGTGATTTATTTTCGTCTCCTGCTCTGGCATTTACTGTTTAAGCTCTCATATTCTGTGCATTTTTTTGAGTGTCACTTCTTTTCTCTTCTCTGAGTTGTGGGGGGGCTGTGGTGACATCCAGGCCTTTATCTTTCTCCTAAGCGCATGGCACTGGTTGTCCAGGTCCTGGTCAGAGCTGGGTTCCGAGTCAGCTGGGCATCTCCTGCCTGGTTTGAAGTTTTGCTGCTCTTTTCTATTATGGTTGCTTTCTGAACCTGAAAAGGTACTAAAACTGGGGGGTTGTCTTACAAAAAAAGGCTTTTTGGCTTTGAATGATGTTTCTTGTCTGGTCACTGATTTTGGCCTTTATTATTGAAAGCTGAAGAGAAACTGGGAGAGAGTATCTTTTGAGGCTGCTGAAAGGCTTAGCCAGGGTAAAGGCTGAAAACAAGTACTTGAAGCTCAATTTGCCCCATAGATACCAAGTGGCACAAGTGATGTTACCGATTCCATGTCGATGCTGTGTCTGAATGCCCACAGCAGAATCTGGAAGCTTCACAGGTTGCACGGGGGAGTGTGGCTTGTACAGGTTTCAACTGAAAGGATGAACCAGTGGGTGGAAACAGCTCAAGATTCCAAAGGACTGAGTCAGTTGGGCTGACAGTGCTGCTCTTCCAGGAAGCTGGAAGTCCTACTCTATAGGTGACTTTTCCATGGAAAGTAATAAGAGAAATCCTCATTCTTGTCTTCTTTAGGGACTTTCCTTTTTGTTTCATGACAAATAGCTGGAAAAATAGTAAGTTTATTTAGGGTGTTTATTTAATGAGTGAGTAAGTTTGGTGTTCAAAGGCACCTTTGAAGAACTTTACATCATGTTTTATTCGTTGTTACGTTCTGGCGCCAGTTTTCAGAAGTAAGACTGTGGGGTGATCTATGAAGTGATAGAACAAGAAGAAATGGCCTGAAATTTGGCAGGGGAGGCTTAGATTGGCTATTGGGACAAATTTCTTCCTGAAAGAGTGGTCAGGCTGCCTAGGGAGGTGGTGGAGTCACTGTCCCTGGAGGTGTTCAAGAAACGTGGCTGTTGCAGCTAGGAACCTGATTTAGTGGCCATGGTGGTCTTAGATAGATGGTTGGACTCAGTGATCTTGAGGTCTTTTCCAACCAAAGCAGTTTTGTGATGCTATGGCAAGTAGGAGCCAAAGTTCTCTCTGTAGATGCTGAGGTTCTTCTCTCTCAGAGACACATAAACTGCAGCTGTTACAGAGCCCTGGGTGTCTTTTGTTACTTTTTGCTGTTCAGTGTGCCTGTTAGGGGCTTTCATTTTGTCAGTACCGTGGGCTTTTTCTAGCCCTCAATCAGTAAGCTCAGTGCTGTTGCCTATGTGTATTGTGTGTTCAGGAATTCTCACCTGATTACCATATGATTCACAGTCTTGCTGCGAGACCAGCTTGTGTCATTCTGCGTCCTGCTCCCACACCCGCAGAGCTCACATAAATCCTCTGCTTGGCTTCTATTTAGTTTGTTCCTTTTGTAGTAAAAAGAGTGGCTGGAAGCCTCAGTTGTGGAGAGCGAGTGTGGTCAGCTCTGGCAAGGTTTTGTGGGTTTCCTTCCTCTTTTCATCTGTGCATGCATACAGAGCACAGCCTCATCTTCCCTTCCAACGCCGGGATCCAATTAGACTATATCCCTGTCCCCTTCCCTCTCTCCCTCAATTCTTAACATGAACCTGCATATTAATAAAAGCCTCGTGCATGTTCTGTACCTTCCTGCAATTCCCTCTACAAAATTACGGCAACCTGTCTGCCAGTGCTTCAGAAGCAACCATGCTGGTGCTGCTGTTACCTTAGTGACTTTGTTCATTAAAACAGCCCCTCTTGCTTTTCTGTCTGAACTTAACAGCTCTATCCACAATGCTTCCTGCACAGTAGAGAAGGCTAAAGTGTCTCACAGGAATGAAGCGTTAAGTTTGTCTGCTCTGGTCTCTTATCCTGGGGCTTGAGCTTGTGCATATTGCCTCCATGTCAGATAAGATCCTGCTCCTTATCTTCAGTGAGCCAGCCTGCTGCCATTGAGGGCAATTTTGAAATGGAGCTGTAGCCCTGGGAATGGTATTAGTGCAAGCCACCTGGCCAGGGATTGTGACGCTGTTACTGGAGGTGCTCTGGTTGCAGCCAGGTTCACTTGTTGAAGATCCAGGGAGGCACTTACCTCCATGTCTCATTGCTGTTTGCCAGCTGAAAGTCAAGCTACAGAATCTCAAAATCATCTGTTTGGAAGAGACCTTAAGGTCATTGAGTCAAACCATAACCTAACATCTCCCTAACATGTTCATAACCTCCTCATCAAATGTCTTTTAAACCAACACAAACTCTTAATGAACAGCAGGAGCAGCATGTCCAGCATGAGCTGTAGTGTGCTGTGTAAGTCAGAGAGCTGGCACCAGTAAGAGGCCAGATGATTTAGACATCTGGGCAGGGCTCAAGTAGAGAGCAGCAAGCCTTGCTGGTGGCCAGATGTGAATTCCCATTAAAGCATTACTGTTTAATTATTTCCAACGAAACGCTCTGTAATTGTTTAAACCATTTTATTGTTTGCAAGGCTCTGTCTGGAAGCAGAAGAGCAGAGAAGTGAAGTGTTAGGCAGAAAAATGTGACTGGTAAACCACGAAAATTGGAAAATAATTTAGAGTGTGAATAACCCTTTCCCTCCCCTTTCCACGAGGCTTCAGTTTGGTGCAATGAGCAAAATCAAGTTGTTTTTTTTTCTTGGTAGAAGGGCCTTTATGACCCTAGTTCTTTGGGAGCTGTCATACTTTATTTTAGCCTCTAATGTGGTATTACCAGACTCCCAAGTAGGGTTTTGTTGTCTTACAGAAACTTGAAGGGAACCACCCTCACCCTGGGGTTCATCTTTCAAAAGATGTAAGAGAGATCAGCAAGAAGCTGTTTTGCTTCTAGTTCCTGGTGTGAAAGTTCTGAGCCCGGCAGCCTTGCATGGTTTAGTTGGTGGAAGATTGTATGAGCTTTGGATTTCCTTGCCCGGTAGGAAGCAAAAGACGGTCCACTGTAGCTAATGTAGGATTGCTTTGAATTGAGAAGTGAGTATAGTGCCCTGACACTTGCTTGGCATCTTGGGAAAGTGGCAGGTTAAAAGAGAAGCCTCCAAAGCAAAGCATCAGGAAAGACAGCTTGGAGTTCCCTGTGCCAGACACAGCAAGGTTAACATCTCTTCTAAAAGTTTGCTATGCCAGGGAAACCAGCAATTGTGCGAAGCTGCAGGAAGTCAGAGTTACAGTTCCATAAAGAGCTGATTTTTGGAAAAAAAAACATTTGCACATGGAATTGAACTTTTTCTTCTCTGGTATGCCAGATTGTCTTTAAAATATTATGAGTATTTTGGAGCACTGTAAATGTGCCTTTGTCATTCCCTCAGCCTTTTCTTCGGTGATACAAGCTACAACCAGTAACTTGGGTATTCTGTTGTTTGGTTAGAATCATAGTATGCATTGGGTTGGAAGGGACCTCTAAACGTCATCCAGTCCAACGCTGCCTGCAGTCAGCAGGGATGTCCCCAAAGCTCAGAGCCCCATCAAGCCTGACCTTCAGCGTCTTCAGGGATGGGGCCTCAGTCACCTCCCTGGGCAACCTGTTCCACTGCTCCACTACCTTCATAGCAAAGAACTTCTTCCTAATGTCCAACCTAAGCCAACCCTGCTCTAGTTTCAAACCATCACGCCTTGTCCCAGGGCTGCATGGTTGTTTTTAAACAGGTGGTTATCCAGACTTCAGACATGGAAGGATGAGCTGTTTGCAGCAATGGGCTGTAAAACAAAGTAGTAACAAGAAAAAGTAATTTCAGGCTAGTTTGTGATGTGATCTATGAGTGTTCCAAAAATCATTCTGCTTCCCCTGTGCAGGATCAGACAGCTGATGCTAAATAGCAAAAGGAGGAAGAAATGCTTATTTTTAAAAAGGCTATGCAGTAGCAATTTTTTTCTAGCTGATTGGGAGGATGTATGAATGTTGAAAAGACATTAAAGGAGGCATTAGAGTGAGCCAAGGTGTTATGCTTTTTAAAAGAGCAGGGGGAGGAAATTTATGCATTTCAGGGTCTGTTTGTGAGCCTGACAGCCCTTAGTCATGGCCTTGTGATGGGGAGCAGAGAAGCTGAACTGACCATTTACTTGCCTTTTGTTTTTAGAAGTTGGTTTGGAATAAAAAACCCAAACAACCAAAACTCTTTTACGTGATGAAGCAAGCTATTTTTCTTTGGCTATCCTTTGAGACACGACAACTCTGCCTGGCACAGACTTGGATGCAATTCAGACTCACTGTGCCAGAGCCCCCCAAGGGGATGGGGAAGCAGGTTTGAACAGTGGTGACGTCATTAATGCTAGATGAAGTTGAAGTTGCTCAGTACCAGGCAGAGATCATGGCAAACTGCAAAGGAAAGAAATAGCTTTCATTTCAAGATGACAGCTCAGCATTCTCTGTTACTTCGTTCAGAAGTGCAGTTGTGGTGAGGATTAGTTCCATGCAAGAGGTCCTGGTGGAGTCAGGTGAGCATAGCTCATGCATGGCAGGGACAGGCCTTTTCCTCTGCTAAGAAGTTATGTGGATCTCATGCTGTGTCTGCAAGCTGTGCAGATTCATTACTCATTCCAGAGTTATGGTAAGCTGTCCTCTCTGGAGCCTCAGCTCTCTGAACACCCACAGGAACCTGTTCTGTTGTGGAATACACTCTGACTCTTAACTTCATCTGCCTGTGGCCCTTCTTACAGGGCACTCATTTTGCCTGGCTCATCTGGTGTTTGAAACCAGGATATACATCTTGTTGCCAGCAGGACCAGGGCAGGGATCATTCCCCTGTCCTATGCAGTGATGAATATGTGCCTTAAATACTGGGTTCAGCTTTGGATTCCTTGCTCCAAGGACACTGAAGAGCTGGAGCTTGTCCAGAGAAGGGCAATGAAGCTGGTGAAGGGTCTGGAGAACAGGTCTGGTGAGGAGCAGCTGAGCAAACTGGAGATGTTCAGCCTGGAGAAAAGGAAGCTGAGGAGAGTCCTTCTGACTCTCTATAGCTCCCTGAGAGGAAGTTGGAATGAGATGGGGCTCAGTCTCCTCTCCCAGAAAACCATCATTTGACTAGAGGCAAGAGCCTCAAGTTCTGCCAGGAGAGGTTTAGGTTGGACGTAGTAAAAAACTATTCCCCTTGAGGGCAGCCCAGGCTGCCCAGAGCAGGAGTGGAGTCCCCATCTCCAGAGGGGTTTCAGAGTCTGGAGATGTGGTGCTGTGGGACATGGTTTAGTGGTGACCTGGCAGTGCTGGGTTAACAATTGGGCTTGATGATCTGTAAGGTCTCTTCCAACCAAAACAATTCTAAATGAAACAGAAAGAGTCTTTGGCGAGGGAGAAGCTGTGCTGCAGTCATTAGCCTTACACATACAGAATATATTCTCCTGCAGAGGGCTTGGACTAGATGATCTTTCAGGGTCCCTTCCAGCCCCTGATGTTCTGTGATTCTGTGTTTCTGTATTAGATGCCTTTGCAAATGCAAATATTCAGTTAAAATTACTATTTTAATTAAAATTCCTATTTAATAATTAATTCAATTTAATTCCTATTTATATAATTTTAATTTAAATTCCTATTTAATTAGAATTCCTAAAATTCCCATTTTATTCCATAGTTCCTACTGTGGAAAAGAAGTGAAGTAAAGCATCCCAAAGACTCTGAATAAAAGACCCAAAGGGGATTTAATCAGTGAAGTGTAATGCCCTGCTTCTGTGTCTGGAAGGAACAGCAACCTTCTGTCGTCTACCTTGCCGCAGACCAAGCTTTGCGCTCGGCTCTTGCTGCAGGACTCAGGGTTTCCGACAAAGTGAAGCTTCATGTAAGGCATGGTGTGAAAATACCTGGTGAAACTCTGTGGCTTTGAGTCTACCCACAGCAGATTGAGCTTTACTTTTCCACATTTATTCCCCACGCACACCTCCCCCCATCTAGTCAGATACTGGCAATAAAAGACAGTTTCCTATCTGTGTAACTGGTGAGCTTAGAAGTCATTTGTCTACTCCCACTGGCAGGCCCGGGCCTGCCTTTCATCTTTCAGCCTTCTAAAAGCCAGGGAGAGCAGAGAAAGATTTTTTATCTTATCGCTTAATTTGTTCTAGACCAGTTTTAGTGAGTAATTGGTTTCAAAATTTGTTTTCTATCAATATAAAAAATGAGTATTTTCATCTGGGCACAGATGGCAGTGCTCAGCCTGCACAGTTACATAGTGAGTCTGGACAGAACGTTCTGGGCTCCTCCTGTGCTCTGCCTTGTGATCTGTATAGGGTGAGGATTAAGGGTTTAGTTGTGAATACCAGCAACCTGTAGTTGCAGCAACACCTGCCTTGGAAAAGCAGCTAACTGTCATGACTGGATCTGGTTGCCAAGGATTTGGTTGTTGTGGTTTTTTTTTCCTCCAAGAGTACTTTGGAGAAAAAACAGAACTGTGAAGTAGCCTTGCTTTGAGGTGGGTACCATAGAACTCCAGGTTGGACCAGATGATCCTTGGGGTCCCTTCCAACCTTTTTAGGCAATAGGAGGGACTGAATGAGCTGGCCCAGCCCCCTGTCAAGCTGAATCTTGAAACTATCGGATGCAGGGGAATTCAGTCCTTCCCTTCGGAGGTAATTCCAATCTCTAACTGTTCTCATGGTGAAAAATTTTCTTCTGGACTCCAGTCAGAATCTCCCCGGGAGTAACTTGTACCCATCAACTCCTCTCTTTTACATGGGACTCCTTGTTAAAAGGGGTTCTCCGTCCTCCTGGTGGATACCCTTCATGTACTGATCCATGGTAATAAGGTCTGCCCTAAGCCTTCTTTTTTCAAGGCCTTAACAAACCTACCTCTCTCAGCCTTTCCTCATGTGTCAGGGCTGCCAGTCCTCTGATACAGAGTACTGCATTTTATAGAAAGCATTGTGTTTTATGTAAGTATATAAAGCAGCAAACTAAGGCAGATCATGACTCCTGCTCTGTGAAGACTGAGAGCTTTTGTCTGTTGTAGCTCTTCCTTCCTCTGCATCTTGGAGCATTTTCAAAGCATCTCTGAGGCATCATAAGTGGATGCAGTATTGTTAACTGCTTAACAGATGAGAAAACCAAGGGGAATGCTTCACTCAGGATTTAGTGGCAGACTGCAATAAAGTCAGTATTTCTGCTGCTGGGTCCCATGAGTTGTGTACTAAACCTGCTGTTGCCTTTACTTCCTACTAAGTCTCTCCCTGCTATATATAACCTGTTGTTCATAACACTGCCTCAAAACAGTTTCTTTGATTCTGAAAACAGAGAAGGTTTTTTTCAAAATACCTCCCCCCCCCCCGAGTTTTTGGGTTTTTTTTAATCATCCCCTGCTGAAAAACTCCACATTGCTCTGATTCCAGCTTGTCCTTCCAGCAGGAGAGAGAGGTTGCATCAGCCCCATCCAGAGCAAGGAGTGTCACCACCTCTCTGGATTATTTAAGACATATCCACGATGTAATAAATCAGTGTTGTCTTTCTAATGGTGCAATAACTTGGAAATGAAAGGGGTCAGCTGGGGAGTCTGTGTGCACTGGAAAAGTCATCCAGAATTCTGTGCTGGAACATAGGGTTGGATATTGTTGTGGAAAAATCGCAGAAGCCCTTAGGCTGGTGCACATAAGCAAGAAAGCAAAGCAGTGACAATTGTTTAAGAAAGGGAGAGAATATGAGAGGTGGCAGACTTACTGCCTCTGGTCTTTCCAGGCTCCTTGTTCTCTTTTGGAGTGGTGCAGGTCTTGTTGGCTCTGTCTCTCCAGAGTGCAAAGAAAGTAAGCTAGAGGGTAACCAAAACAATATTGAAGGAGGCTTTTTTTGATGTGCCTTCCAGATGAAGTCATGAAATAAACTGAATACATTGGGAAATGCCTTGAGGTTTTAGGTTGTCCATCAGGTACCATGTAGTATGTGCATAAAACTGCTTGGTGGAGATGTGTTTTACCTGGAGACTGCACCATGTGCTCTGGGTTCACCAGTAACCATGCAAGCAGGAAAAGAAGTATTGATAACCCCCTTCTGTTCTCCTGCCCTTCTTTCTGGAGCATGCCTGAATTCCAGAACACTGGTTTTCCAGCTCC
Source organism: Pogoniulus pusillus (assembly GCF_015220805.1). Lineage (NCBI taxonomy): Eukaryota > Metazoa > Chordata > Aves > Piciformes > Lybiidae > Pogoniulus > Pogoniulus pusillus. Next base: position 117,812 of record NC_087287.1, read on the forward strand.
ACCGCAGCCCTGGGGAATGCTGCTGGGCAAGGGCCTTGGTGCCCCTGTCTCCATTTCTCCTGTTGAAAAACAAATATTATGACACTGAGCTTTCTTTTGTACAGGAGCTGGAGAAGCTGAAGAAAGAAGCTATGTAGGCATTGTTCAAAGCTTAAAACTGCTTTAAAAGGCTAAAAGCTGACTTACATAGATCATTGTTCATGCAGAGTGGTTTAGATCTATTTATTACATCCAGAAGAAAAGGTAGAAGAAATTCTTGGTTTGGTGGGTTTGGGTTTTGTTGTTGTTGTTGTTGAGATGTGGGTTGGGGTTGGTTGGTTTGTTTGTTTGTTTTTTGTTTGGCTTGTTGTTATTTCTTTTCCAGTCTGCTAGATGAGAAAAGAGACTTATTCCTTCCTACCTAACTCAATGTAGAGTTGGTCCCAGTTAGACGTGAAGCTCAGAAATTTGAGGAGTGAAAAAGAAATTGACAATGATGTCTTCAACAAAGCCCAATTCTGAATAAATGATGACCAGTTTTCTCTGTCTGTATAGTGAGCCCACATGCTCCATCAGAACCTTCCATGATAGTTTAAAATTCAGTCCGTGGGTTTTGGCATTTTCCTTCTCGGTGCTTGATGGGAAGAAGAGCAGTGCTAATCTATCCGAAGTGCTCTTCGTGTCATTATAAATGCAGAGTTTGGAATAAACCAAATGCACTGAACTTTCATTTGTGAAGGAGACAGCAGAAATCAAAAAGGCAGCCTAGCTCCTTTGAAACAGGTAGTGTCTCTTTGCCCTGGAACATACCCCGCGTTCTGCTTCTCGTTAGCTGCTTGCTTATGGGATTTATGTGCTGTATAGGTAAAAAACATAGAGAATATGAGCTACAGTATGATGTAGACCTGACACAGACCTTAGGGAAGAGCTGGACTCTTTTTGGTTTGATGCAACACAGTTCTTGCTCAGGTCAGTGCAGGAGATCACTCAGTTGAGATCAGTAAAGACTCAAGAGCTTCTGTAACTGGCTGAAGTCTTCTGTCATGCAGACTTCGGAGTTATGTTCTTCTGTCTTGGGATGCCCTCAGTATTCGTGGATGTTCATATTCATCTGACAGGGAGGAAACTTGCTGATAATTTGGATGGAATCTCTTTGTCCTGGGCAGATATTTGATCATTTAATGAGAACTTGAGCTCAGATTCTTAATGCTTTTGGTTCAGTGGTGTATCATGGAACTTCCCCCAGCCCAAAAGGATTATAAGATTATTACTTCTCTTTTTCCCCAAATGTTAGCTCTAGTGGGAGATTACTGGAGCTGTTTAAGATGATTCACCATTGAATTGAATATTCAGAAACTGAGTCACATTGCACATTGTCTTTCATTGGAACACTCCAGTGTACAGGGTAGGGAGAGATCAAAAAGGTAGAAAGTCTTATAAAAGAAACCCGGTTTATGTTTCATGGATTCATTAAGGTTGGGAAAGACCTTTAAGATCATCAAATCCAACTAACAACCCAACATCACCATTCCCACAAAACCATGTCTCAGATTGCCACGTCCTCGTGTTTTTTAATACCTCCAGGGACAGCGACTCCACCACCTCCCTGGGCAGCCTGTTCCCATGCCTGACCACTCTTTCCACAAAGATTTTTTTCCTAACATTCAGCCTAAATCTCCCCTGGGGTAACTCAGGGTCATTTCCTCTTGTCCTGTCACTAGTTCCTTGGGAGAAGAGACCTTCGTGAGGAGGTGACATATTACCAGGTAGAATTTACAGACAGGAATCTTACAGACACAAATCTTGCCCAGAGGGTGTCAGCAAGTTTCACAGAACCCTGTGTTGCCATGCTGTGATGTGTGCTAAGGGAGCAAAAGCCACAGATGTGTGAGCAGAGAAGTTAGTGTCTTCTCACTTGCAGAAGTTTGTTCTTTGATGTCACAGGATGTTTGTACTTCTGCAGTGCTTACCCAGAATTGCAGCACATTTTGAGATGATCACTTAGTCACCTCATCAGTGTGAGTAATGCCAAGGATGCTCAGAGGTCACAGTTTCCTGAGATGCCCTGGGACAGCAGCCTTCAGGGCTGAGGATGGCAGCTGTCTAAAAGCACACAGGAACAGCAGCTTTGCACAACAGGTTGAGCCAGGAAATAAAGAAGTGTTCAACTACACATGTCACAGGAGAGATAGAGCTGTTGGAAGGGGATCGTCCACCTTCATCTGTATCAGGATGTGTCATTAAAGTGCTGGCTCTCAGGAAACAAGTGCTGTGAGCTTGAACAGTTGTGCCTCTGAGAACATGGTATGTAAAGCCACCACTTCAGGAGACAGCTTAATTGTTCAAAGTTGGGAAGAAACAGCCTGTGGGTTATACCCAATTCTGTAGCCTTTGTCTCCTCATCAGGCATGTCTAGACTGAGTCACAAGCAGGAAAGCTCACTTTCTGGGAGTGCTATGTCTGCATAAATTTTGGCTTTCATTTGAAAATAATGGTACAAGAAGAAGCTTCAGATTATGTCCTGAGAGACTGAAACCCTATAGGAACATCTGCCCAGTGGAAGAGGGTCTGAAATGATTGTTCTCTTCTAATGCTAAGGAGGGAAGGCTCCTCTCTCCTCTCCCAAGGCCAGTGCTGAGACCTACAGAGCACAGCCAACACTTCGATGGTGTTGATGGGGTTGGACTTGATGATCTCCTTGGGTCCCTTCCAACCCCTAAGATCCTGTGATCCTGTGACTACCCATGGCAGACAAGTCTGTCTTGTGTTGACTGGCCCAGGGTGAATACTGTGGCAATGAGCACAGACTCTTCCATACTTCCCACCCCTGTAGGGCATTTTTGAGGGGGGGAGGAGAAACCCTGAGCAGGTCAGGGTTTTAACAAGCTGTGGCACTGAGAAGTGCATTGAGCTTGGCAAATGCATTGGTCCAGACATGACTTCTCAGTGTTCCCCCAGACGGGTTCATAGGAGCAGCCACACATTTTGTATGTCTGCAGGACAGTAGTTTTCATTTTTTAACTGGTAGGACAGCATTGCTGTGTGTGGGCAGCTTTTGGGTTTTGTTTTCCTGTCGCCCCAGCACTTCCTTATTCCAGGAAGCACTGCCTGTGAATTACCTTGTTTGATGTGTAAAAAAGTTCTTCAGATAAAAGGCACCCTTTACACTGTTTCAGATTTAATGGTGTCATGCCAGCTCCACCAGGGAGTTTATGAGTCTGGGCTTCTTAGACTCCCATAAAACAGGTCATTTATCAATGAGAGAAACCTCCCTCCAGCTGAAATCAGGAACATGCCTGCTTTGATCGCATGGGTAGAGGAGAAGAAAGTTATTCGATGAGCTGTCAAACTGTAACTAGACCAGCTCTGTGACAGCCTGGAATGGGCTGCCCAGGGAGGTGGTTGAGGCCCCGTCCCTGGAGGTGTTTAAGACCAGGCTGGATGGGGCTCTGGCCAGCCTGCTCTAGGGTAGGGCGTCCCTGGCCATGGCAGGGGGGTTGGAAGTAGATGATCCTTCTGGTCCCTTCCATCCCTGACTGATTCTGCAATTCTATGAAATGTTTTACTGAAATCAAGATAAACCACATCCACTGCTCTGCCATCATCAATCCACCTGGACTGACGGAGATGGGTAACAAGTGGTGTCCCTTAGGGGTCAGTACTGGGATAGTGGGACAGACAGTGACATCAAGTGCAACCTCAGCACCTTTTCATTTTTTTTAACAATTGGCCTGGGGAGGTGGTGGAGGTCCCCTCCCTGGAGTCACTCAAGACCAGACTTCATGGGGCTCTGAGCAACCTGGTCTGGTTGGGGATGTGCTTGCTTGCTGCAGGGAGGTTGGACTAGCTGACTTTTAAAGGACCCTTTCAACCCAACACATTCTATGATTCTGTGGCTTGCCCTTGGCCCCTTGCAGAGCTGGGGAAAGAACCTAGACCTCCTGCAAAACCATTTCTCCCTGCCTGTTGTACCAGGCAACTTGCTAGTTTGAGAGTAGTATTCTCAGGCTATCTGGGCTGATGTCATATGTTGGCTGCAATCAGGTGGATCATAATAAATTTTCTGGAATAATTTCCAGTTCTCTGTTTCTTTTCTTATAAACTTCTTCTTGCTTTTGGCAAATTCCGTTTGCCTCATAGTGCCAAAACTGTGAATAAGCTTTCTAACTAATCACTAAAAGTCCATCATTTATTATTTTCTCCAAAAGCAGAAGAGAGAAATTCAAGGGATCTTAATTTATGATTTTCAGTATTTCAGCAGTTTCTGTTATTTCTACAGAACATGGTTGCAGTGTAAGGGTGTGCATTTTTTGGTGACAGCTTAAGCCAAACTATATTTGAGCTGCTGCATCCATCGCCTTTTGCTCCCAAACATGTTCTTGCTGCCAATTGTATGCCTGCACTTGCTTTGATGTGTTTATACAGTGCTTGTGCTGCGGCAAGGAATTGATGGAACCTAAGCTAAGCCTACTGAGAGGGGATAACAAAAGAGAGAGTCATTCCTCTTGTTTCCTAAAGCATCTTATGATACATCTGCACACATTCGACTTCTGACAAAAGCAGAGACCAGGAACACACAGTTTTGGGGTCAAAGAAGAGAGACAGGAGCACGACTGCTCTAATATTGCAGATAGTTCAGTGGAAGTTTAAAACAGTGTAGGTGGTAATGCCAGTACCAAGCCTTCAGCTCATTTTCAGTGCCCTAGGTCTCTTTCATCAGGTCAGCTCTCTAGAGAGGGTGAGAGGTGACTCAGTCTCTAGACACAGATAACAGGTTAGACGAGTGCCAGTCTCTTGTGAGGTAGAGTTAACCTGAGAGCTGTGTTTTGAGTGTCCCATGCTGTTTTCAGATCCAGAGCTCGCTGTGAGAACAGCCAAGGGATAAAAAGCTTGTTTTAACTGGCTCAAGCGTCCAGGCATATAAAACAGGGGCTCATGTTGCAACCAAGAACACAGGACAAGCATTGCTCTTTTCTTTTTTTTGAACAAGTAATAAACAACACTTTTGCACCTGGGAAGTGAGAATAATGGAGGCTACAACAGATGCAGGACTTGGATGTCTTTCCTGCTCTCATAAGATGCAGCTTTTGCCATCTCTCAGTGACATACTGGATATTTAAACACTGTTTAATTTAGCTCTAGCTACTGCATATGGCCAAAACTGTGAGGTTCTGGCTTATGTCCCAGAAAGGTTTTCTCTGTGCATGCTGTTTTTGTCTGTCGTCTTGTTTTGGTCAAAATGTGGTTGCTGGATTTGATCCAAAGCTGATGGGCTTCGTATAGTTTTATTCACTAGCAACATCACCAGTTACTGAGAAAGCTCTTACATCCTGTCCTTGGCTAATACTATCTGTTTACTGGTAAAGTGGGATTACAGGGAGAAACTCAGAGTAGGTGAATCCTCTCTTCTGTACGCTAGAGGTAGTTTGGTAGACACTGTAGTGCCATTTCTCAAGCGATGTGAAGGAAATGAATTACATACACCTCAGTGAGCCACCCAGCAAAATGCAAACAGGGAAACAGTGCAGCTGGAGATCAGGATTCCTGCTGCCTTTACATGGCACAGAGATTTCCCCATTAGTTGCTGTCAGTATGGAGACCCCTCGACATTATTAGGTCAAAGAAAGGTGCTAATCCATCATAGAAAATGGCTCAATGCTTGATTTATGCTCATTTGTCTTTGCTCTGCACAAATGCTTTGTTCCTTATCCTTCTTTGAATCAGCCCAGCCTAATATATTGGCATCTCGATCATCATTTGGCTCCCACTGAGGTGAAGAAGCTGTGGTCAAGCCTGCAGGGCCCTAACAGAGAGTCAGTGATTTATTGGTAAGAAGAGGGATGGAAGGCGAAGAAAATAGGTTGTTAGGAGACTGGTGTTTTTCTGTGCCTGTTTGCCTGGTCATTCCACCCGAGAGAACTGTGAAGCAGCAAACCCAAGTGTCTTCAGGTGTGAAAGCACTATTTAAAAATGGATTAGTTTCTGGCTGTACTTTATTGTGGTTGTCTTACATTTAGCGCACAAAGGTGCATGTGGAAACTGGGTGACTTTGTCAGTTAGAGTTATCAGGTTCCACTGGTATTAAGAAGAGGCTTGCCCAGCTCTGGACATCTGCTGCTCTGTTTATTATGCCACTTTTCCTGGAATGGGCTGAGTGGAATGGAGACAAATGATGTTTGGGGGGTTAAAAGATCTGGAGCATTTTCAGTTCCTCAAGATCCTGAAACTTTTAAGAAAAAAATAAACTGTCTCCAAGATAAGGTAGCAGAACTGGCTCTTCCTTATTGGACGCTCCCAGCCTCTCACTATTTCCTTCGTCAGGGAGTGTTTCAGGGTTTTCTCCCCGTCCTTTCCCACCGTCCTTCTTCCAGGTGCCTATTTCCAGCCTGTAAACCTCTTGCATGCTCCTTTTCCCTCCTCTCTTATTACTGTATTTCTTTGGGGAAAAAATCTAGGTCTAAAGTGAAATTTCAACTCCAAGGAAGTCTATGCTGTGGAGCACCTGGGTTTCAGAAGAGTACTGTGTCCTATCTCCTATTCCAGTCTTTACTGCTATCTGCATTTGACATTTCCTAAGTGAAAGCCACACTTTCAGCCTTTACCAGTTTATACCCTTTAAACTGAACAGCCTCTTATTTGAACTTTTGCTTCAATAGTTTAGTGGAAGGAATGAAGTACCACTTGAGGAAAAAAGTATTCTCAGCTGAGTCTCCTTAAATCTGCATTTGCCATGGTTCTGGCTTTTGTTGTCCTCCATGATAAATCCATAAAGCCTTCGAAGATATTTTTTTCTCGGCGATAGTCAAATGTATTAATGTAACTAGGATAGAATTATAGCGTCAGTCAGGGTTGGGAGGGACCACAAGGATCATCTAGTTCTAACCCCCTGCCGTGCCCAGGGACACCCTACCCTAGAGTAGGCTGCCCACAGCATCATCCAGCCTGGCCTTAAACACCTCCAGGAACAGGGACTCAACCACCTCCCTAAGCAACCCTTTTCAGGCTCTCGCCACTCTTATGATGAAGAACTTCCTCCTCATGTGCAGCCTGAACCTACCCATCTCCAGCTTTGCTCCCTTCCCCCCAGTCCTGTCACTCCCCTGTAGCCTAAAAAGTCCCTTCACAGCTTTTTCATAGGCCCCCTTCAGATCCTGGAAGGCCACAAAAAGGTCACCTGGGAGTCTTCTCCAGACTGCACAGCCCCAACTCTTTCCGTCTGTCCTCATAGGAGAGGTGCTCCAGCCCTCTGAGCATCCCAGCGGCCTTTCTCTGGACATGCTCCAGCACATCCACGTCCTTCTTGTAATGGGGCTCCAGATATAGTGGTTGCATACAGACAGCTGGATCAAAAAACTGCTTACTTATGTGGTGTGGAATTATTAGTGTGGTATGGATGTTTTGGTTTTCAAGTGCTTTTGTGCTGTGCACCTCTGCTCTGCAGCAGTGTGGATGCTGCACGTTGCCGTCAAAGAGAAAATGGCCGCGTAGTGTGAATTCAGCACAGTGTGGAGCCAACAGAGTAAGAATTTTGTCTTATAGGCTAACAACTACAGAACTTTTACAGACAGAGGTCATATTAAGATTACTTATTAAAAAAAAAAAAAAAAAGAAAAAGGAAAGAGAAGATTTTCCAGCTATTTTTCATCAGTGAAAGGATCTTCCTCAGAGTTTTTCCATTATTTTGCTAGGAACTGTGGGAAGTTCCCTGAGATCTTAATCTTTACCACCTGTGTGTGAGATGCTGCCATATGCCGTAGGAACACCTTCACATTTAGGAGCAGGCTTGTTTGTTGTTGGAAACGGGTGCTACAGGGAGAGAGGGATGCAAAGTGGTAATACCTGCCTGCTTTTTTGTTGGTGGTCAGCTTGTATCCTTCTTGTGGTCATCACTAGTGAGTGGTTGCCATGCTGTTTGAGTAGCCCCTGGCTGCGAGCAAGTTAATATAGCACATCATCATCCACGACTACTTGAAAGATAATAGGCTTCCTTATTTTGAAAGGTATTTAGAATCGCCCAGGCAGTCACAGATAAGCAGGTAGATATTCCAGAGTTTGTTTCCTACCCTTCAGGTCCAACAGAATTTGCCAGCAGTGATGAGAATGGGGCTGAGCTGCACTTCTGGCCATAGTGTAGGAAATGCCACTTTACCCTGTAGTCAGCAGTAAGGACTCCATAACACAGAAAGAAAACTATTCTGGTTCTCATTCTGGTAGAAATGATGGGCACAAAATCACAATGTTGTTTGTGCTTGTTGTCTGTGACAAGAACCACTTTGGTATTTGTAGAGCTGGCTGTGCTCTTGCCAAAGCTGTTCTGGCATGTGTGCTTGCTCCCTGAGCTGCTGAGTGTTGTTCCTCCTCAGGACACTGTCAGTGTCCCAGTGTGTGCACAGCATTGTCAAGCAACAAGAACCTGTCTTGGTCTAAGAAATACTTTCTTTTTCACTTCTGCTGTAAGGCAGTTTTCACCACCCTGAGGAAGAGGTCACCCCAATAAATCATTTATGTTCCAAGTGCCAATAAAATCACTGGGACTGAAAATGTGCTGGTAGTGTTTCCAGATTCATCCAAGAGCCATGCCTATCTGGTATAGCACTGTAAACATTGCTGCTTTTTATGCTTATGCAAAAAGATGCTGTTCTAGAAAAAAAAAAGGAGCCAACCTTATTTTCTTCTGAGCTATTTATGAGTCTATTCTATTCTATTTAGTTCCAAAACAATGCTGGGGGTCCATTAATCCCAGTGGTTTCCTGACCAGGTGTTTAGATCTTCTTGTAAATGTCTATAAATAATACACTGACAACAGCATCTTTTTGAAAACAGAATTCAAAGAGATACTGTTTGAGGTGTGAATTCTTGCTGAGGGCAGTTATGTTTAGGGCTGTAATGGAAGTGTACAAATTATGCTTTTTATACAAACTATAAATGGCAGCAGCTAAGAGCCTTTGACTTTGACATGCATTTCAAAGAGATGCAGGCCAGAGTTCTGTAGTTGAGTTGGTTTATTTTATTGCTGGCTTGACAAATACTGCCAAATTCTTACAGTGTCACTACCCCTAAAAGGTACATTGAAAAATAGGTCTTGTATCTGCTCTTGTGTTGAGCCTTGGAAGGCTGAATCCTGGAAGGAGTATGAGCATGGTTATGAGGAGGACGAGAAAGAGGAATGGAGATGCAGAAGTAGAGAGTAAATAGGTGCTAGAAGCACCTCCATGATATAGAACAAGTGGCCTCTATATCATGGAGTGTTGATGGCATGAGATGGTCCTTCAGTACCACATGTGATGTGAGAAACAGGCTGAGGTGTGGCAAAGACAGAGGGCAAAAATCAGCAGTTTGTGAATAAGTGGAATTATTTAACTCCACTTCTGAGTCTCTGAACAATTAGCCATTGTTGACAAGATCTCTGGGCTGCTTTGATGTGAGGAAGCAGAAGGTTGCAAAATGCTGTCATTAGCAAGAGACTGATTTTCTGTATTGTGGGAAAAAACCTACCAAATACTCCCAATTGTATGTTTGAGAAAATAAAAATGAATAGAGGAATAGAATAGAACAGAACAGAATAGAATCAAGCAGGTTGGAAGAGACCTCCAAGACACGCTTGTGTTTTGAGATAGAATTGTTGCTGGTCTTTGGAGCTATCAGAATACTCTCAGACGTCAAGCTCTGTCCAGTGGTGGGGGACTGTGTTTATACTTGCCCCAAAAACTTCTGCTCACCAAAACTAATGTTGGACTACAGGCAGTTTTGGGCTAGAAATGACAAAGCTCGTGATTCATGAACTGCTCAGGCATGTAAATGCTGGTGTGAGCAATGCTACACTGATGGAAAGAGTGGAGATTAATCCCTAGGTATCAAATCTACTATGTACTGTATTTTGTCATGTGAACTACCCAGGTTACACCCACCTGTAGGGGTGTGTTCTGTCTGGCCAGTGACTCAAAACCTGAATCACTGTGGTCCGCAGGCATGGTATGCATCTGATCATCCAAGCGAGCCTCCAGGCCTTGCCCTCCTGAGGTCAGGTTTTGCAGTCTCGACACTGCGCTGTGTTTCGCTTAGTGAACATTTCCATTTGGTGCAGGGTGACAGATGCATATTTCACCCTGACAAAGCCCAAACTGTGCATCAGAGGGGTAGTGCTGCTGCTGAAGACAGTTCTTGACTTGTCTTAAAAGGACCAGTCTTTTAGGAGCAGTAGTTTGGTTACTGCTGAGGTCTTGTTTCCTCGTGGCTTTCTCACAAGGGAGGAATAAACAGCTCTCACTGATGCTCTGATATTTTAAGTCCTTAACTGATGTGATTGTAGTCTTGGTGTTCATTATTGAGTGACCACGATTTCTAAACATAAGTTGTAATGGCATGTTTACTACAGCAAGGATGTCCCAGGTAGATTTTATCATGCCAAGGGCTCACCTGTGTAAAAAAGTTGATGGGCAGGGGTCCTGTAGAGTGGGCACTTTTAGAAGATTGCCCAGGGATAGCTGAGAAGGTATCGCAGGGGATTGTTTCGGACTACTACTCTAGTCAGACTCTCCATCTAGACTTTGCCTAAGAAAAGGAACTGGGAGTGACAGAGGATATAATTTTGCTATCCTCTTTGTGTTTGGCAAGCACACAGATCATGGGGTGTAAAAATAGAAGAATTGAACACAAGTAAAGAGAGGTCATTATGGCATGTACAAAGAGCTCAGTCAGACCACATCTGGAGAACTGGGCATGATTTCAGCAAGGACAGTGGACAATAAGGACCAGATTAGAAGAGGGTATTGTGGAGGGTATGAGGGCTCTACTCAGTGCCTGCAGTTACTGCAGCCCCATGGGTTGCTCAAAATGAATCTGTTTTTACTACATTGGTGACTTCTAAAGAATTCCAAGGGAATGGAGAAAGGGATAAAATCTCTTCTCCCTAAGCTTTCTAATCCCCGTGTAATGCTGCTAAGGGATTTGGTGTTTCTGGAGTTGTTATTGTTTACCTGTTGTATCTCTCTTTTTTAAATAAGGTTTAGCTTTCGTATGTTTCTGTTACATACATGTATGTATTCCTCAGGGGGTTGGAACTAGATGACCTTGGTCCCTTCCAACCCAAGCCATTCTCTGATTCTTTATCATTTCCTGTAGTATTTTGGCCACATTTGTCAGAATAACTATCCCAACACGGTATTTGCATCAGAATCTCTATCGGGCTAAAATCCATTTTGCCTTTCTCAACCCTGTCAGTTGGGTAAAGCTCCTCCTCTTGTATCATAAGCTTCACTGAGGTGGCATTACTCATTGTCACAATATTGTGTCTGCTCACCTCAGAAGTAGTCATGTCTCAAAAACCTTAGAAACTGTAGCAGGTAAAAAGGGCTAAGTGAATGAAGGATGGAATGTTGCTAAGGGACAGAAAATGTGCTGTTGACACCTACGGGAAAAGGGGACACTGCTGAGATGCTGAGAAGCATGAAGGAGTAAGGTGAGAATGAGAAATGAAGCAAGAACGCTGCTGCTGGTCTACCATCCTTAACAGGAATGAAGCAATATCCCCATTTTCCAGCTAAGTGAACTGGGGCACTGAGTAAACTGGTCAGAGTTTACACAACTAATTAATGCTAAGCCTTCTGCTTCTTGGAGCACAGTCATTTTTTGGCACAGGGTTCTGGGCTTGTGTTTCTTTCACAGTGTTCGTAATCTATTTTTACCATGCCTCGTGGAACTTCTGGGCTTTGTGGGTTTTTTCCTTGCTATTTATAGCCCAGTATGGGGTTTTCTCTTTAATACTCCTTCCTGGATCTTGAAAATAAGAGTCCTAGAAACATAGGGGCTCTTATCTCTCCACCAATGTTAGTCTGGTGTGTCTCTACAGACTGAGACTAAAGCCATGCAGTCATGGCATTTATTTCCAGTCTCTAGATCCAGGTTTAGAGGGCAATGACTCTGTGTTGGCCAGTTTCATCCAGGCAAGATACATTGCCATGGGGATTTTGAACTGGGGGAGATGGATTTTGCCAAGGGCTGGTTCAGCTGGATGAGCTTGGTAGTTGCTTCCTTTCCTTTTGTCTCTGTTTCTCTGTCTAGGAATGGGAATGAGGGCAATCCCCATCTCATAAAATAATATCTTTTACCTTGCAAAGTGTTCTGCTGCTGCAGATAAAATTTGCTGTATTTTTTGGCAGTCATTGTAATACCAGTCAAGGATATGTTCCCTTGGGCTTTTGTTCACATAGGGAATTGGGGCCAAGCCAAGTTACTGGTTGTCCAGAAGACCACAGAGATAGGGATTAATGACTCAGGAAATACTGACTTGGTACAAACCCAAAGCCTTTCTCCTGCATTTGTAGTCATTCACAGTCCTCCATCACAGCTGGATTAAAATGTGGTAGTTCTTTAGATACTTCCTACCTTCTACTTTCCAACTTCCAGTCCAATTCCACCATTTTCATAGCAGAGGTGTGGGAAACCATGTCGAATGTTTGCAAGTGTGGGATGAAGACAGCACATGGGTAGTAAGCTAGGAGTAAGGAGAAGGTGGTGTTGGTATTTGTAGCGTCCATCAGTAGGCTTCTGCTCTTTCAGTGGCAGGGTGATGTTACAGCTCACCTAGCACTGCTGCTTTCACTGCTTTTGGACCATGAGCTGCTGCAGTGCCCTTGAGCTTAGAAAATCAGTAGTAGGTTTTGGTGAGTGCCTTAAAACTCTGTTCTGGGGTAGATCTAGCTCAGACTGTGGAAGTGTTTTCAGTTAAAAAGCACCAAATTACAGACAACAATTCCAAAGTGCTGAGGTAAGTAGAAAAAATTGAGTTTGAGGAACTGTTTAGCAGGAATTTCACCCAGTGAGGACTGCCATTTAAGATCCTTGGCAGCAAGTGTCTGTGAACAGGTTTCATCTATTAGCCAAGGTAGAGTAAATGTGGTTTGATTTCCAGCTGCTATTTCAAAGGCTGTGGAAATAGCAGAAACAAACTGTTTACCAGCCTTGCCTTCGTGGCACGAATGTGCTTTCAGTCAGGCTGCTGCAGGGTGTTGCCTTGGGCCAGTCTTGAAGAGCTGACTTCTCAGCCTCTCCTGTTCTTGATGCTTGATCTAAGCCATGCTTAGATGAACAGATTCTCACTAACTTCACCTGGGTTTGGACCCCATACTTAAAACCTTGGTTAACTAAAAAAAAAAAATTGTGACCAGAATACCAGGATCCAGCCAGGGTTGTGCAGGAAGCACAGCACAGCCCACATCAGGGTGCTGTGAGAACAGTGGTGGTTGGTTCCTGCACAGCAGTTACCTGCTGTTTCACATGCTTCTTTTATAGGCAAAACACAAATGTCAGGAAGGGAATTGATAATTCTGAGGTCACCAAGCAGAGAGCATTTTCACACGACTTGATTTGTTTCATTTTGTTTTGTTTATTTAGTTAAGCTGTGATTGAAACCAATGTTGCCACAGCTATAAATGTATGGAAAAGGGAATGGCAGATAGAAATGGAAACTGCTCCTCTGGTTTATACCATCATAGAATGCTTTGGCTTGGAAGAGACCTTTCAAGGGCATGTAGTCCTAATCCAAACCCCAACTAGAGCAGGTTGCCCTGGGCCCCAGACAACCTGGCCTTGAATGTCGTCAGGGATGGGGCCTCCATCACCTCCCTAGGCAACCCGTTCCAGTATTCCAGCACCCTCACAGTAAGGAACTTTTTCCTAACAGCACCTTTTGGCTGCAAATACCTTGAGTCAGGTGGGAGGAGAGCCGTTTTGGGGCACTGTGTAGGATCAGTCACTGCTCTCCCTCTGTCCCAGAGCTGTGTCAGAAGTTGTTTGTTTTCTCATTCCCAGGCCTGCTTAGCCCTATCAAGACCTGCCAGACATAGGGACCTTTGGGAAATGTGATGTAATAAGAGCCTGATTCATACTCCACTGTCATTTCAGGGAGAATCCCAAGTGGCATCACTGGGCTCTGGCACATGGCCAGAGTCTCGGTAGCATCCTTATCTGTCTTTTGCACTGAGCATATTCTTCAGCTGTCCCAGGGCAGATGAGAACATAAATCCTAAACACAAGTATCTGATACAAGGGATTTTTCCAAAAGTAAATAAATCATCCCTGTTTCCTCTTACCCACAGCACCTGGAGAACGGTTAGCTGAGAAACTGAGAAAAGGCTGTTATTTTGTGAGCCAGCTTAAATCATTCTACAAATCTTTGTTTTCAATTCCTTGTTAGAAAACAGAACCAACTGAAACAGGCTGACAGAGAAAATGGGCCTCCTCTTTTTTTTTTTTTACTCCCCTGCCTGGTTTCATTATGTAACTGCCAGTTCCTGTTTTCACTGCTGTAGAATTATATGTCTCCAGCTGAAACTTTTGACAAATCAGTCTATTTTCATCCTCCCTCTGCCATAAATTCAATCCATATGTCTTTAAAACATCCTTTCATGGCTAAAGGACGTGGAAAAGGAAGTGGCTTCGTCTCTGTATAGGAGGCTAGAGTGTATTTAAAGCAAGCTCTTCTAGTTTGCATGCATTACTTCTATTGGCCCCTAAAGCCTCCACTTCCTAATTATTCAGGTTGCAGAGGGCACTGGCAGAGTTTTCTCCATTGGGCAACAGTGATGTACAGTGAAGAGCCACAACAGGATAAATTATTCCCTTATCCTCAAAGCCTCCAGGAAGTTTTTGATGAAGCCCTTGGCTTTTTACCACCAAGCAGGATACAAAGAGGATGTGAAAAGGGTAGGAGAGATCAGTTCAGCATAACATCTCAAAAGAAAACGTTGAGACAAAGAAACAAAGGCCCGTCTGGCAGAGCTTCGTTTGACAGGAATTCACAGCACCTATGTGACTGGAGGTCACTGCAATAGGAGTGGAGTGTCTCCATGTGTGAGACTGAGCCAGGGTCAGACGGTGAGGGTGGGAAGGAAATGTGGGTCTAAGCTGAAATACATCAGTCTGGCTGTGCATGGTCAAAGCTGAAGGCCAAAATTAAGAATTCAGCAGAGTAAGAGCACAGGCAGTTGTGGCTTTAAGTGTCCATGTCTGAAATCATGGAATCTGGTTGGAAGACACCTTAAGATCATTGAGTCCAACCATAACCACAGCTGTTAGGTCATGTTCCCAAATTCCTCATCCAAATGTCTCTTAAACATCTCCATGTGTGTTGACTTCACCGCTTCCTCTGGGCAGCCTGTTCCGGTGACCAGTGACCCTTCTGGTGAAGGGTGCAACTTGAGGTGATTTCCTCTCATCTTTTAACTTGTTTCCTGGGAGAAGAGGCTGACCTCCACCTTGTCGTAACATCCTTTCAGGGAGTTGTAGGGAGCAATAAGGTCTCTCCCCTGAGCCTCCTCTTCTCCAGGCTGAAAAGCTCCAGCTCCCTCAGCCACTCCTCACAAGACTCAGCAGCCTCGTTGCCCTTCTCTGGACATGCTGCAGCAACTCAAAGCTTTGCCAAATCACAAAAAACTAAAGCCAAGGTGTGCTGCTGGAATTGTGAGATGGATCCCTAAGCAAAAAATGTAGTAGAGCTGAACACAACTGGAAATATGGTAGCAGCGAGGGTACAGGAACACTGTCTGGGTGGGCTGCAGAAGGCTTCTCAGAGTTCCCCTGCCTATGGATGCTCTGTTGCTGTTTCATTAGATCTCCCAGGGCAGGTCCTCTCTCCCACCCCAGCACTGGTCATGCATCTGTGCTCCTCACCTCACATCAGCTCTAGAGGTCACATTTCCACCCTTCCCCTGTGTGTCACACAGGGCAATCATGTGGCCAAAGGGTGACAAACTTCACCTCATTAATTTGAAGATAAGCTGTCCAGCTAGTGGATTTCTGGGAGGAAATATGGAAGAGTCTTTTTTCTTATCTAGGTGTTGCACTGACTGATGTTGTGGCTGCAGATCTGTCATGCTTGACCAAATACAGCTGATGGAAAGGATGATTGGAGGAAGGTGAAAGAATCACAGAATGGTTTAGGGCGTTGGAAGGGACTTCAAGGTCATTCAGTTCCAACCACTTGCCATGGGCAGGGACACCTCCCACTAGACCAGGCTGCTCAAAGCCTCATCCAGCCTCGCCTTGAACACCTCCAGGAAGGGAGCATCCACAGCTTCCCTGGGCAACCTGTGCCAGTGTCTCGCCACCCTCACTGTGAAGAACTTCTTCTTAATATCTGGCCTAAATCTACCCTCCTCCAGCTTGACTGCCAGCTCTTCCAGAATGACTGCACTTTCTAGAGACCAGCTGCATCTTAATGTGAAACTGTATGCCAGTGTTTCTCACCATCTTCCGTTCTGAGCTAACTCACCCGAATGGTCTCTAATTTGCCAACAAACTGGAACATACCCAAAGCAGGATGGGTCCCAGTAACTACCCAAAGCTGCCTGCAGATCCCTTGTTCTGTTCAGTTACCATGCATCAGTGTGCACAAGAAGCTGAAATGGAAGGAGTGTGTGTGGTAAATGCATGTGTGCGATGTAAGTGTCTTTCTAATCCCTCTCTCCTGTAGAGGGGTCGTTTACAGAGCTGAAGATCCAGTCAGCCTCTACACTGGTGGGTGCAGTTTGGCATTTCCAGAGGTTTGCACATGTAGACACCACCATCTGCACGTTTGAAGCTGCCAGTTTGTGCTAGTTTGAAGCTGGCTAGAATGTTTTGGTGAAAAGAATTAGATTACAGGCTGTGAAAAGAAAACAGTGGTGATGTCTACTTCATTCATAGGCTTGCTGAGATGTATAATGAGACTGTAAATATAGATAAGACAGTCGCTCTCTGTCTGGGCTTTGGGCTGTACCTCTCTCTAACCTAATCTGCTGTCTCTCTGATTAATCCACCTGCTTCCTAACCCCCCATGCCAACCCTCCAATCTTCCTTGGGCATAGGGCAAGATCTGGGGTAAGGGAGAGGGGTGGAAGAAGGTGGAAGGGTGGTTGGGAGCCCCTCCTGGGGACTCAGGTTTCTAGGAGGGGAGTTGAGTTTCTGTATTACCTTTTACCTTGTATATTCCTGTATGTAACTGTATCTATATTGTAAATATCTGCTTGTACATTGTGCTAAGCTGTAAATATAAAGCTTCCTTCAATTCCCAGAGCCACTGAGTCTAGTCTGGGTGATTTTACAAAGTGTGGGAGGCCGAGGGACACCCAAACCATCACACAGTTCAAAGAGCTGGCAGAGCCCATGGCTTTATTTTTTAGAGTTGTGAAGATTGCGGCTACCCGTTTACCTTAAATGGACTTGAGATTATCTTCCACACCTCCAAATCAGGCCTTTATATTTAGCAATCTGCCTGCAGCTGTTGAAAACCAAGCTGCCTGTGTACAGCTGAGTTGTTGTTTACACAATCTTGGAGACTTCACTGAAGCTTTTCATGTAGGTTTGCTCAACTGCAATTTGTTTCTAGTTTTTAAAGGCAGTATAAACATCCAACCTCACTCTCTAGAGCCTGGTTTCACTCTTTCAGCCCCTCCAGTGCTATTGACAGCACTGTTTGATTTTATTTGAACTGTTGGAAAGACCTCAAGTCCCCCAAGAAAAGGTGCCAACGTGCTCCAGTTTCTACCGAGTGCAGCAGTAGGGAAGATTGGCTTTTTGTCTCCTGCAGCTTCACTTGTGACAGGGCTGTTCTTTGCTCTCCTCCCCAGGTGTGCTCTCTCTGCCTGCCTACTTCAGCCCATACAATGATGGCTCTGTGAGCAGTGATGGACAGGCTGACGCTTATGCTCAGCTGGAACTCCGAACTTTGGAGCAATCTCTGTTGGCAACTTGTGTTGGAAGCATCTCTGAGCTGAGTAAGTAGTCAAACATGGGCTTGGTGGGAAGCAGGAGAGGCAGTCCCTCTGCTGTTGAGGTCAGTGGCTGCTGACAGTGTGAGCAGAATTTTGGCCAATGTTGGGCAAGATTTAGTTGTCTCGAGGCACTGTTAATGGGAATCAGTTTGTTTCATTGAACTGCTTTCTGTTTAATTTGCCACAGAGATGCAGCAGGTGTGGCTTGTCAAGCCTTTAGGTGGTTATTGGTGTTAGCAGCAACAGAAGATGGGTGCTTTTCACAGAATGCTAGGCACCGGAAGGCACCTCTGGAGGTCATCCAGTCCCCACACCCCTGCTAGAGCACCTAGAGTAAATCACACAAGAACATGTCCAGGAGGGTCTGGAACGCCTCCAGGGCTGGAGACTCTACAACCTCTCTGGGCAGCCTGCTCCATTGCTCTGCTACTCTCAAAAGAAAGATTTTTCTCTTTATGTGGAACCTCCTGTGTTCAGGTTGTGTCCATCACCCCTTGTTCTGTCGCTGGACACCACTGAGAAGCATTAATGAGCATCAATGAGATCCCTGCTCAGTCTCTTTTCTTCAGTCTAAACAGGCTCTGTGCCTTTCCTCGTAAGGCAGATGCTGCAGCCCTCTCCTCATCTTTCACAGATGGTGAAAGGCCCTCCAAGTCCGCCTTGTCCAACCCCCCTGCAGTCAGCAAGGACTCCTCCAACTAGATCAGGCTGCCCAGGGCCACATTGAGTCCGATCTTGAATGTCTTCAGGGAGGGAGCCTCAACCACATCCCTGGGCAGCCTGTTCCCATATTTTACCACCCTCACAGTGAAGAGCTTTTTCCTAATGTCCAACCTAAATCTACCCTGCTCCACTTTCAAACTGCCTAGATGCTTCTGGAGGTTTTCTTGTACATTTGTGGAGTGCAGCACTGGCACCTCCTTCAGACAGCAAAGAGGGTTCTCTCTGTTAGTGCTTGTGCAGTGGAAATGTCAGGAGTGCTAGAAATTCAAGGAAAAGATTTTTTGCTACTTCAAAAACAGAAAGTAGAGGAAAAAATCCAAGAGCACTTTGGTAACAAAAACTTGCTGAAATCCTTTTTTTTAAATGTTAACCAAATGAAATGTTCCATTCCTAGACTACTCACAAAGCCTCTTTAAAGGGCAATGATTTGTGTTTTCCTGGTCTACTTTTCCCTTGCAACATTTTGGCTGGCATCGCTTTCCCAGCCTCCACCACCTGAATGCTAATGAATGTCAGGGCCAGCAAGAAGCTTGTGGGTTTCACCATTTATTTTGCAACCTGCCTTAATTTGAGGTTTTTGGGTTCCTTGAACACACCTCTATTTATTCTGGAACACAAGAGAACCTTTGTAGCATGGACCTAAGATTGAATAGAGCTTCCTCTTTCTCTTCCCATGTCTCTGCTTTGGCCAGCTTGGTCATTACATCTAATGAATAGATCTCCTGATACAGTTGCCTACTTTCTGCCCCGCTGCCTCCCTCCACCCCCCTTTCTTTTTTCTTCTTTTTTAAAGTGTTGCTGCACATTTTCAGAAAAATGAAGAATGTGAGTGTGCAAAGGAAAAGGAGCATTATTTGAACTCTCCCATACCTGTTCAGCTGGAGGCTGTTTGGAAAATCTGATGCGTTGCTGTTGGATGTCAGCAAACAAAACCCAGCTGCCTAGGAATTCCACGTCACAGCTAATTTCGGGGCCACTTCTCAGGAACCAGCTTTGCATGGGCCACCCATTTCAGTTCCATCCTTTCCCAGTATTGTAACTGTAGGACACAATAGAGAAAGATTTCCTGTGAGATCTTTAGGGGACTGCAAAACATAAAACAACAGAGGACTCTCCCAAGGGAAAAACTGGATCCTAGCTGTGTGGAGTGGTCATTCGGTTGCACTACTCAAAGATGTAGTGTCTGAAGTCTTTATTGCAAAGTTTGTAATGCAGCACCATGAAAAGAGAGTAAACAGGGTGTGCCCAAAGCAGGCTTCTTACACAAAGACCAGCTTTATGTGGCTGCAGAGCTGCTGTCTATGGGTCATTGCTTTGTGAACTTTTTAAGTTTGCAGATGTTTAAAATCCTTTCTGAGTGGAAACTGTATAATACAGGTCACAGTTTTCCAGGCCTCCTCTAGTCCACCAGTACTCTGACACAGAGGCAGTTTGGCTCAGTTTCAAAGACCAAGAGGTTTGAGCAGCCCAGAAAGCTCCTGGTATGAACTCAAAAGACTCATGGGCAAGTTTCTGGCAAGCTTGTGACAGTCAGCATGATAAAGACTGGCTTTTTGATAGGAGAGTCAGGTCCTGTTATTCTGGAGAAATCTGCAGCTCAGGTAAGCCCCCAATAGAAGAAATTCTAGACTGAACATATCATTAATTTGCCACAAGTGCTTGGGTAGAAGGATAGAACATCAGAACCCTGCTGACAGATGTGGGAGCAATCTCATAATGTAGAAGTATTTGTACTGGTGCTGCTGGATTTGTCTTGTGAAAGCTGGGCTCCCAAGTTGGGCAGTGGACATTCCACACAGATATCACAAAATCTCAGCATGGCAGGGGTTGGAAGTGGCCTCTGGAGATCATCCAGTCCAGCCTCTCTACAGGGATTGGAAGTGGCCTCTGGAGATAGAATCATAGAATCAACCAGGTTGGAAGAGACCTCCAAGCTCATCCAGTCCAACCTAGCACCCAGCCCTATCCAGTCAACCAGACCATGGCACCAAGTGCCTCATCCAGGCTTTGCTTCAACACCTCCAGGGATGGTGCCTCCACCGCCTCCCTGGGCAGCCCATTCCAATGGGAAATCACTCTCTCTGTGAAGAACTTCCTCCTAACATCCAGCCTATACTTCCCCTGGCACAACTTGAGATCATCCAGTCCAGCCTCTCTGCAGAGGTTGGAAGGGGCCTCTGGAGATCATCCAGTCCAACCTCTCTGCTAAAACAGGATCACCCACAGCACCTTGCCCAGGATCACAGAATTCAGGTGGGTTTGGAATCTCTCCAGAGAAGGAGCCTCCACAAACTCTTCAGGCAGCCTGCTCCAGGGATCCAGCACCCTCACATCAAAGAAGTGTTTGTTTATGTTCAGATGGAACTTCCTGGGTTTCAGTTTGTTCCCACTGTCCCTTGTCCTGTCACTGGTCACAAGAGCCTGCTCCCATCCTCTTGCTCCTCACCCTTTAGCTCTTGCTGAGCACTGATCAGATCTCCTCTCAGACTGCTCTTCCCAAGGCTCAACAGTCCCAGGTCCCTCAGCCTTTCCTCCTCACAGAGATGCTCCAGGCCCCTCAGCATCTTTGTAGCCTCCACTGGACTCTCTCCAGCAGTTCACTGTCTCTCTAGAACTGAGTTGCCCAGAACTTGACACAGTACTCCAGCTGTGATATCAATAGGTCTTGTAGGCAGGAAGAAGCTGGTATATGTGGTTGGAAAGAAGAGAGCACCAGCAGTAGAGTAGGGTGGAAAGATCACTGTTAAACTGTTTTGAATGTGTGGTCACTTAGAGAAGTTTCACTCTGTTTTGTAACTAGTAACTTGTCATTTAAAAGAAAGTTATGTTTGCCATGTGATAACCTGCAGCGTGGCATCCTGAGGACAGCTTATGGCTTTTTGGAGGAAAAAGATGATGTGCACACAACAGACATTTCTTTAAGCTGTAAGAGCTTTTGTTTAGCACACAAAAAAACTCTTATGAAGAGTACTGTGGCTGAGCAGTAAAGAGATGCTTTTGCATTCTTCTCTCTGTGCAGGTGACTTGGTATCACGAGCAATGCACCACATGCAGTGCTTGAGCACCATCCGCCCAGGCATGAGCCCCATTCGGCAACCCCGGCAGCAACAACCCATCTCCTGGTCTCCTGATGCTCTCCACACTCTCTACTACTTCTTACGCTGTCCTCAAATGGAGTCCATGGAGAACCCCAACCTTGACCCTCCAAGGATGACCCTGAACAACGAGCGGTATGTCAGTTGGTCAGCTGTTCACAGCTAGGGTGTTAAGCTGAGAAGATGCCCTTTTGTCGAGTGGCTACGTGTGCACGGGCAGCTCCGTGGGCTGCTGCCTGTCAGCCATCAGTTCTTGCTGCAGTCAGGCCAGGCTGTGTGGCCAGCGTTGCCAAGTTTATGAAGCCTTGGAATCGGAACTGGAAAGTGAGCTGTTTTTTCATGCAGTCTTTCCGATCGGCAGATGCCTGCTGCTGCCAACGAGGCTTGTCTAGAGATGCTGCCAAAAGTACAAGTAGTTGTCTAAAGCAGTAAAGACCTTACCAAAGAAAAGGTTGCTTTCTGAATAGCACCAAATAACAATTGTCATTGTTCTCAGATAAAGCAATGTTGTTTGCTGTGGAGGGATTTGTGATCGTTCTTGTGTTGATGCTCTGTGTCTGGTACAGAAGGGAATTTGTATAGGACACAAATACCTACACAGAGAATGCAGCAGGTCTCCCTGCCTTCTGCCAGCACCATAACTAACTCTGAAAGTAGGACCATTGTTAGAGCAGTCAGAAACTTTCCAGGGGGATGTTTTATTCTGTTGGAAACCTCCGTGGTTTCCTTCCTATCCAGCTCCTTGGCAGTCCACCTCACAGGCTGGAGCACCAGAGAGCTGAGGAACCATCAAGAGCCCTGGCCACAGCTGGAGCTCTTTGACAGGTCAGGCAACTTCTGCCCTCCAGCTTCTTAGCTCACAAGCAGACTGATAACTCATTGCCTTGCAGTTGCATCCTGTCTTTATAGACTTCTTAAGTTTACCAGTTTGAAATGCATATCCAGCTCTACATTCATTTCAGAAATCAAACCTGCATGGGAAATTCAAGTTTTGGATTAAACCTGTCCAGTGTTTGCAGCAGCTCACTCTTTGGATGCCTTTTATGCTGTTGGATGTCAGACCCATGGCTCTATCCTGGCCCTTTCCAAAAGCAGCCTGTGGCTGAGAAGTTCCATAGTGTAATGAGGTGTTGAGGTACGGAGGGGAGGCCACATTCACAAAATAAAGCAGCCAGATGTGGGCAGGTGAGCTGGGAAAGGACATCTCTGCAGCTTCTTCCCACCTTGGGCTTGGCTGTGTTTCGCCCCAGCTTCTAAAGTCGGTGTGAAATCATGGTAACATCCAAATGGTTGACTCTTAAAATGCAGTCTACAAATGTTAGCCCTGTTTTCCTTCTTCCTGTCCTCTCCCCTTGTATGGGAATTATGGTGCCTTTTCCTCTGCTCCCTGCTGGGCAGTCTACTGGTTTGTTTTTTCTTTTGAGACACTTCCTTATTGCTCTCAGGCTACACTGTCTTCAGTCCATGCATGTCTAATGCTGCAGGTTGAGCCCATCTCATGCAGACCTGCACTGGTCTACACCAAGCCTGCCAGATAATTTCAGTAGCCCTGAAGGCTTCTTAGAGCTGTGTTCACCACCAGTGAAGTTGTAGATGGTGGCTTTGTATCCAGAGCCTTGCTAATCAGGAGTGAGAAGACCTCTTGAGAACAATATTGAACTACCTTCTGCTTTTAAGGCTCTGAATTTCCAGGCCAGAGTGCAGGAAATGATACTGCACAAAAAGCAGCCTCTGTAAATTCAGTCTTGGAAAGTTCCTTTAAGTTAAGGGACACTGCAAATAAGGAGGAAAACATAAAATTGTCACTGTTAAAATGCCTGTTCTGCCACAGTATTTTGTGTGTGACCACCAAACTATTTCTGTGTAGCTACCTCCTCGGGTGGCTTGGTTTCATTCTCTTGGTTGCTGAACCATCCTTCTGTGCTTTAGTGTACTTTGCACTGGAGCAGCCTCTTCAAGGTCTCACTCTGGCAGGAGCTCAATGATTTTACAAAGCAAAAAAGATTATCTTTCTGTTTGTTTGATCCTCCTACAAAACCCTTTCCAAAAGGGCAACTTGCGAGCAGAACTCTAGGATCAGAAGGAGGGAACTCATGTATGTGTGAGGAACCAAGAGGACCTGTGGCCAGCAGGTCTAGGGATGTGATTGTCCCCCTTTACTTGGCATTGTTGAGGCCATACCTTGAATACCCTGTTCAGTTTTGGGCCCCTCACTACAAGAAGGACATGGAGGTGCTGGAACATGTCCAGAGTAGAGCAACTAAGCCGATGAAGGGCCTTGAACCAAATCTTGTGAGGAATGGCTGGGAGAGCTGGGTCTGTTTGCCTTCAGAAGAGGAGGCTGAGGGGAGACCTCTTTGCCCTCAAGAGCTACCTCAAAGGAGGCTGGAGATAGATGGGAGCCAGTCTCTTCTTGCGTGCAACAAGTAATGGGACAAGAGGAATGGCCTCAAGTTGTGCCAAAAGAGGTTCAGGTTGGATGTTAGGAAAACTTCCTTCCCAGAGAGGGTTCTCAAGCATTGGAACAAGCTGCCCAGGGATGTGATAGAGTCACCACCCCTGGAGGGGTTTAAATGATGTGTGGTTGTGGTGTACAGGGACATGGTTTAGTGGCAGTGGCTTAGCAGTAGTGCTGGGATTGTGAGCTCTAGGTGAGCAGTTGGACTTGGCCTCAAAGGACTCTTGCAACCTCAACAGTTCCATGAATTCAGTGAAGTTGAATAAAATAGGAAGAGACATGGCTGCTTAACTTGGAGCCCTGGTCTTTGGGGATCACTGATCTTCACCAAATGCTGGGTGTGGGGTGGTTTATTTTGCACTTAATGTTTGTTCACTGTGCAAAAAAGTTTCTGCGAGGCCAGATTCTGTGAGGTTGGACTATCAGTTCCCACAGTCGTACAGCCGAAGCTGCTGAGCTGCTTGCATCAGAACTGTAGGTGAAGCCTTCCGTGCTGTGTTCTTTTCAGTGCTCTCAGTACGATGGGGTTGCTGCAGCTACTTGTTCTGTACACTGAAGATAACAAATGTGTTGAATCGGGAGTGCCATTTTCTCCCCAATTGCTCCCAAACAATGCTTTTCCTATGGTTCACTGGAGTGGTTTTGGAATGCAGGCTGCAATTCTGTTTTGTTTGAAAATCCTCATTAGATCCTGTAACAGCTGGTGTATGGGAAATTTCTGCCTTTTTTTTTCTGATCAGTACTTAGCCATAAAGGAAATTACAGAGGATATATTAAAATGGAGCAACCCCTGACATTAGAGGGAAAACAGAACCTGAGTATTATCAGTGTAAACAGTTGAAACCTGGAAATGAAATTAATGCCACCCAGTATAGCATAAATGAACATCCAACCCTACCTTTCATTTGCTGCCAGATAATGATTATATGAGTATTGCTGTACTGACCTCTGTGCACTGTATTTAGCATAGCCAGTTGAGTAAATATTGGCAGCAGCACTTGATAGAGGAGACAGTTTAGTGTTTCATAGCTTAAGAGGAGCGATGGCTGAGTCTGTGTGTGAGAAGCTGGACTCGTGGCATGATAGATGGGGACACCGACTGACCCAACGTGTCTAGGAAAGGCTTTTCATTCTTTCCTGAGCTATGCTCAATCAGCTGCAGATGCCACGCTGCTCTTTTGTGCATTTGTGCTCTCTCTGGAACACCCTTTTCATGTGCACTGCAATCCCACTTTGTTTGCAACTCAGTTACAGACAGCAGTGCTGACCTGTGCTGCCGTTCCTAGGTTCCTGTGTGAACAGTGATAGCACTGTTGAACACTGCTCTGAAACTAAGCAAGGAGAGGCTCACAGAGCTGCACACGTGGTAAAAGCTGATCTTGGGAAGATTTGTGGAAGGAACTGCAGCTGTTCAGATGGACCTGACAACCTACTATCCTTTTTGCTTGGCTTTCTATTTGTGAGCTTTCTGCATGTCACACTGATGCAGAGTGCTGTGAAAATAAAAACACTGTAGGGTCTGCACAGTCTTTACATGGGAAGGCAGCCTAGTTCTGAAATCATGTGTAATGGAGGGCTTCACATGCCATAAACCCCTTCTTAAACCCTAACTGAGATTCTCAACATAGCCTGAAGCAGACTGTACAAGGTATGAAAACACAACATTGCAGTTAGGTCTGCAAGACACTCCACTGAACAGAGCCAGCTTAAACTCATATAAGCTCTGTGCCTTGTCTGTGCTAAATATGTTGGCTACTGAAGTAGGTAAACTGTCCTGCAGGAATGAAGTGGATGCAGTGATCTCTGGAGTTTGGCAGATTGAAGACCTTTGAGTTTTGTCCCCAGCAAGCAAGTGATTTGGGATACCAGTAGACTGAAACTCTGGGAAGTCTGCTGGTTGGTTATAGCTAGTTCTGATACTTAACCTCCAGATAAAGGCATTGAAGCAGCAGAAGAGAAGGAGGCAGAGTTAGAAAGAAAGTAGACAGGCATTTTACCCCAAATATGTGAAATGTTTCCACAATGAATGCAGTAGCTGACTGTTTGGCCAAACCATGACCCTCTTGGAAACCCTAGATGACCTTATTTGCTGCATGGATAGTAAACTATCTGCTCTTTTGTTTCAGATAGGCCACCTGAGGAAGTGTTTTCCAAATACACAGTGGCACTTGTGCGAAACTTTGGCAAAGGAATTAGACCCTGAGGTGAGAGCAAGCTGCTGTCCTCAGTAAGGATACACCTGAACCTCCTGAAGGCTCAGAGCTTGCTTGTGTTACCAGACAGCACATCACAGTATCACAGTATCACCAAGGTTGGAAGAGACCTCATAGATCATCAAGTCCAGCCTGTTACCACAGAGCTCAAGACCAACCTCACCTGGCTACAACCTCTCTTCAGATAGCTGTAGAAACCAATGAGGTCTGCCCTAGTTTCTCAGAGATCATTGTATGGTGTCAGAGGTCAGACAGTGTGGCTTTTAACCACAAAGAGTGAGCAGACGTGTGGTACTCTCCCTCTCTCGGCTCTGTTTCTGCTCTGGGTTTTTTCCCATTGATTATGTCGAGCTGGCTGAGCTTGGGAGCACTCCATACGGTGAGATCATGTCCCAGAGCAGCAGAGCATGTTTGCTGCAATTCATTGGGATACTTTGACTTGAGAAGGGCCATCCAAAGGTGAATGAAGTTTTCTTCTGCCTTTGTCACTTTTCCCCAAGGGGAATATAAAGCTTTTACCTTATTTTAGATGGCGTGTCGAGGCAAGAACGCTCTGACAGTGATACTTACCGCAGTGGGTGCTGGTCTGCTCCTCAAAGAGCACCAGTGCAGGTCAGTATAATGGGTGGACTCCTCTGCCCTAGGTTAATTGACACGACATTGGCTGCCCTCATCCTATCTCTTTCTGGTTATGTGTACAGCATTTATTGTAGCAAAGTGCTTATGATCTAATACTTAAAGATGGGCAGAAGAGTTGGATCCTGCTCTCTTGTGTAGCTGATCATTTTGTGTCTTGCGTTGGCTGATCTTCCTCCTCTTCCAGCTACCTTGCTTACAAACCTATCCGTTGTGTTGGCCTGTTGCCCATCCTGTTGGTCTGTTGAACGTTCTAGAAGTAATTCGGGCTGGTCTGCCAGCTCCCGTGGGTCTGAACTGTCCTCCTTGCAGGCGTGCCAAGTTTTGCACATTGTCTGACTTTGAGGTGCATTATTTCATTCCCAAATGTCTCTCCTTATAAAACGATTCACACCAGCGGAAGCACACAGACTGTGCCCGTCTGA
Organism: Pogoniulus pusillus; assembly: GCF_015220805.1. Taxonomy (NCBI): domain Eukaryota; kingdom Metazoa; phylum Chordata; class Aves; order Piciformes; family Lybiidae; genus Pogoniulus; species Pogoniulus pusillus. The sequence continues at coordinate 145,091 of NC_087287.1, forward strand.
CTCTGTCAGGGAAAATCCAGTAAAATGCTAGTGAAGTTCCAGAGATGATGCAGGATTTGTCAGCTGCCAACAGGAAAATCTGGGGCTAGCCCAGTTTGATGGAAATTCGGAACTGCAGCTGGAAGAGCTTTGCATGTGGCAACAAGCCAAAGGCCACCAATGGGCCACCCTGTAAGGAAGAGGAAGATTTGTTCAGTTTTCCAGCATCTAGCACCAGATTTACCACTTCTGTAGAGGACTGGTTTGTGATGTGATTGTAATCAAGCCCAGGCTCTCTGAGTTTCTCCCTTGTCACATGAAAACCTTCAGAAAGGCTGCTGCTCTTTCTGCTTTCAGCTGGGTGGCTGCTCATGTCTACAGAGTGAGATTTGCAGGGGGACCTGAGGGACCTAAAAGTTTTTCTACTCCCTTTGCGCCTGTTGCCCCACATGATCAAGGACTATATTTTTTCAGGAGGTTCTAGGAATGGATTAGTGTCTGCTTTCATGTGCCACATTAACTGGGCAGCAGGAGGATGGAACTCAGCTCTCCACTTGGGTTTTGTCTCTGTGGACTATTTCCAGCAATGCGTGCTCTGAAAGAGTCTCTCTTGGGAAAGGATGAAAAGTGCATCTGATGTTGCCAGAAGAAAAAATTGTAGCCCTTGCCTACTATTTTTGAGTGCTCTTTGCTCAAATGCTGTGTTCTTCTAACAGTTGAGCTCTTGATTTAAATGGTCATTGGCTACAAAACTTGGTATTTTTTGTCTTGTGGTGTACAATCCAAATTAATTCTGGCTAGAGTGGAAACCAGGCTAAATTAATAGGTCCTGTCCAAAAGTCCCTGGATTCAGTTGTGATCAAGTTTGATTCCTGGCCTGTTATGCTCTTAAATTCAAACTCATTCGTGCTCATGCTCAGGCCAGACTGAGCAGTGCAATGGCCTCACTTTATTTTCATGCTTTGCAAAAGTCAGTTGTGTCCTCAGATACGTCAGAGGCAAACTGTTGCCTTCTCCTGAGGGGAAAAACAATCTCCAAGGAGTTTCTCTTCTGCTTTCCTACAGTGCTGCTTTCCAGAGCTTTCTGGCAGTTTCCCTCACAAGCTTTTTGCAGTGGTTAGAATCGTAGAATCATAGCATTTGTTTGGGTCGTAAAAGACCTCTAAGATCATCGAGTCCAACCGACAGTCGATCACCGCCACGGCCACTGAACCATGTCCTTAAGTGCAGTGTCTGCATGTGTGCACCTCCAGGCATTGGGACTCCACCACCTCCCTGGGCAGCTTGTTCCAGTGCCTGACCACTCTTGCAGGAAAGACTTTTTTTCCGCTCTCCAACCTAACCCCGCCCCGGCACAATTGCAGGCTGTTTCCTCTCCTCCTATCGCCTGTGACTAGGGAGAAAAGACCAACCCCCTACTCACTGAGCCCATCTTTCAGAGCCTTCTGTGTTGTGGCTCTTTCTGAATCCTCAGTGATGGTCTCCTCACGTTTTGAGAAAGCTTTGGTTTTAATTAGTATCTTCTGACGTGATGATCTCTAAGTGCATCGTTGGAAGTAATTAGAGCTTTTAGCTCTTCCCCTCACACTTGGCTGATTTCTTCCCCCATGTTCAGAAGATACCTGGCACGAATAAATGTTCCTTCTGGAACTGCTTGAGACAGGAGGAATTTAGTTTCATGGATCAAATTTCTACAACAATATCGATTCATGTTAAAGCAAATACTAATGTCCCAGTATTAATGTGAGTTGCTTCCAGAAAGTCTTGCTGTGTGTTGTATGGGCATCCTACTGGCAAGAGAAGAAGGAAAATCAGGAATTACCTGCAGAGCCTGCTACCTGAGACCTGTGTTTGCTTGAGCTGCATCCTCAGCATCACCAAGAGCTGAACTAAGATGTATCACTTCTTCCAATGCTGCTTGAGGCTTTTCAGGACAAATTGTTTCTCCAGATGGATGTTTCCAGACTCTCAGCGATCTGTCATGAGGCTTTTTTCCCCCCTCTACTCCTTTTAACTGCAGGTTTATGGGATTTTATTAAGTGCAATAGCTACATCATTGTCTGTCTTTTAGATTTATCTGTGGCCTAGCCTTTTGTAATTCAAATTTAGTATATTTATGTCTGAATTCTTTTGTTTTACAGCCACGTCTCATTGTTACCAGGCTGCATCAGGAACAGAACTTGATACACTTAGTTCTGTGAGTTGTATCTTTGAAAAGGTCTGCATTAAAATAAGTTCTGAGACCTCTTGTCTGAGAGATTTTAATATCTCTCATTTTATCTATGTCTGCTTCACCAGTCAAGAATCCATATACAGGAATAATAAATTAGACCCTGATTAATTTACCTTGGGAGAGAATAGTGCTGACGTTTAACAGCACCAAAGTCCACTCAGAATAGCCCAGATGTGGCAGTGAGCATGTTCCAGTCCTACCCTTGTGCAAGAGCCTCGCTGACTGTTTCATTGGTTTGTTGGTTTTCCCCCCAGACCTATTTTGATCTTAGACTCATAGAATCAACCAGATTGGAAGAGAACTCTTAAACACACTGATTCAATGAGAGGCAAGAGGAGAAAACCTTGCATCGAGCCGTGGCATTACAGCATCGCTTTTTCAGAGTGGACCTAAAAATGTGCCCTTCTTTGTTTTAAAGGGAAAAAAAAAGCAACTGTTTGCTAGTGATGAAAGACGCTGGTAGATTTATTAGAAAAAGGCTATAAGCAGAGATCAGTTTCCTTCAGCAGCACTAAGGAGAGAAGTTGTTACCATAGGTTTTTGCCTGTTTCAGACTTCAGCAAGTTAATTTCAGACTTCATTGTGACTTAGAAGGAAGGTGGAGTGACTGGATGTATTTCAGAGGCCAGTAAGCTGCATCAACATTTATCTGTTGACTGAGATTAACTGTTCATAGAACCACAGAATTGTTTTGGTTGGAAGAGGCCCTTAAGATCATGTCCAAGACTTCTGAGTCACCGCTAAACCTTGTTCAAGAAATACGTGGACAGGGTTCGGGACATGGTTTAGTGGCCATGGTGGTCTTAGGTTGTGGTTGGACTCAATGATCTTAGGGATCTTTCCCAACTGAAACAGTTCTATGAGCCTGTGTCCCTGAGCTATTCCCTGGCAGTGCTATTGCAGACCTTGGGCAGGATTATGCTTATGTTGAACTCCTACTAAATAGTTGCAATTTACTGAGTATTTTCCACAGTTTTGAGAGCTGAGAATATATAACATTCAACAGGAGAAGCCAGGAGTTTTATCACACTTAGGTGAGCAACTTTCACCTTCCTTCCTCTTTCTGGTGACATCTCATCACATACCTCAGCAGCTAACATCTAGCCAGTAAAAACCAGTAACACTTAGAAACTACTGACTTTTTAACAGAGTCAGAGCCTGTGCTCGTGGGACTGCTCCACGTGTGCTGCTGGCATCCTCACTGAAAGCCTGAAGAGAAATCCAGGGCAAAATGTTCATTACTCCATGTCTGTGTGTCCATGCATGCTCTGAGTACCAAAGAATTTGGTATCTGAAGTGCATTAAACCCAAGTCCCATTAAAGTCAGTGGATGACAGACAGTAGATATGTTTGGCTTCCTGGAAATATTCCTGCATTTGCCCAGCAGCATCCATCAAGGTGTTTTTGAGTGTCTTCAGTTTTTTAATTGTTCGTTTCTTCATGCTTCGAAGATTGCAACAACTGGAACGCGAGGGATGGCCTTGTCAGTGGTGAAGGGAATTAATTGCAGAGGAGTGAATTCATCCAACTGCTGAATCAGGCAATTCAGCCTACCCCGAGTTAGATTATTTTCATCCCACATCTCTCTTTTATGTTGTTTGTATAAACAACCACTGCTCTTTTTTTTCAAACTGTATCTCGCACCTGGGACAGACTGGCCTGTCTTTCGTACTGCTGGCTGTGAGCAATTTGTTCTGTTGCTGAAGTGCATCCAAAGTAGCTTCCAAAGTGTCTTCTGATCTTTCTGTATCAGAGCAGGGGTGTGGAGCAAAAAGATGGTTTAAATGCTCTGCAAAATTGCAGGGAAAAGAGTCACACTGTATTCAAAATGGAACAGCACAGAGCAGACTTTGTGGAGGGTAAAGACACTGCAGCAGCCTTGGCAGGGCAGACAGTGACACAAAAACCTGATGCTGTTTGATCTGTGATGCCATATGCCAGTCAGGCTCTTAGGCTGCCTTGAAATGTTGCTGCTGCTTATGTGCTTAGGGTCCAGCTAAGTTCCATAGTTAAGTCTGAGTAGTCTCAGATGTTACAGATGCAGCAGGGATAGGTCATATGAAAGGACCAGTTTCACATGATTCCAGTCAACCTGCTCTAGCTGACCCTCGTTTAGAGCCAGGAATCAACTTTTTTTTGCCTAACTGATCTCCAGGAGTGTCTTTAAGCCTCAACTGATCTATGCCTCTGAGGTTCTACTCACAGTAGAACCCTAAGAGGTTTTTTTTCCTGTATCAGCCTGGTAACTTCCCAATCATCTGTAGGCATCAATACATTGTTTCCTAGAAGTGCAGAGGGATGGGGTTCTTCATCCTGGAGAATAGAAGGCTCTAAGAAAACTTTCTTGTGGCCTTTCAGTACTTAAAAGGGGCTGGAGATAGACTTTTTAGTAGAGCCTGTTGCAAAGAGACAAGGGGTGATGGTTTTAATCACAGAGTACATGAGATTGGAAGAGACTTCAAAGATCATCCAGTCCAACCCTCGACCTAGTACAGAGGGGTCACCGTTGACCATGTCCTTCAGCACCAGGTCTATACATTGCTTAAACACCTTCAGGGAAGGTGACTCCAGCACTGCCCTGGGCAGCCTGTTAAAATGTTTGAGAAACCCTTTCAGTGAAGAGAAATTTCCTAGTACCAAGCCTGAACCTCCCCAGGTGCAGCTTGGAACCGTTTCCTCTGGTCCTGGCACTTGACACCAAGGAGATGATGAGATTTAGACTGCATAGAAGGGTGAATTTTTTGACATTGAGGGTAAGAAACACTGGCCTAGGTTGCTCAGAGAGATGGTGGATCCCCTGTGTCTGGAGCCTTTCTAGGTCAGGTTGTTTGGGTCTTTGAACAACCTGCTCTAGTTGCAGGTGTCTCTGCTGACTGCAGGAGGATCGAACTAGATGACCTCTAAAGGTCTTTCCAACACCAAACAATCTATGATTTAGGCAGACAGCAGGCAGCAGTTGCTCCTGACTACCTACCTAGAGAAGTAATAAGTCACTTAACAGTCTTTGTCCTGTCAATTACAAAACATCTGTTTGGAAACCACTATTAGAAAATAGTGCCTGCTTTCACAGGCACTTTGCAGTAGACACCAGAGCTTGCTGGAAATCCCCAGGAAGACTCTGACCTGAGCAATTTCTAGTGCATGTCCCCTGGGTTTAGAAATCTTTGGAAACCGTTGATTGATGATCCTTGTCTGTCTTGCGTAGCGATGAAGAGATGACAGCTACTGTGCACGTGTGCGTGCCCTGCCACCCTGCAATCACTACAACTGCAGCTACAGTAATTGCTGTAACTGCTGTGAGGTTGTGTGTGTGAAGTGCTTGGCTCCTGCTCTGCAGTTTCCATCCGTTAAAATAAAAAAGAGAAAGTCCAAAAAAAAGGAAACCCTGGCAATGAGCTGCCTGGTTCCTCAGTGCTGGTGCAAGCCAGAATCTTCAGTGCCTGTAAGCGCCCTTTGTATTGTTTGTGGTTGGCTGTTTCATGATGAGAAGACTCAGCAGCAAGCTAACGTCCAGAATTAACAAAAAATAATCCAGGGAAACTTAAAGCAAAGCTGTTAGAGCATGGGTCATGAAAGAGGCATTGTGGAAACACAGGAATGAGTAAGACAAAATCCCCTTGCTTCTTTTTCCACCTGAGTCTGACTAACCTAGAATCTGAATTTCTCTGCTTGACTTGCTTGTTTGCTGCCATTTAATACCAAAGAACGATGGGGGCTGGAAGGGATCTCTGGAGAGCCTGTTGCAGGGCTGCAGCACCGTCAAAGTGAAGAAGTTTCTCCTTGTGTTCAAGTGACCTTGCTGTGCTCTATCTGGTACCTATTGTCTCTTGTCCTGTCAATGGCTACCACTGAAAAGAGCCCAGCCCCATCCTCTTGCCCCCCACAGGTCTTGTAGCTCTTGCCGAGCATTGATCAGATCCCCTCTCAGGCTGCTCTTCCCCAGGCTAAACAGTCCCAGGGCTCTCAGCCTTGCTTTGTAAGAGATACACCAGGCCCCTGATCATCTTTGTAGGCCTCACTGGACTCTGTTCAGTAGGTCCCCATCACTCTTGAACTGGGGACCCCAGAAATGGATGCAGTACACTAGAGGCTACAGGAGTCCTGTCTCCTTCAGCCTGTCTCCATGTTTCCTCCCTTTTTCCTAGACTTAGATCCTTAAAGGTAGCACCAACATAGTGCTCTTGTAACTAAGTAAAGAGCAGTAAATGGATGAAAGGTTCTATCCTGAGCGTATTGCGGAGAATAATGGTGGTAACAGACCAACGAGTTTCTCCTTTCTCAGCAGTTGCTGCTTTGGAGTTGATATTACTTCCTATTGGACTGAATTACAGAGCCTCCCTTGCAGAACCTGCCTGCTCCCTGAGGAAGGGGCTTGCTGGTGCTCTAACGAAGGCCACACTAACTAAGGGCACAGTTCTGGGCTGTTGCTGTGCAGCAGCCAGCACTGGCAGGTCGTGCGGTTTTCGCTCTTATTGTTCCTGACAGTTTTGTACCAGAGAGGACTAAGGGCTCAGCTCTTCTGAAAAGCAAATATTTCTGGGTATAATTTATGATAATAGCAACAATTTCTTTCTCTTCAACCCTGTGGAGACTAGAACTAAGCTTTCCCAGGGGTATCCCAGATCGGTATGTCGCTGCTATGTTTGCTTTTTGAAGGAGACCCTGGCAGTTTGCACTTCCTCGTCCTCCATCTCCACGCGTGCTGCCAGGGCCTGGTGGGCACTTCTGAAACTAGGCCATGCTGTTTCCATCATGTTTTTGCAGTAAATGCTGAAGTGGCTGTTCTGTAAGGCACATCTACTCTGCAAGACAAATCCTATTCAAATGAGTTACATGTCTGAGCTGATTCTGCTTCGTGCATGCTTCTGGGGCTAAACAACCTTGTGTTGATACCATGCATGCTGGTCTAACACATTGGATGGAGAGGGAAGAGACCAAGGTGTGCTTGGCTCTTACTGCTCATCGGTGTAAATCTGGAGTGCTGCTGCTGAGAGTGGCAGCTTCAGTCTGGAGTCATTCTACTGGGAACTTCAGTTCCACTAAAGAGATGCCGTTCAAGCTCTTTCTTCCATGGATCATGAAGTGTCTCATCATGGCTAGAGAACAGAGAGAGGAGACAGAAGCTCTAAGGTTTTATGTCTGGGCTTGATGGAAAACTCTGCTAGTGTAAGGAATTCACTTAGCTATTCCTCACCTCTTCTTCAGAAAGGCAAGAGGTCATCTCAGAGAAATATGGGGTCCTTATAAGACGTGCTACGATTTTTCAGTAGGGAAGAATGAGATGTCCATGGTGCAGTGCTAGGAGAAGGTTGTTAAGCTAGTTGAGAGGAGTGTAAGCACATTAGCATAAAATGCTAACAGGACTAATATAATCTCCCTGAAATGTATCTTAATTGTAATTACACTGCTTCCAGCATCACTGAGTGATTAAGAGTTACCTTTGTGCAGCACTGCACCGTGCCAGGTAGTCAGTGCTCAGTTCCCTCTTGTGGCTGCCAAACTCTTCAGGAAAGATCTCTCTGAAGAGCTGATGTGCTAGAACATAACAGAAACAGGTGTTCCTCAAGTGACTTTCCATCTGGCCATCCCATTCTTCTTTATGCCAGAAGTTCCAATAGTGTAATTAACTCAGTTTGGAACTTCTTTTAGTCTGCCAGACCTCTGTGTTTCGACACTCCAAATGCCCTAAGGCGAAGTAGCTAAAGAACTTCCTCTGACTGTACACATAGGAAGAGCATTTTCCTCAGCCTAGTGCTGGGCTTTGCACAGCTTTCTTAGTCAGGGCTCAGGGATACCTGCTGTGAAGAAAGGCAAATGAAAATCAGTTTCTTTCTCAGTTTGGTTACTTCAGTTTTCTTTCAGGTGAAAACTCTGGGAAGAAAGATATTTGTTTGCCGTGTTTCATACATCTTATATTGATTTGTTTACTGATTACTCTTCTTCTGTTTGGGATGCAGAGCTCCAGGTGTTGGTGGAAAGCTTCATTCATCAGAAGTGTAGAGCAGATGAAAATGTTTGATTCTGTTCCTTTCAGCAAGCTGAAAAAGAGTAGGTGCACATTGCACTTGGTGTTAGAGATAATGCATGTTTGACCTTGTCCTTTCTAACGTCATTCCCCGATGTGTCTGTGGGTTCAGATCTGCTTTCTGGCAGGAGAATTTTGACAGGGCTGAAAAGGAAAAGTATCCTTGTAATTTGTTACTAGAAATACAAATCATTCTTTTGTTCATGCTAGCTGTCAGATGAGTGAGTAGCTGAGCTTGACGCTTAGTGGCTGTGGTGCTCGTAGGTTGACAAATGAAACCAGTGTTATCCTAGAGGCCTTTTCCAACTGCAACAATGCTCGATACCTGTGTTCCTGCAGTAACCATGGTGCTGCACTCTCTGCTGGTCAAGGTGTAGCAGGTTGGACTTGTTGAAGGAACAGGTTTCAGCTATGCATAAGAAAAATCAGATCTCTTACCCCTCAGTAGGAGGTTTATCTAATTATTAATTTAAGACTATTGAAGTGTGCTTTTCTAGAGAGAGATGTGGAAACATAACCTTGCATGGCAGCTGGGTGTTTGCCTCCTGGCCAGTGCTGCAGCCTCTCATGAGTATAAACATTGCTAGAGTCGTAGTCGTGTGCAAACTCGGTGCAAAATCTGCATCACTGTGCTTCAGAGAACGTGGCACAGACAACACTGGTAATAGGACAGCTTGCTTTGTAGGACAGTGTTGCTTATGCTGCTGGCCTCCTGTTTGTGCTGGCGGTCTGGGCAGCTGTGCACGCTGGTGTCAAGGTGAAGGTAAGTGCCTTCACATCTCTCAGTTGCCAGACTATCGTCTCTGAAGATTTCCCCCTGCTTCTGGTGTAGCAATACACATGTTTTGAGGAATGCTTGAGGTCACCTGCTAGCTTCTGCAACAAACCTGTGGGTACCATGGTCCTTCTGGAGAAACTGGGAGAGCAGTTAGTGGGTTGGCTTTACCATTGAGTGCACTGGGTTGGAAGGAGCCTTCAAAGGTCATCTAGTCCAGCCCTCCTGCAGTGAGACCAGGTTGCTCAGAGCCATGTCAAGCCTGATCTTCTCTGTCTTCAGGGATGCAGCCTCCAAAACCTTGCTGGGAAACCTGTTCCAGTGTTACAGAATCATAGACCTCCAGAAGTCATCCAGTCAAACCCCCTCTGCACTCAGCAGGGACATCCTCAGCTTGATCAGGTTGCCCAGAGCCCTGTCCAGCCTCACCTTGAGTATCTCCAGGGATGGGGACATAACCACCTCCTTGGGCAACCTGTTTTAGTGTTCCTGCACCCTCGTAGTAGAGAACTTGTTCCTGCCATCCAGTCTGAATCTGCTCTGCTCTAGTTTGCAGGCATTGCCCTCGTCCTGTCACTGCAGGCCTTTGCAAACTGTTTCTCCACCCTTCTTGTGGCCTCCTTCAGGCACTGGCAGACTGCTATTAGGTCTCCCCAGAGCCTCCTCTTCTCCAGGCTGAACACCCCCAGCTCCCTCAGCCTGCCTTTGCAGCAGAGCTGCTCCAGCCCCTGATCGTTTTCGTGGCCCCCGTCTGGACCTGCTCTGTCAGATCTGTGTCCTTCCTACGTTGAGGGCTCCAGAGCTGGATGCAGTGCTGCAGGTGAGGTCTAACCGAGCAAAGTGGCAGAATCCTCTCTCTGGCTCTGCTGGCAACGCTGCTGTGGATGCAGCCCACGCTGTGATTTGCCTTCTGGGCTGCAAGCTCACACTGCCTGCTCCTGTCCAGCTTCTCGGCCACCAGCACCCCCAGGTCCTTCTCCTCAGGGCTGCTTTCTGTCCCCTCCTCCCCCAGCCTGTATTGACAGTGAGGACTGTTCTGGCCCAGCTGCAGGACCCTGCACTCGCTCTTGCTGAGCCTCATGAGGTTCACCTGGGCACACCTCCCCAGCTTGTCCAGGTCCCTCTGGGTGCCATCCTGTCCCTCCGGCGTAGGACAGCCACACTCAGCCTGGTGCCATCTGCACACAGCTGGTGGTGCCCTCGAGCCCCTGTCTGTATCGCTGATGAAAGCATTAAACAGCACCGGTCCCAGCACAGACCCCTGCGGGACACCGCCTGGCACTGCTCTCCATCTGGACATTCAGCCTCTGGGCACCACCCTCTGGGTGCGACCATCCAGACAGTTCCTTAGCCACTGAGCAGTCCACCCAGCAAATCCACACCTCTGCAGCCTGGCCAGCAGGATGTTGTGGGGGCTGTGTCCAAGGCCTTGCAGCACTCCAGATCACTTCCAGAGGTCTTCCCTGTTCCACTGACATAGTCACTGTATCGTAGAAAGCCACCAGGTTGGTCAGGCAGGGTTCGCCCCTAGTAGAGCCCTGCTGGCTCTCCTGAATCGCCTCCCTGTCCTCCCTGGGTCTTAGCCTGGCCTCCAGGAGGATCTGTGCCATGATCTTCCCATGCAGGGAGGTGAGGCTGACAGGTTGGTGGTTCCCAGGGTCCTCCCTTCTACCCTTTTTAACAATGGCTGTGATGTTTCCTTCCTTCCAGTCCCCAGGGACTGCACCTGGCTGCCAGGACTGTTCAGATGTCATGGAGAGTGGCTTGGCAGCTCCATCAGCTAATTCCCTCAGGACTCTGGGGTGCATTTTGCCAGGTCCCGTGGAATGGCACCAAACATCGCTGGATGAGCCAGAACACTCTCTTCGTTTCTGCACAGCAGTTCATCAGTATTTCAAGACTGTAACTGAGGGATAAAGCAGAAGCAGCTCGAAGATACAGATGCAATATGGCCATTAGGATGAAGCAATATTGTAATTCAACCCATGCAGCGCTGGCATCCATCACATCCAGCAGTGATTTTACTACTCCTTCTGATCTTCTATTAATGACAGAACTTGTGTCTTACCTGGCACCGATTTAGAGAGAAGACTCCTGACTATTCATTCACAAATGATGCACTCTGTGGGCTCAGTCTCCTTTTATTCAAGAGGAAGGCTTTTAAATGTTGGCTGTTTTGTCTATCTTCTACAGCAGCCCGGTGGTGGGTTGTGTAGTTACAGGACTGGGCGAGGGTGTGCTTGGTTTTAGTGCACACATTGCATTACCTAAGACAGCTTCAAACCCAGCTCTTTTCGTTCACATGTATTACTTTGTTCCTCATGCCCTCTTGATAAATTCGTTTCTGGAACTTCTCAGATTCCAAAGGCATCAAAAGCCAAAAGATCACTTAGATTGTGTCTAGGGAAGCACTGACGTTGGCATCAGGCCGGAGTGCCGCTGCAGCAGTCCATGCTCACAGCAGTGCGAGGTGGCACAGCAGTGTGGCAGCACTTCTGCCATTCCAAAATAGAAACCTCATCCATTTTTTTCTTAGTGCCAGAAAGGAAAGAATCCTTTTTTAACCTTGAAATGTCCAGCCTCTCAATACCACTATTTGTGTTTGAAAAATTCTCCTTTGGAAATATTAGTTAGGTTTTGGGTTGTGCTGGAAGGTAAATGGTAAACATTGCCCTGGTCGTTGGGAGAACCTTTTGTGTTGGTGAGGATTATCTTTGTTTAGCTGAACAAGCTTTTGCAGTTCTTATTAATTAGTTTTCAGTATTCCAGAACTGCCCCAAAGCGTTTCTCTTTCTGGCTCTTTGTTCACAGAGTGGTAACTCAGGATCTTCAGGGCAATTTTCATCAGCATGGCAACACTGAGCCTTCAAGATTTTAAAACTGGGCTCTGAAAATGAGTTCCGTGACTCAGCCTGGCAGATGAGTTTTGGCTGGAGCCTCATGCTTTTGAAACATGCTGTTGACAAATCAGGTTGAAGTCAGAGCGGAGAGGCCTGGTGTCTCCAGCCGGCTAGCGCTTTTGGGAATGGGCAAAATAATGATGGAGGAGTCTCAGCAACTGTGCTGACCTCAGATAAATCAGCTTGCAGATAGTGGTGAGCTGTTGTTTTCTCTTTGCCAGCAGAGCTGCTGGAATGAACCACAGGAGTTACCCCTGGGCTTTTCTGCCCACAGGATCAGGGCTAATCCAAGAATAGCAGACAGCCCATCCTGGCTCCCTGCCCGTGTTTATCTCTGCCTATTCCACAGCATGCTGCGACAGGCTCACTTCTGTAACACAGGTACTTTGTATTCAGGTCCTGCTCCAAAACCTGCCAGAGGGCTGCTTTGCAGGAGGAGTTGTTGCACATGCCAAGTTTTCCTGTGTCGCCGTGGCCTGGGGCACCGGTACTGAGTCTCCCAAATCAGGCTGGCTCAGGGAGGGACAAAGACCTACTGCCAAGTTTCCTGCACTCTTTTCACTGCTCAGCCTAGGCAATCCGTAAGAACAACCTTTCTCTTTTCACATTGTTGATAGCTAACAGTGCTAACTTAGAATGACAAATCTGACAATTCACATTTCAAACAGGGACACAGAGAGACTTTTCAACTGTTTTTATTCCACGCAAGTTGATTGTGACGTTTGAGGCAGTTTGTGACCTGCTACATAACTCAGCACAAGCACCTTTGGGCTTTCAGAAACTTGAACTGTAAAAGTCAGAACTGACAGCCAGCCACTTCTGAGGGCTGTGCAGATGTGAAGCATCCTTTCTGTGGGTCTGGGTGGTCCTGAGGGGCAGCAGTGAGGTGTGTTCCCATCCCACCTGCTCAGCATGCACCAGCACTGCAGGGCCATGATTAGATCTTGTCCAGATAGCATTTTGCCCTTATAAAATTACTCCTCCCTGGAGGTGTTCAAGGCCAGATTGGATGAAGCCTTGAGCAACGTGGTCTAGTGGAAGATGTCCCTACCCATAGCAGAAGAGTTTGGAACTGGGTGATCTTTGAGGTCCCTTCCAACCCAAACCATTCTGTAATTCTGTGAAGATGGTACACTTGCAAGCTAAGGTAATCACCTTTTTCCAGGAGCTGGGAAAAAAAATCTGATGGAAATGAGCCAGCCAGAGCCACTGTTCTGTGGTGGGAAGAACCTGTGTCTCAGTGATGATATGAGAATGCTCTCATCTGGTCAGGGGTAGGATTTGAGATCCAGGCCCTTCAAAAATCTCTAAAACTGACCTCTGCAAGGTGCAAGATGACACATGTAGGTCACTGGGAAGTGCTGCTTTCTGTGGCTACTCTGAGGTTCAGCAAGTCAGTCCTCATAGCTGCATCTGAGCTTTCAAGTGATTAAATGTACAGCTGTATATTAACTGAAGTCAAGGCTCCAGCTGGGTCCAGAGACACACAAGAGTAGTTCATCTCCTGGATTGCTAGCAGTTCTTTTCAGCTTATGGAGAGTTTTAGAATGTCAGGTAGTTGGGTGGAGCAAGAGGAGCATGATCAGTGGTTTCCCTTCCTCCACGGTTCCTCTGTTGAGGTATCTACTGTCTATTCCCAGTGCCCATCATGGATCAAACAGCAATGTATGTGTCCGGGGGAGGCAGATGGAAGTAGTCACATCCTTGACCACATAACTATGACCATATTGTGTTGATCTATCTGATGCTTGTCATCAGCTATATACAATTTAAGTTGGTTTTAATTATTTTCTGTCAGTCTGGAAACCCAGAGCTCTTCCTGCTGCCGCATGCAGATGTTACAAATATGTTTTTCTGATGAAACACGTGGCACATTCCAGAGCTGCACAACTGCTTGTTTCCAGCATGAAAACTGAATCTTCTCCCTGTTGCTAAAACAAAGCTCGTAAAGTGTGATCGTAATCAATAAGCCACAGACCTGAGGGTCTCTTTTAAGAGTCAGAGTTCCTAATGCTTATTTCATGGGTTTTTAGCGAGCTTGGATTTAGTTTTCACTTTGATTTGCATTTAGGGTGAAGTAAAACCTGTCTAATGCTGCACCTTATTTCTTTGCAGACAAGGGTGGGAAGGGTTATAAGAAAGATCAGAGCTGCCAGGTCTAGATTGAAGCTATTTTTGTACTACTGTGAAGGCAGATTCAGAGGAGAAAGGAGCCCAATAAGTTTAATGTTATCCAGATGTTTTTCATTCCATTAGTGTCTGACTGAAGGATGACTCTGGAAGTTCGTGTCATGCCACATCCAAGCCAAGACCTTAGTAACTTGATAATGATCCACTACAATTTGAGGACTTTTATCTTCTAAGATGTGAACCAGTCGTTGTTTAAAGGGACTTCAGGAGAAAACTTTGGGCCAGTTGGCTGTGATTAAATTTCTTCCTTTTTAATGAGGATCTGGGACCATTTGCTTTGAAAGACACAACATTTCTTGAGGTGACTCTTGAATCAGATCCAGCATGGTAATTCCTGTCTTTCCTCTCTAAACGTGGGAGGCTTTAGCAAATGCAGCAAAATATGTTGAATCTGAAAGGAGTGGCTCCTGGCTTAAGCTGGTTGTGTTTTGGGAGGGAAGAGTTTGCCTTTATTTGAAGTCATCATTTCTGCTGTTATTTTATTAATATATAATTACATACTGAGATTTTTACTATTTTTTTTTTTAGCTCTGCAGCTTGAAGAGGGGTTTAGGTTTGAGAATCCAAACTGTAAATATGCTGCTGTTTTCCACATCAGCAGGACACAGTTTAGGTTTTGGGTACTCTGTCTTGCCTCAGAGTCTTTTCCCATCTCCAATCAACAAGAAGTCACTGTTTTCTTTTTGACTCCACTGCCATCCATGGGGATTTTGATCTTGGTGTAAAATCCAAACACCACACTGTCTTCTAACCACCCTCCTACGTGATTCACCATTCCGTTGCAGATTAGTTTTCTTCCCACCTGGTTTTCCCTTAGACAGTTCTGCTCTTTGTGTGGTAGTCTCCCAGGACCCCCCCGCAGGAGCCCTGAACGGCTCTGACATGGCACATGCCCAGAATCAACCAGATTGGAAAAGACCTTTGGGATCATCAAGTCCAGCCTATCTCTTAACCCATCTAATTAACTAAACCATGGCACTAATTGCCTCATCCGGCCTCCTTTTAAACACTTCCAGGGATGGTGACTCCACCACCAACCTGGGCAGCCCATTCCAATGCCAATCACTCTTTCTGTGAAGAGCTTCCTCCTAACATCCAGCCTGAACCTGCCCTGGTGCAGTTTGAGGCTGTGTCCCCTTGTTCTGTCCCTGGGTGCCTGGCAGAAGAGACCAACCCTTATCTGGTTACAACTTCCCTTCAAGTAGCTGTTGACAGCAGCGAGGTCTGCCCTGAGCCTCCTCTTCTCCAGGCTCCACATCCCAGCTCTCTCAGCCTCTCCTCACAGGGCTGTGCTCCAGGACCCTCACCAACCTTGGTGCCCTTCTCTGGACATGTTTGAGCAACTCAACAGCTCTCTTGAATTGAAGGGCTCAGAACTGGACACAGCACTCAAGGTGTGGCCTGAGCAGTGCTGAGTACAGGGGCAGAAAGACCACCCTGGTCCTGCTGGCCACACTGCTCCTGGTACAATATCAGATGCCATTTGCCTTCTTGGCCACCTGGGCACACTGCTGCTTTATGCACAGTTGCTGCCAACCAGCACCTCCCAGGTCCCTCTCTGCCTGGCTGCTCTCCAGCCACTCCGTTTCCAGCCTATAGTGCTGCATGGGGTTGTTGTAGCCAAAGTGCAGAACCTGGCACCTGGACTTGTTAAAACCCATGGCACTGGACTGTGCCCATCTGTTCAGCCTGCCCAGGTCCCTCTGCAGAGCCCTCCTGCTCTCTAACAGGTCCACACTTGCTCCCAACTTGGTGTCATCTGAATACTTACTGATGATGGACTCTGTCCTCTCATCTAGATCATCACTGAAGATATTAAACAGGACTTTGCCCAACACTGATCCCTGGGGCACACCACCAGTGACAGCTGCGAGCTGGATGTGGCACCATTCACCACCATTCTCTGTGCCTGGCCCTCCAGCCAGTTGTTAACCCAGCAGAGTGCTCCTGCCCAAGCCACAGGCACAATTCCTTTAAAAAAAATAGGAAAAGGAGCAGGTGAGACTCTTCACTCACCTCCTGTTAGAGACTTGGAGCTCTGGTATTTCAGGGTAAAAATGGGACTGCACTGTAGGGTTTCTTCTGGGAAGAGCTACTGCTCTCATCTGAGATAGCAGGGGTTCCTCACCGCTGAAAGTCAAGCTCCAGGTGCATTGTCCTTGCATTCAATGCAGAAGAAGGTTGACATAACTTTCTAAGTCCTGTGGAGGTCTTTCCTTTTTTCCCTCTGCCAAAAATGCCATGGCCCCAAGGCTGTTAAAAATCCCCCCACCTTTGGGCTTAGCTTCTTTGTGATGCATGAGTGAGTTAGCACTGGAAGCCTGTGATCCCACAGCATCCTCTCATGGGCTGCTGCTCACCATCTCCACATGGAGTCCTGTCCCAGGCCATTCCAGTGAGTGAGCATAGTCCATTCTGCAGGAAAATGTTACAGCTTGTTAGAAATTCTCTGCCAAGTGCTGCCATTGCCCTTCTTGATTATGTCTTAACTAAAACAATATGTTTTAGTTCAAACGAAGGGGAAAGCCCACAACGAAGTCCATTCTCTGTCAGAGCACATCTCACCCAGCTCCAACCTGATCCTTGACAGTGGAGTAGGAGTGCCCAATTCTCAAAGGGGAGAATTTCAAAGAACCTCTGGATGACAGCACATGGCAGTATCATAGAATCCTAGAATGGGTTGGGATGGAAGGGACCTTAAAACTATCTAGTTCTAGCCCTCCTGCCATGGACAGGAGGGGCTCCCGCTAGCCCAGATCGCTCAAGGCCTAATCCAGCCTGGCTGTGAACGTCTCCAGGGAGGGGGCATCCATGACCTCACTGGGAAACTTGCTTCAGTATCTCACCAGCCACACTGTAAAGAATTTCTTCCAAATCTCCAGTCTAAATCGGGCATTTATATGATTCTCTGCAAGATGTACCTTAGATGAGCAGTGTCCATTTCACTTTCCACTGCCGTGTCCTTCCCCAGGTTACATGTGGCATCACTTGAATACAACAGTCACATCAAGAAACTGACCCGAGCAGTGGTGGCATTCATCTCATAATAAACAGAGAATGTCCCTAGTCAGCTGCTGCCAGAGTCCCCAGGCTGGATCACTTCATTGTGCAGCACTCTCGGTGAGCTGCCAAATGCTTCTACATATCAGGAACTCCAGAGGAAAAATGCACAGTTCAGAGCATGGCACAGTCAGAAATGTAGAGACAAATCAATTCTTTAGCTTACAGCACCTTCCAGTTAATTTCCCATGAAGGTTTCTCCCCTTGCCCTCTTGCAGTGTTTTTCAGACTGTGAAATGATCAGTGCCCCCCTGGAGGCAGATAGATGCCTAGGTTAAGGACCACAAGGATAATTGTGTTTATTTCCTACAGGAAGAATAACTGCATTTATTTTTAGTGCAATGTAACCCAGTGTTGGGAGTTCCCTTCAGCTGACCTGCATCTCTTCCTCCTCAGATCAAGGGATGATGATGCTTATCTCCTGTAGTGTCAGTGAGCAAAGTAAAACAGAGCTGTTCCTGCAAGCATGCCCATTCTGATAGTTGGGTAAAAGAAGAGTGTGTGTTGTGGGGGAGAGTAGAAAACCCATCCTCAAGCTGGAAATCTTCAAGAGAAGTAAAGTCTTCAGAGCAAACGTGGAAATTGGACTTGTTATAGTCACTGCTGATAGAATAATGGTTTATCCAACTTGGAGTTGGGACAAGTTAGGGCAGGAGTAAGAGAAAAACACCCTTCCTGCTGTTTCATTTTGAGGTCCAAAGTCTGTCCTTCTTTGGGCTCAATCTGCTGAGCTGAGAGTTTTGAAAAGTCTTCAGAAAAAATGTGTTGGGAATAATAAAAAAAAGAAGTCTTTCTCCTTCCCCTTCCTCCCAAACCAGGTTTAGGTTTTTCACCCTCAAGGTCTGCTTGTGCACAGAAGCCATTTTTAACCCTGCCACGTGTGAATTTGTTGCAGACTGGAAATTTCTTCATAATCCATGTTATTTCTGGTGCAAACTGGTGGCTGACCACAGTCTTCTGCTGCCCAGTGTGGGGTGTAACAGTTACCAAGGTTTGGTTTGTTACCTAGTAAGATGGTCAAATCCACATGATTCTCTGCCCAGCAGTGTTACCACCATGAAAGTGTCAGGGAAGCTCTGATGTGGCCAAGCTAGATTATCTACCACAAAAGGCAGTAGGCAGAGTCCCTTGTAAGGTGAGTTTTTTCCATTGCTCCTGGCCCGTTCACCCTGCCTAAACTCTGAGTGTTTTAATTCTGATGGCTTTTAGCCTACCTCTCTGTCCTTACCACATCTTGTGAGCTTTCAGTGCTGAATTAGAGGCTCTGCTGTGTAATTAGGTAATTAATTTAGGCTCCTCCCTTAAATGTCTGAATGTAAAAGGTGTGCATGCCCCTGCTGCAGGCCAGGTAAGGGTTTATGTTCTCTGGAACAGACTGCTGGAAAGCATCTCCCAAATGCCTGTTGGTGATGGCTGCTATTTGTTAGGGAAGCTAGTCAACTCCAAATTGACTGTGCTGGAGGGATTCATCCCATCTCATGGCTCTGGGACAAGTTAGAAAGCCTGAACAGGTTGGGGGATTCAAGTTCAACTTCGTTAAATAACAGAATGCATTGGGCTGGAAGGGACTCTCAAAGGTCATCTTGTCCAACCCCCCTGCAGTCAACAGGGGCATCTCCAGCCAGATCAGGTTGCTCAGGGTCCTATCAAGTTTGACCTTGAATGTCTCCAAGGATGAGGCCTTGACCACATCTCTGGACAACCTGTTCTAATATTTCACCTCCCTCACTGTGAAGAACTTCCTCCTCCAGAAAGTTGTTCAGCTTCCAGAGCTGAAAGTCTTTCAACTGATGCGCTACTTGGGTGATTCTTTTGATGATGAATGTAGCATTGTTTGACAGAGAAGTAAACTGGTAAAAGCAGTAAACAGATGCCCTCTTAAAAACATCCTTGCAGGAGCAGTCCAGGATTGATCAGATGCTTCAAAGGACCTCTGAGTTGGTCGAAGTTGCTTCGCTACTCAAGAGGAGAGACGAAGTAGATGGAAAATAGTGCACTTGTTTGTAAAGAGCTAATAGCAGCAGTTTAGAGCAGACCTTGCAACCAGCAAAATGGAAACAGGTGGCCCAGGTCTTACACAGTGGAGTCATTCCACTCTGAAGGATGTTCCAAGTCACACAGAGGGACCTGTGCTGGTAAATCCCATTACTGGTCAATGGTTTCTAAGGGGATTGTTGCTGCTTACTCTGGCTGTGCTTACATATGTGCACACACAGACATGCACTGCTCTGAGAACGCCTTTCATGGGTTCAGCTTCTCTCAGTAATGCCAAAATTAATTTCTATTTTCTGGTATCTGTCTTTTTTCCTCTGAACTGCATAAAGGGATTGGTACCTTTTACTCTCATTTATTTTCTTTCGAATGCTTAGATGAAAAGAGGTCTTTGGTTTTGGTTTTGTCCTTTCTCTGACTGTTAATAAATTCCTTAGTGGAAATGAGAAAGGTGTTTTCAATTACAGCTGACACTTCTGAGCCTTCCATCAAGGTGGCAAGCGTCCTTAGGGGAAAAAACAAGCAAATAATGGATTAGTCTGGCTGGATGTTGAGATATGTTGTGTATGAGAGTGTTATGGTACATATATATTTTTGTGTAATCTCAGCACAGTGTTCATTCTTCATAAATCAGTCCAAAACAGCTGTTGTTGCTATTGGAACATTATTTATATTCCTTATTTATATATCTCTCTTTTATAGAGAACCTCATTTATGTTTCTAGATTGCTGTGCAACCTCCTTCTGCTGGATGCTGTACAGACAGATTGCTTTGCCACAGATTACTTTCAATTTAAGTCATGGACATTTGTTCCCACACAGAGATGTTTCCAGCTCAGTTGTAAGCTCCTCCCTGGCAAACCAGTTCACATGAAAACAGCTACAACAGTTCTCCTGTGGTCTAGGGGGTCAGTTAGGACCAAAACAGAGGCCTGAGCTCCTCATGTAAGAAATGCAGGATGTGAAAAGCCATCAGACCGTGATAACGTAACTATCAGTGGAGTTAGTGCACAATCAAGTATGCTCCCCTGCTCAGCAACGCTGAAAACAGCCTTACCTAGAACAACAGACACCATCATTATACAAGCTGCAGCCCTGAGAGCTCTCCTGAGCCAATCAAAGCGCTGGCCACCTGAGATGGGGGGGTCTGACCTATAGCTAATAGCAGATGTAGGTTTCTTCCTGCAAGAGTTGCCAGGGATCGGAACAGGCTGTCCAGAAAAGTGGTGGAGTCACCATCCCTGGAGGTGTTCAAGAAACCTGTGGACGTGGTACTCTGGGACGTGGGTTAGTGGCTATGGTAGTGTGGGGTTGATGGTTGGAGTGGATGATCTTAGATGGCTTTTCCAACCAAAACAATTCTATGATTCTGTGTAGGTTCCTTACATCCAGTGTGCCCCAGTTGCCCACAGGGTGAAATGTGTTGTGCAAACCCAGCATATTGCATTGTGACCCCGTTTTAGGTAAGAATCAATTCAGATAACCAAAGAAGAACCATTGCAGTTCCTTCCACCTGCTGTGACCTGCCAATGGGGCTGAGCACAGAGACAGAGCTTTCCTCTTTAGATGGGTTTTATCTGTGCCAGCCTCCCCAGGAGGCAACGAGGTGTCCTTTTGCATCCTGGGTACAAGACAGCAGGCGGTGTTAACCATGACAGATTTTGTTTTCCCTTGTTTCATAGACCCTTCATGCTTCTGCCACCACTGATGGAGTGGATGAGGGTGGCCATCACCTATGCTGAGCACCGGCGCAGTTTAACGGTGGACAGTGACGACATCAGGCAGACAGCCAGACTACTCCTGCCTGGGCTGGATTGCGAGCCCCGGCAGCTCAAGTATGTGGACTACACTTTATAAGCAGCAGAATTAATTGTCACTTCATACTCTTTCTGTACTTCTCAAAATCCTGTACAGGTGATATATGTTTGATCTTTTGGTACTCTAAGAGATAAACCTTGGCCAAACACTGCAGCTGGGGTAGGAAGATTCTGTCCTGCTAAAAGTTACAGAATCATACACAGAGTCGTGGTTGGAAAAGACCTTTGGGATCATCAAGGTCAACTGTTAACTCTACCAGAGCCACTACTACACCATATCCTTGAGCACCATATCTTGGCTTTTAAATACACTCAGGGATGGTGACTCAACTGCTTCCCTGGGCAGCGTGTTCCAGCCTTTGATAAGCCTTTCAGTATAGCAGCTTTTCCTGATGTCCAACCTAAACCTCCCCCGGTGCAACTTGAGGCATTTTCTTCTTGTTCTATCAGTTATGTCTTGTGAGAAGAGCCCAATACCACCTCCAACCTCCTTTCAAGTTGCTGTAGACAGTGATGAGGTCTCCCCTCAGTCTCCTTTTCTCCAGGCTAAACAAGCCCAGATCCCTCAGCCACTCTCCACCTGCTCTCTAGACCCTTCAGCAGCTTTGTTGCCCTAAAGTTATATAGGAGGATTGAGTGTCAGAGGGCTGAAATACAAATATTTGGCCCTCTTATGCCTTAGCCTTAATTACAAGATCATTGTTTGCTTTTTGAGATACCTTGATGAAAGGTCGCAGTACCTTTTAATGTCTCTTATATTGAATGAGGATTTCTGATTAGCTTGGTTGATTAGCACATCGTAGCTGTTCTATTCAGGTTTGTGGGCCTTGAAGTTAACTGTTATTACCACTAGAACTGATATGAGGGTTGCTGCTTGAACTTTGTACAAGGTAAATTCTTGTTCCTTGAGTGAATTTTGTGACCTGTGTGGGTTAAATGAATTATCAGGATGTGCTAATAACACTAAGTAATAGTGTTATCATGCTCAAAAGACAAAAATACACAGTTACTCTGGAACTGTTTTTCATGAACGATAAAAGCAGCCAGAGGCTTTTAATCAGGAGTCCTCGATCTGGTTTTGTCGCTTTGTACCTTTTCCTTCTGGCAGCCAAGGAGGCTCTTGCTCTGCACTACATCTCCATCTCCCCGTCTGTGACTTGGGTGGTGGTAGGTATTACCAACAAAACCTCACTGGGAGCTGAATTTGTTGGTGAGTGTAAAGGTGCAGTTAGATGACTGAATGTTTTGTTGGCTGCAGGTGACTCCTAGTCTAGATCTCAGCTCTCAGTTCCTGCTGCTCTCCTGAGATGCAGTAGCTGACAGACTGAAAGAGGCCTGAAATTGTACAGAGGCAGGTTCAGGTTGGAGAGGTGGAAATTTTTTTTTCCTGCAAGAGGGGTCAGGCGTTGGAACAGGCTGCCCAGGGAGGTGGTGGAGTCTCCCAAGAGTCATGTGGCCATGACACCTGGGGACATGGTTTAGTGGCCCTGGGTGTGTTGGGTTGATGGTTGCACTCAATGATCTTAGAGGTGTTTTCCAGCTGAAACAATTCTATGATTCTGTGCTGCTGGTCTGTTGCACAGGTGATCCTCAGCAGTTATTGAAACTCCTTGGCTTCAGACTGGAAGGCAGCAGCTGAGCTTGGACTTGGCGTCCAGAAAGTTGTGTGCTTAGTACTGCAGCACTTTCCTGCTGCCTTTCCTCTGGCAGAGTACATGTGCCTCGTGTCAGTGAAAGGACATGCTACCCTGGCTTATGTGAGGGTGATGGGTGCTGCTGCAGCAACTTAATATGGGCTACATTACTTAAACTACTTCTACATATGTGCCCTATGCTTGCCAGAAGCTTTGAAACTCTGATGAAGTGTACCAGAGGAGACTAACCTAATCACAGATACTTCCAGCCAGCTTCGTCAGGCTTTGTTTTGCAGTCTCTGCTTTGGAAAGACTTTTGATTTCCAAACTGAATGCAAACCCTCCACTTCAGTAGTGTCCCACTCTCTTCTCTGCACTGATTTTTGTGCATATTAACATACAAAGCACAGGTAATCTCTTACTTTATGGAAACATCCAAAACCAACCATAGAAAAAAAACAACAACCCAATAAAAGCCTAAAAAAAACCCAAACCAACAAACAAACAAACCTGAACAAAATAAAGCTAAACACCCCATGTCCCACTCCTCCCCAAAAAAACCCAAAAACAAACCCCAAGAAACACCAGAACACCCCAAAAGAGGGCAAGGATTTGGGTGTTTGATTTCACCACTGACATGAGCTAAAAGGAGACACTTGGGGAGAGCCTTTGTGAAAATGGGATCCAGATCAGTAATGTCAAACTGAAGCCAGAATGATAAAGTCATGAAACGAAGTTTGACAGAAACCCAGAAAGTCCAAAATGATCTAAGAAACAAATAAAAGTGAGAAGCAGGTATCGAGAGCTTCAGCCACACTCTGTGGGATATTCAGGGATAAGATAATTCCATTGCTGAATTGGGCAGGGTTGGCAGCACTGCCTCAGGTCAGGAGTATGTTAGAAGTTTCTGTCCAGTTTGTTATTGCAGAAAGAATGAAAGTTATGTGAGAAACCCAAGATCCTTTCACACCCTTTACCTCCCCAGACTGTGCCTCCATAAGGATGGATGCAGTCTGCGTTCCCTGCAGGTGAAACCACAGCACAGGTTTTTTGGAACCAAAGCCAAATTTACCCCTGGTTTCCTGTAGGACTGTGGGGAAATTACAACTCGCCTTTCCTCATGATGCACAGGCTATAAGGCATGTAATGATAGCTCCCTGCAGTGGTGATGCATCAGGTAGAGTGTTTTGAAATCCCCGAAAGAGAAGTTGTGTAGAAGAATGAAGTATAATTAGGATAACCTGAAGTCAGACCTCTCATACCTATTACCACCAGGCAGACTGCTTGGACAGTCTAGGCTTCCATAACAACTGTTTGTGTCTCAGCAGATGATGCCTGCTGTCATCAGTTTTATGTTTGCCAGACAATTTATAAACATCCCCAGTACTCACTTGTTACCAGCTAAATGATAATACAGAGAGAAGTGTGCTTCTTTTCCACCTACTTAAATATAAATGTTGGGATTTAATATTAAGTTATTATCATATGCTGCTTTTAAAATTAGTATTATTCTTTCCTTACACCAGACCAAATTTAAATTCCTCACTGTCAATAGTTGTAGTACTAGCTACTACTTATGAAACACAAAGAGCACACCAGTCTTCTGCTGGCTGGAAAAGATCTTCAAATCACCCCTTCCGAAACGAGGACCTCAGCCGTGTTCCTTTCTGTGGGCCCAGTCCCCTCGATGTCTCTTGGTCTTCAGTTCTCCAGTGGCGTCTCCCCTGGGCATAGCTCAGTGTAAGTGGAAGCTGCTGTCTGGGCAGCTGCAGGAGCACAGGCTCTAGGAAGCATGCAGGAGCTTGCTTCTCTTCTCCACAGGATAACAGCTCCCACATGGAAAACCTGCTGTGGTTATTGCTGCTGCACAGCAGCTGTGCGTGTGTGAGCTCTTCCCCCAGCTCTGGTAGGATGCTTTTGCCACAGTCTAAAAGAAAAGGCTACTTGACATCTATCCCAGAAAAGCACAGTGTCAGAACAGCAAGTGGACAGTGACTGCTGCATGGGCTGAGCCCACAGGTCCCTCAGGAGAGCAGCTCACAAATGACAACCTTAAGTTCTTGCTTGGGAACAGGCCTCCTGGCAGCTTTACACCAAGCTCACCCAGTTCACCTTCCTGCTGGGTCTCTGACAGCTCTGTACAACTGGGTTTTTGTGCTGCTTGTGCTGCACGGCTTATTGGTGAATTGTCCCACCGCCACCGTTGCTCCAGCAGTGCATTGGGTGGAATCATGTCCAACAGCAAAACAGAAACAATGTGCAGGGACAGGCTCCATCCCTTTCAAGACTTTTCTTTTCTGAGGCTTGCTGGATTTCAAGTGTTGCAATCTCATTTTTTGCACAGGATTCTCCTTCTCCTCCTCATTATGTAAAGTCATTGTGTCATATTCTGTCATTGTAGCACCACGAGATTGTGCCAATTGCCTTAATAGAACTGGATGATTAATTTCTTACCTCGAGGATTTATCTATGTCCAGCATCAAGCATTTTACCTCAGTGTCTTCTTGTGCTCTCTACTCTGTGCCCTCATCTAGTATCCGAGTGCCTCAGGGAAGTTGTCTTCTGCTGTACTCAGCAGCCTCAGAGACACATTTTAGGTGCAGATGCCTCTCCAAAGAGCTAGTGACTCCAAGACTGTCACTTGGCTTCCCTGCTGACTGTTCCCAGACTGTACCTTGATGGTTCCTTCCTGAACGCAGCTCTGGCTTCCCCTGTACGAAGCGCCTGGACACCAGGCTGCGGAGAGAGCTTTGTTTACTCAGAGTATAGTCCACAGCATCTGCTCACCATTCGCCACCCACCATCAAGGCAAGTGTGGAAGTGTTAAAAAATTTCCAGCTGAATTAAAATGTGAGTAAGATCCATCTTGAGTCTTCTCTGTGAAGAGCATCTAACTCAGCTGGCAGGCAGTAGGAAGTTTCCAGAAGAGTTTAGCCTTGTTGAAAGAGTCTTTTTCAAAGGAACTTGGCAGGCTGATATCTCCCACTCTGAGAGTCTGCCCAAGAGCCTGTGCTGAAAACCAGACAGCTCATGGAGACGACACTCACCCTGAAATAACATCAAAGGGCTGCCTATATCAACCCACAGCTGGGATGGGAAACACCTCCAGTTTGGCAAGGGTTCTTCAACGAAGCAGAGGCACTTCAAGGTCTGGAATTCAGAAGTCTCTGAGCAGATAACCAGAGAATTTACAGTAATCCCTGGGCTCCTTCCAAATGGGATTTGATAGTCATCTAAAGGGGATGGCATGGTGTTTGCCAGAAGAGCCTTTTGCTTCCAGGTAGTGGCTGGTCTGGTAGGCAGACACTGTAACTGCTTCATCCAGAGACACTCTGGTCTTTCACTAGGGACACTTTCCACCTCTTTCTCCTCCTTGCAATATCCCTTTGTGTGTGGACTATCCAACACAAAGCAGGGGAAACACAGAGGCAAGAGCCAAACTAGGTACAGCAAATTATTTAAAACAACTGGGCTTTGGTGGGGCTTTGTTTTCATTCCTGGTTTCTGTGAGCAGCAGTACTAAGGAAGCCTGATTGCTGCCGGTTTACAGTGGCTAACACTGGACCCACCAGCATAACGTTGCTGCTGCAGTAACCCCAATTGCTCAGTGCTCATTAGCCTGTGGTGTATTCCAGTATCCCCTTCCTGCGTTGCTGGGTAAGATGTAGCAGAACCAGTGCCTGGTCCAGAGCTACCCTTGTAGTGAGGGGCTGACTGGAAACTACTGCTCTGAGCAAGGAATAAGGATTTCTTTCTGCCTTTTTCCACTGAGTGAGGAGGTTTCTCTACCTGGACATCATCTTCTGTGCTCTGCAGCATTCATGTGAACTTTGTCTCAAAGAACTAAACCTTCCACTTCCAGTATGAGCCAAGTCAGCCAGGTTTTTCAGAAATTGTTATGTAGAGGGAAGGTATATGATGGGTAAAGCCATGACATTTCATAGGCCTGATTCCAGTAGGAGATGAGGCTAAAATGAAAGGAAATCCAGGAATGATTTCGTCTTTGACAGACCTGAATGCTGCTTCAGTTCCTTCCGGAGACTGGATGCTAAGGCTGCTACTGAAAAATTCCAGCAGGACCTGGGCTTCCGAATGCTGAACTGTGGGAGGACAGATCTGATCAACCAAGCCATCGGTGCACTGGGACCTGATGGGGTGAACACCATGGATGATCAGGTGCACCATAAAACCACACACAATTCTGTGCATGAACAAATGGCATGTTGCTTTCCAGGTGGTTGTGTTAGTTGCCTCTCCAAGGCTTTTCTAATTCCAGCTTGTGCTTAAGTCTGAAAATGTATCACTTAAAACAAACAGACCAAAAAAAACACCCCACCAATTCAAAGAGCCCAACAGAGCCTGGAGTGAGTTGCTTCTTTATTGTCTGGAATGTAGGTCTGCTCCTTGGATGACACTGATGGAAGACAGGTTGATACACTGGCTGCACATGGAAAGTCTGATGGTGTCTTAAAGCTAAGACCGCATCAAAACAATGTGGGTCTTGCCAGTGACACTGTCTTCTGGTTCAGCAGCCCAAATCCAGTCTGGGTCAGCGAGGAGCAACCAAGAGGTGCTACTGTCTGATGGCTTTCAGAAGTGAAGTGAGTTAGATGTTTTTGATGGTCTAAACATAGAAGAGCGAGCACTGAGAACCCCACTGGCCCTGTGACCAGTCACTGTTAGCTTTGTTGCAAGTCCGTCATGCCTGATTGTCCATCTTTTTCATTTCATTTTGTTCCCTGTTCCCCTGACAGCTACACTGAAGCACAGGGATTTGCTAGTATGGGGAGTCTTTAGTTTCTTCTGCTTGTGCTGTCAGTCCCATCAAGTGACAGCAGAGTCTGTCCTCTGGGGCATCATTCCGTGTGGCTGTCACAGCAGTGAGAAAGAGCTGCCATGCCTCAGAAACAGTAGGACATTTAGCAGCAGGAAGGATTTACCTTTGAGTAGATGTTTTCTCATAGGCAGCATTTCAGAAGACGATCCTTACCTCTCTTCAGCCAGCCAGCAAACCGGGAGCTGTTTGGCTTGTGTTTGCCTAAGGACCCTGCTTTCTGTAGGCACTTCACTGGAAGCTGTGAAGAGTTTCTGCTGTCACTTATTTATGGTCTCATTGCCATCCCATTGATGTCCTCCTCCAGCCAGGGCAACTGTGAACAGAGGGATCACAGCGTGCTGGTGGCTCTTTGCAGAATGCTCAAAGAAAGCAGTGTTTTGGCACTGACCAAGGAGAGCAAGACAGGCTCCCTCTGGAGACACTGCTGCTCTGAAGCTCTCCAGAGGGTTCTGGGGCAACTCATCTGCAGCTAAGCAAGTGTCCATTGCACTGCTAGTCCCAGGTAGAGTTAAATCCAAACTCCAGGACTCTGCCATAGTTGGACTGTGAACCCAAATTTGAACTCTGCAACCAGCTGCTTTTGCCCTTCCTCTAAAGGAATAAGCCAAAGCCAGATGCCCAAAGTTGGGAAAAATGGCTTAGCACGGCAACAAAAGCAGGTCTGTGTCTTGTCATAGAAGAGAATGTTTAACACTAACACTTAGCAAGCTCAGTTCATATATCTGGATTTCTTTTGGTTATGATGAGTCTTCCAAACATGCTGTGCAGTGGGCAGCACCTCTGAGGCATCACAGACAGGTGTGACCATCTCACCTGGCAAGCACAACAGAGGCTTTGTTGCAAATCCCCCACAAGACAGAACTGTTGGAGCAGTTTAACGTACAGGCTTCAGATTTTCACCACTCCCAGAAGGTGAGCATGTCCAGCATTCAGATGTGTGTTCAGACCTGCTCGTGCACGTACGTGTACAGAGACACTTCTGGAGAGAACTCACAAATACTTCTTCAGAAACCTGAGCTTGGAGCAGGACCCTGCACTCACCTGTGGTGGGGACCAAGCAGCATTCTGGTTTCACAGGATTTGAAGTGTTAAGAAAACAATCTCTCCTTCCCTTTGCATGTGGAAGAATGTGCAGGGAATAGAGAACTGATACTGAAAATTAACAAAGAAAGGAAAGATAAGGTAAGCCTGTACAGGTCTGGCGTTTTCAGAACCCTGACCACAGCAGTAAATGTGGGCTTGTGCCTGTAGACCCAAGGCCTTAACTCTCTCAGTAAGTTTACTTGTTTATAGTGAGCAGATCCTCCCAAGCCAAAACCAGCCACTCCCCTCCATGGTGTAACTGCCTCAAGTGCAGGCAGCTTGGAAACGTGGCTGTTTTGAAGAGATGCCTTTGCAGATACAAGGCCAGAAGTGCTTAGCCTGAGATGCAAGTCTAGTTTATGAGCCATGTCCCTCTCTGAAGATGAAGCTCTGTTATTGCCCAGTGAGCAGCAGAGATACTGCCTGTGAAAAGTCACAGTAATTAAGGAGGGAGAAGCCATAGGTATGAGCAGGAATGGATTTTACTAGGCCATTTCCATTCTGTCCGTGGCTCCTTTTGGAATGCACTCCCTAAAATGGGCTCATTTCTCTCATAATTCATCTCTGAGCCGTCATGGTTCACTGGTTAAATATAGAGGGAGACTGATGGGATTGAAATGCTGAAATATTGTGGCAAACAGGATTTTAGCAGTGGGAGTAAGTTGCCAAATAAATTAATCTCGTGTATTTTTGTGTTTCCTACTTTTGGGTCATCTGGCTGCAAATGGCCCAAGAAATGGTATTTCTTCTTGGGCAGCCTTGAGAAAGCGCAGGCATTGTGCAAAATACAGGGCTGAGATTTTCAGAGATCTCTTCTGTATTCTTGCAGTTTTGTGCCTGTATTTTGTCCACATCCCTTCCCAAAAGGAGTACAGTGTACCCACTTGACACAGAACCCAGGGTGCTGTGAACACACACATGTGCAATCCCTACACACCTGCACACACACACACACACACACACTATTCTGTACATTAAGTTTCAAGTCGCTGGGGCTGTGAGTTTCACTGTTGAGAAGTGTAAAAAATAACTTCCTGTCTTCCTCCTGAAGGGTATGACCCCACTTATGTATGCCTGTGCTGCTGGAGATGAAGCCATGGTCCAAATGCTTATAGATGCTGGAGCAAATTTAGATCTAAAAGTGAGTAACAGAGCACCGTCATCAGTAAACTAACAAGAGCTTCATTTCTGAAAGCTTCTGAGTAAGCCACATCTTTCAGAAATCATCACTTTGGGAATTTGGGAGAGGGAAGAAAACCTTCAAATCCTCTTGGAGCATTCAGTGACTCCAATTAAGATTGGCATTGGCGCGTCTAATAGGCATGGTGGGGGTGAAGGCGGTCTCCCTCCTCAAAGAGCTGCCACTGGGAGAAACCAATAAGCCCATTAAAAAGGCCCAGGGGACTGGACAGAATGACTAGTGCTGGCAGTGTTCTCTAAATGGCCTGAGTTACAGGTCCCTGGGGTTGTCACTTACAAAGGGAAAAGCCAGTCATGTACAAAGATGATGGCAGACAGACTGTGGTGGTTAATAACTGCCTGGCTCCTTCCCCCAGGTTCCTAGTACCTCTCCACGGCACCCTTCAGTGCACCCCGACAGCCGCCACTGGACTGCTCTTACCTTTGCTGTGCTGCATGGGCACATCTCTGTTGTTCAGGTGAGCAGAGGAAATCCTGCAGTCAGGAACGTTTGCAGGAAGCCCAGAGGGACTGAAGCATAGCACACTCAGTCACGGGCTTCCTGAGCATGGATCTGTCCTGGGCTCCATGTGCAGTTTGGTGGAAACCTCCTAAAAAGCACTGAAAAATGGCTTGCTTTGAAAATGAGGAGAATGCCTCTGATGGGGTGTTTGGGGGGTACCCTGAATCGATGCTGTAATTCCTAACCACACAGTAATTGATAACAAAACACAGGATGTTTTCTTTTTCTTTGTTTTCAACACTGGTCTATGGTTTAGCACTTCAGAAAGCCCTGCAGAGTCATGTCTGTGCTGTTAGATAAACCAGCGTTGGACTGCTTGACCGGGATGCTGACGGACGGTGGATGTTAACTGGTTTATACATTTACATGTGCAGAAATTCAGTGTGTGCTGATTTCTGCTCTGATGGCAGCAAATCTTCTCTGACTTCCTTTCTAATCCTTGAGAGATGCATGAAAAAGGTTTAAGCTGTCCTGGGAGTTGAGTCTTTGACATCCTCCCTGCTCCTTTTTCTGGAGAATTAACATAAGAGCTGCAGAATGGGGTGGAGTCCTGCAAATCCAACTCTGAACTGCAAGAGGAATTGAAACCCAGTCGCAGCAGGTAGTCAGTTGTTTACCTTCTGCTGAATAAAACAAACAACAACAAAAAAGGTGAAGGGAGGTTGCAGAGGCTTATTTTAGTGACCATTTGTCAATAATCATAAAGATCAGCTCCCCCTGGAAAAGTGCCAGGGCAGCCTTTGCTGCTTACAGAGGTTGGACAGCTTTAGTTTGCAGGGGAGATAAAAGCATGACTCTCTCAGGAGATGCAGTGAAAAGTATGACAGCTAATGTTGGACAGCATCCCCCATGACGTTTTTGTCTTTGATTTTGGCTAAAACTTCCAGATATTCCATACATTTTGTTCAATTGGCAGCTATTAGTAAAAGGGTAGATGTCAGCTTTTGTGGAACTGGCTGTGGAAAACCACAGTTTGTAGTACTTGTATGGAATAACTGCTGTCTCCAGAGAGAAACAAATGTTTGTAAGCAAGTAGTGCCTCTTTCTGCTGTTTGGTCCAAGGCCATGGTCATCACTAACTGGGAGTGGCTGAAACTGGTAAGCTGTGACAGTGTTGTATGATAAAGCCAGCTGGACTCCTCCCTCCAGCCAGAAAATCTCCAACAGTGCTGGTGATGCGGAGCTGTGGCAGGCAGGACAGGCAGAGCTTGTCCTCCCTGCCATGGGAGAGGGGCAGCACTCACCACTCTGCACCAGCAAGCAGTGCTCTGGGTGTTCTGATGCTGTCTGCCAGCCCTACCTGGCCATAAAAGGTCCCCATCACCTTGTAACCCCCTCCCCACCATCTGGGAGAGGTTTAATTTCCCTTGGGAGTAGCTCAGTGAGTTCAAAGAGAGCAGGTTCTGTGTGTGACAAATCACTGAACTACCAGGGCCTGGAAGCCCAAGAGGGATGTTTGGCTTCCAGGGGTAATTCCCTGGAGGAACCTTGCTTCCTGCACAGCATGAAGCTAAATAACTTGGACTTCCTGTGCTGCAGAGGGGTTTTGACTGCAAAGCTCTTTGGGGTTGGGAAATCACAATTGCAAAACCATGTTCATAAGGGAAGTTAAGAAAAAAGAGGAGGTAATGTTCTCCAAGCTGCCAGCTGAGCACCTTTCCAGCAAACACTCAGTGGCAAAAGCATAGTAAAGCGAAAAACCCTGAAAACTCTGAAGTTGTCATTCATGTGGAGACTTTAGCTCCAGGCTGGGTGAGGAATTGCAAGAGAGATTTGCCTTGGAATAGATATTTTGTGTTAGCTGTTGAGATACGGTGCCTTTGTGTGCACCCAGTCTACACTGGGAAGCCACTGGTTTTCCTCTCCAGCACACAGCCTCTTGTTTTATCTTTCTGAATTGCTCTTTTCTCAGCTCCTGGTCTTCCATGTGTCTCTTGCAGCTGCTCTTGGATGCTGGTGCCCACGTTGAGGGCTCTGCTGTTAACAGTGGAGAAGACAACTATGCTGAGACTCCTCTCCAGTTGGCTTCATCAGCAGGTAAGTTCAGGGCAAGCTCAGCACGTTGTCTCTTGCTACCACAGAATAACCACAACCAGTTGAGGTGGGTGTCTGGTGTCTGTGAAAGGAGTCACTTTGCACTGCGTTCTGAGGTACCAGAGTGAGCTGGCTGCCAAAGGCCACAGGTTTTCTGCATTTCTAAAAGATTAGAGGGAGCCCTGTCTGGGTTGGCAGCAACTAACTGTCCTCAGGCAGTGAGAGCTTGATGGGCACTAAGTGTGTGTCTGCCTTTGGGACTAGTCCCACCACGCACCTCCTGCCAGCAGCCTCCATAGCAAAGCTGACTCACACAATTCCTTTGCACAGGGCACTGTCAAGAAGCATAAACCAGGTCCTGCCCAGTCTCAGCATGTCTTGGATCTAAAGATCATCCAGATGCAAAAACTAACAGGTTTAAAAATCAGCCTGGGGAAAAATAACTGCTGTATCAAGAAATTTAGTTTATAACTTAGGAAGTACAAGTAAAATTCTGCATTTCTGCCTACCCACCAGGAGTTTACATTCTGCAAACAAGTCTGTGCTAGAAGTACCTAAAAGTGCTGTTTTTCACCTCTAACTGCGTTTACTCCCCCCCCCTTTATTTCCTTTTACTTCACTTTTGTGCATTTATGAAGACAAGTCTCTGGCTTGCTCTGCTCCAAGCTTTATTGAAGGGATGAAAAAGGGCCTCCTCTTCCTCCCCTGCCAATCACAGACACTCGTTCTGCTGGTCTCTTGCCACCACTCAGTGCTATACCTAATGGAAACAGTGGAGGGGAGGCCTGGCTGAAGGTGGACCACTCAAACATACTCGTCTGCAAGGTGGCTTTGTGAACCTGTGGTCAGCAGGTTAGCAAGCACAGCACAGAGCAGCTCTCATCGAACCTTTTCTTAACCTCATCCACCAATGGAGCAGCTGAGTCTGATCCTGGTTAAATTGGTTGTACACATCCCTGCTGGGGCTGCATCGAAAGCACCAGACAAATTCAACTCTCTTTTTACTCTGCCTCTAGCTAGTTGTTCTTTTTTAGGCAATTTAAGTGCTTTGTGCCTCAGTTTCTCCCTGAGATGTTAGGAAGCCTGACAGATGCTTGCAGGATACTCTGAAGGCCTTAGCAGTAGCATGGAAGTTTTGCTTTGCTACCAGTCCTATGTTACATGCTTTTCAAGAGCTGACACGTGGAACCATTATGAAGTTTCTGTCATTTTTTCCCTAGGGAACTATGAGTTGGTCAGCTTACTGCTCAGCAGGGGTGCTGACCCCCTCCTCAGCATGCTGGAAGTCAATGGGATGTCTTCATCTCTTCATGAAGATATGAACTGCTTCAGCCACTCAGCTGCACATGGGCACAGGTAAAGCCTTGTTCATGTTCAGAACAGGTCTTTTAGTCTAAGGCTGTCACTGTAGGTATCCCTCTGTAACTGTCCATGACCTGTCTCACACCCAAACCTCTGGGTCCGGGTTAGAAGATGGTGTAACTCACCTGCTAGCAACCAATCTTTAATGCCACAGTTTCTCAGGCTATTCTGGTTTGGATGCAGGTGCCTTTGGAGTGTTTGGGGGAACAAAAAGATTCTTTAAACTGATAGTTGAGAAAAAAAAATTATGCCAGACTTCTTTTATTCAGCAACTATAACTGATAAAAGAAAGAGGTTATATCATAGCTGGGGTTGCTTAGCTGTGAGAGGAGGAGATGCAGAGGGTACTCTACAACTACCTGAAGAGAAGTTTTGGTAAGGTGGGGGTCAGGCTCTTCTCCCAGGCAGCTTGTGACAAGACAAGGGGGCATAGCCTGAAGCTGTGCCAGGGGAGGTTTAAGCTGGATGTTAGGAAGCACTCCCTCACAGAAAAGGTAATTAGACACTAGAATGGGCTGCCCAGGGAGATGGTGGAGTTGCCTTTCCTGGAGGTGTTTAAAGAAATACTGGATGTGGCACTTAGTGACATGGTCTGGTCAATGTGATGGTGTTAATGATCTCAGAGGTCTCTTCCAGCCTCAGTAATGCTGTGATAGAATGGTTTGAAAGCGTCTTTCAGGGTCACACAGTCCAACCCCTCTGCAGTCAGCAGGGACATCTGCAATTACAGCAGGTTGCTCAAGAGCCCCAGACAACCTGACCTGGAAAGAGTTCAGGGATGGAACATCTCCCTCCTCTCTGGGCAATTTGGGACAGGGTCTCACCACTCAGCCTAAAAAAATTTCTTCTTTACATCTAGGCTCAGTCTCTCCTTGGTTATATTTTAGTCAAAAGCACAAAATACAAGAGAAAATCTTTGCTTTTGGCTTATTTTCTCACTCAGTGGTCTAGTTCTGTAGCACTGAGAGTGAGAAGCTGGTTCTAAGCCATATTTGAGCAGGGTAAGTTCTACTTCTGGGTAGGTTATGAGATAGATAATGCTTCATGTTGCAGGACAGAATTGCATTACGGTGGCAAAAACAATCCATGGCAAAATTTGGTTGGCTGCATCTCTGTTGTCTGGATACAAAATCAGTCATTAAAATGCTGAAAAGCCAGCCTGGGCGTTCCAACCCTGCTTTCAGGGTAGCTATTTAGAAGACATCACTCATTACAAACTCATCCAGAAATCCTTCTGTTCCCAGAAAGACTAAAGTTAGTGTCCCAAACCAATGAAACAATCTGAAACCACCCCTGCAGACTGGCTGAGAGATACTCTCTGAGTCTCTCAGCAGTAGAACTGCCCTGCCCTGCAGCATATTAGGTAGCACCCACCTTGCTTGAGCACAGCTCTGCTTGACAGTGACACCAGAACTGCACCTCCAGGTACATCACACAGCAGGATAGACAGAAAACATCTCAAGCTCAAGTGAGGCCCAAACTCTGCAAAGCTGAACCGCCTCATGCAGTTACTTACAGTGTAAGACTACACAAACACTGTTGTCTTCCCAGTTTTGGTCCTCTCCCACAATCTTCTGTGACAGCTAACCATGAAGCCATGGCTTGTTCTCCAGCTGGACAGGGTAGGGTGATCCTACAGCTCAAACTAAACTGGTTTTAGCCATACTGAGTGGTGTGGGTGCAAAGAGAGCACCAGCTTGCGGCAGTGCAGCAGCACAGCCGGGTGCTGGGCTGGACTTGCTGGGATGGGGAACGTCTGCTGCAGGTGGCTCCAGCTGCCTGTGGGGACACCAACGATGCAAACTTCCCAGAGTGACTGGATACAAACAAGGAAGGATCCTCCTTGCAACTGCTGTGTGAAATTCCGACCCAAAGCAATTCTCCCTGGATTTAGTGATGCAGAACTGTTTCTTTTATGGTTTCTATTTGCTGATAGAGTAAGCAGATCTGTCTAAAACAGTTCTTGAGGATGGTCATCTGGGGAAACTGCAAGAGTTCCAACAGAGACCCTGTTAAATCTAATATCAGATATTACCACACTGGGGGC
Organism: Pogoniulus pusillus; assembly: GCF_015220805.1. NCBI lineage: Eukaryota > Metazoa > Chordata > Aves > Piciformes > Lybiidae > Pogoniulus > Pogoniulus pusillus. The sequence continues at coordinate 180,760 of NC_087287.1, forward strand.
TGGCAGAATGAAACATGCTCCTGTGTCCAGGTATAAGCTGCAATAGAAGCCAGGCTTGCCCCAACTCTCTGAAAGATGCCCTGGGACCACTGAGGTGCAGGAACATGTTCCATGCTCCTGCCCTCGCTACTGGCCCATCAGTCTCTGGTATGTGGGATAGGGAATGATGAAGGGGTTAAATGCTGCTCCATAGCTGCCAGCTGTCAGGTTTTGGGAGGGATATAATTATTTACTTCCAGACCTCTAAACCCAAATTGGCATAGTCCTGTCTGAACTGTTGACGTTTAAGTGATCTCTCTTCTTCCACCTCAGGAATGTTCTGCGGAAGCTCCTGACCCAGCCTCAGCAACTGAAGGACGATGTCCTCTCACTGGAGGAGATTTTAGCTGAGGGGGTGGAGAGTGACACCTCCAGCCAGGGCAGCTCCAGCGAGGGGCAAGTCAGGCTCTGTAAAACACGGATGAAGGCTCTGCAGGAGGCCATGTACTACAGTGCAGAGCATGGCTACGTCGACATCACCATGGAGCTCAGGGCACTTGGTAAGGTGCTTGTTTTACACATGGGTTATAAAGCTTTGTTCTTTGCCCCTTTCACTCAGAGAAGAATCTGTAATGCCACCTGCAAGCTGTCCCAAGCTTATGGGAACCAGCTGCCTTAATTCGAATGCAAACGTGGTCACAGCTCCCCACAAATTCCTGCTGATCTGAAATGCCCCCCACTTTCAGCTGCATCCTCTGTTCCCAAGTAAGCATCAAAAGCAAAGGTCATGTCTCTTCAGAGGCTGGCTTCAAAACCAAAGAAAACCTTGGAGCTTAAATGGCTTGAGGTGAAAGAACAGTTTTGATCTAATGGTAGGAAAGAGAAGCTTTGAAGCTTGTGTGGCTAGACTACTAGGTAAGCAGGAGAAGAGACCTCACACCATGTTTGTGTAGAGTTGGATGTTCTTGCATGTTCAGTTCAGATGTATTTTGTAGTTCTGACTAGTTGTAAAGCAAGACAGACAGCCAGGCATTTCTGATCCTTACTAACCAGCAGGAAGTTCTAACTTACAGCCTTGGCACCAATCCTGCTGTTGTAGATAAGCCAACCTGCTGATGACCCATTTCAGTCATCTTTAATATCAAGAGATAAATGTATCTGCTGTTAGGATGTGTGTAAAGATCTGCTTGTGCTAGTAGCAGAAGCAGGACAATCTACTCACAGGTACTCCATCAGATCATCACCTCTCACTGTCCTTTTTGCTGTGGCCACAGGAGTCCCATGGAAGCTCCATGTGTGGATTGAGTCACTGCGGACAACCTTCTACCAGTCTCGTTACTCAGTGGTACAGACCCTCTTGAGGGAATTTGTCACCATTAAAGAAGAGGATTATAATGAAGAACTGGTCAACGAAGGGCTGCAGCTCATGTTTGACATCCTCAAAACCAGCAAAGTAATTACTAGTTTTGTAACAGTATCAAGTGTGTGGTTTGTACTCTCCTATAGTGTAGTGCACAATCAGAACAAGTGAAGTCCTCTGTGGAGTCCTTAATGAGTTATGGTATGCAATGGCCCTGACATCATTTGCCTAAATGTATATAAAGCCCACAAAAGCAGCCCTCACCTTAAAAACAGTCATTTCCATCGAAGTGAAAGCTCTCTGCTAATGCCCTGTTTAGCAGCTGGCCCGTGAGACCAGGTGAATGTAAGAGGCACCAGTACAGCAGTGGGCGAGTCAGGTTCTCCCACTAGTTTTTTTTAGTTCTCCAAATGGTGCTTTTGTTCAGCAACATTTTCCTTCTGTTCTTTAAAGGTTTTTCCTTGCCTTTCAAAGTATGTCTAGAACAGATCTGATGCATGGTGAATAGATCTCGTCTCTACGACGTTCTCTTCCAAGAGGCTGTTCCGTCTGTGTCAGGAGGGGCATGGGTGGTTGCCTGCCTTCTGACTGCAGACTGGAGGCAGCTGAAATGCACAGACAGGGGAAGCTGAGGAGTTTATACAGCTCTTGAAGCCTCCAGAACCAGTCACTACAACACACATTATAAATGTTCTTTAAAGTGACCAATTAAAACCAATTACAAACTAGGAAGTGGAATTTGGTTCATGTTCCACGAGTCCAGTCTTGCTGAGAGCACACCATTGGGCTCACCTCTTAGAGAAGTGGAGGGATGAGCTTTTGCTGATGGACTCTTTCCCTTGACAGAGGCTGGCCTCACAAACTCTTGTTGAGAGAATCCTGTCAGGACACTTGTGCAGACCATGCTCCTGTCCCTCTGTTTGAGGTTACTCTTGTAGGGTGCAGTTGTGATAAACCTCAGGTGAACTGTTACAGCATTTCTGAAACCTGCTGATTCTAAAGGCTGACAGATGGTACCTGTCCATCCTCCTTACAGAATGACTCTATCAACCAGCAGCTTGCATCCATCTTCACCCACTGCTACGGCAGCAGCCCCATCCCCAGCATTCCTGAAGTCTGCAAGACGCTGCCAGCTCGGCTAGGTGAGGTGCTCAGTGTCTCACCTGGACACTGCAGTTCTTGTGATTTCCACAGCTCCCAGAAATACTCACCCTCTTTTTTTCCCTTACCCGCACAGATCCCCACTTCCTAAACAATAAAGAGATGTCTGACGTAACTTTCTTAGTGGAAGGGAAGCTGTTTTATGCACACAAAGTCCTGCTGGTGACTGCATCTAACAGGTGAGTCACTTTTCACAGCCAAGGATCAAAGGAAGGTTTGACCCTTCGGGCTCTCACTTGTGTGACCAGCTCTTGATCACTCATGACAGTCAGGCAGCTGCCAAGGATATAGACAACAGAGCATAATTCAGGTCTGCAGGAGCTAGCTACATCTTTTCTATGGTTAAGGATAGTAGGAGAGTAAAGATCAGTTTCTCAAGCCACTGTGTGTGTGAGAAGATTCTGAGAGTTCTGATGACAAGCTAAGCAGTAATGCATCCTGAAACCCTGTGTGACTGTTGCAGTGTACATATCCAGCCATTCTCTGCCTTCCTGTCCCTCCTCTCAGGCTCTGCTAGCTGGAGCTACACTTGCTCCAGGCAACAATTGCTGGAGAGCTGACCTGGCACTCTTGCAATTATTAGTTTCTGTTACTGGCATAGCAATGGTGATTTGCAGCTGTTATATGGTTTACAGGTTAAGTTGTCCCTGAAGTTCTAAACTAATGTATTCAATCAAAAGACATGTTTTCATTTTCAGCTTGCAAAGAAGAACAAGGGAGGGTTTTGTTTCCCCCTTGCTCAGACTGGTTGTCAGTAAGAGGTAAGTATCTGAACCACTAAGACAGAAATCTTTTCAAACCTTTCTCAGGTTCAAGACACTAATGACCAATAAAACAGAACATGACAGCCATGGCAGCAAGACTGTTGAAATCGGTGATATGAAATACAGTATTTTCAAGGTATGTCACTTCCCTTTCCTTTATCCTCTTCATCTTCTCACATAGTTGGAAGCCAAGACTAAAGCAAGACTGAAATCACAGGTAATGCACAGACAGTGACGGAGTTCACTTCACCACACCTGTAATTCAGGGATATTCTGGTCTTTGTCAGAACTTTTCATTTAGGTCTCTGTTGTTTGCTGGGCAGCTCACACAGCCAGGCACAGACAGTCCAAAAAGGCTCTTGCAGTGTATCAGTGATAACCTCCTGATGCAGGTAGTGGAGAAACCAACAAGGAAAGGTGCACTGATGGACCTTGTATTAACTAATAAAGAGAGACTGGTTGAGGACATTAAGGTTGGGAACAGCCTTGGGGACAGTGATCATGACATGGTGGAGTTTAGTGTTCTACAGGGCAGAATCAGAGCAACAAGTAGAATTACAACCCTGGGCTTCTGCAGAGCTGACTTTGTGCTCTCCAGGGACATGCTGGCAGCAATCCCATGGGCTAAGGCTCTGGAGGGGAAAGGAGCCCAAAAAAGTTGGCTAATGTTTAAAGACCACTTCCTCCCAGCCCAAGCCAGCTCTGTGCCCCTGAGTGAAACATCAGGTAGCTGTGCTAGGAGAGCTGCATGGCTGAAGGAACTCTCAGGGAAGAAGGAATCTTAACAATTCATGGCAGAAGGGATTGGTCACTTGGGAGAACTATAGAGAAGCAGTCAGGGCTTGTAGGAAGGCAGCAAGGAAGGCCAAAGCCCTCTTGGAACTGAAGCTGGCAAAGGAAGTAAAACAGAACAAGAAAAGCTTCTTCAAATCCATCAGTAGGAAAAGGAATCCCAGGGAAGGTGAGGGGACACTGCTGAACGAGGAGGCAGCCTGAGAGCTGAGGGTGCAGAGAAGGCAGAGCTGCTGAATGCCTTCTTTGCTCCAGTCTTTACACCTAGGACTGAACTCCCCTACAGACCCCAGACCCTAGATGAAGGAGAGGAAGCCTGGAGGAGGGGATGCTCCCCACTGGCCAGTGCAGACTGGGTTAGGGATCAGTTACACACATTGAACATTCACAAGTCCCTGGGCCCTGATGGGATGCACCCAAGGGTGCTGAGAGAGCTGCCTGAGGTTATCAGTCTGCCACTCTCCATCATCTTTGCCAACTGGTGGCAGACAGTAGAGGTGCCTGAGGGCTGGAGCAGAGCCAGTGGCACTCCAGTCTTCAAAAAGGGCAAGGAAGAAGTTCCAGGAAACTATAGAGCAGGCAGCCTCACCTCCATCCCTGGAGGCTCCTGCTGGAGGGCATCTCAAGGCACTTGGAAGAGAAGAAGGTTATCAGGAGTAGTCAGCATGGATTTACCAAGGGGGGAGTTGTGCTTAACTAACCCGAGAGCATTTTGTGATGCCATAACTGAATGGGTAGATGCAGGGAGAGCAGTGGATGTAGTCTACCTTGGCCTTAGCAAGGCCTTTGACACTGTCTCCCATGGCGTTTCAGTGAGCAAGCTGAGGCAGTGTGGGATGGAAGAGCAGGCAGTGAGATGAGTTAGGAACTGGTTGCAAGATAGAGTTCAGAGGGTGGTGATCAATGTTGCCAGGCCCAGGTGGAGAGCTGTGACCAGTGGTGTCCCCCAGGGATCAGTGCTGGGGCCAGTCCCATTCAGCATCTTCATCAGTGACATTGATGAGGGCACAGACAGACAGACAGAGTCTGCTCAGCAAGTTTGCTGAGACAGCTGCAGGCTGTGTGGCCATCCAGAGAGACCTGGACAGGCTGAGAGCTGGGCACAGAGGAACCAGATGAAGTTCAGCAAGGACAAGTGCAGAGTCCTGCACCTGGGGAGGAATAATAAACTGCACCAGTCCAGGTTGGGAGGTGATCTGCTGGAGAGCAGCCCTGTGGAGAGGGACCTGGGGGTCCTGGTGGATAACAAGTTACCCATGGTACAGCAAGGTGCCCTGCTGGCCAAGAAGGCCAATGGGATCCTGGGGTGGATTAGGAGGAGTGTGTCCAGCAGATCAAGGGAGGTTCTCCTCCCCCTCTACTCTGCTCTGCTGAGACCTCATTTTGAATACTGTGTCAGTTTTGAGCTCCCCAGTTTCAGAGGGACAGGGATCTGCTAGAGAGGGTCCAGTGGAGGACTAGGAGGATGATGAGGGGACTGGAGGGCATGGCTGATGAGGAGAGTCTGAGGGACCTGGGGCTGCTTAGTCTGGAGAAAAGAAGATTTTGAGGGGATTTGATAAACGTTTATAGAATCATAGAATCATAGAATATTAGAGGCTGGAAGGGACCTCCAAAGATCATCTAGTCCAACCTTCCTGCCAGAGCTTCCTGAAGGCTGCCAGGAGTGGGGGGACAGGCTCTGCTCACTGCTCCCTGGGATAGGACAAGGAGCAATGAGTGTAAGTTGCAGCAAAAGAGGTTCTGCCTCGACACAAGGGGGAACTTCTTTACTGTAAGGGTCACAGCGCACTGGCACTGGCTCCCCAGGGAGGTCGTGGAGTCTCCTTCTCTGGAGACTTTCCAGGCCTGTCTGGTTGTGTTCCTGTGTTAGATAGGATTGCCCTGCTCTGGCAGGGGGGTTGGACTAGATGATCTGCTTGGGTCCCTTCCAGCCCCTAATATCCTGTGATCCTGTGAAAATAAGCATACTAACAGCAGGTAGACTGCCAGGTTTCATAGGGACTCACATCAGATGGTCATAAATCATCAGTGTCTCTTTCAAGAAAGGCTCAAAATGGAGACTTGCACGTTGCCTTTATGACATTTCCATACTAAACAGACGTAAGGGAGGCTGATTAGTGATGGAGGGAAAGTAGGGTACTTAACACACACCCGGGGAAAAAACCAAGGCAGTGAAATGTGATAGTTAAGCTATTTAAGCTTTCCATCTGCAATTCAGATTTGGCAGAAGGATGGAGAGCAGGGAAAAGGGAGGTGCAGGACAGGTTGTGTGACTGTTTCACTACAGGGTTGAGGCTTTTCCTCTCTCTATAAACAGACAGAACAGCACAGCTGTTGGTCAGCAGTACCTGTATAGGGATCGGAGCTGACCATAAGAACATATTTGTGGGGTATAGAGGACATCCAGATTTTACAGTATAGCAAAATAAGCCTCCCTAACAACATTTTTACATCAAAGTTTTTCTGAAGATAAAGTTTTGCTTCACTGGAGAGAGCAGCAAATAAAAAACAATTAGAACACTGAAATACTTCACAGAATCAAACAATTTGGTGGTAAATAAAACCAGGCGTGTTAAGGCAGTGGTGGCACACCACAGACTCTCAGTCATGGTGCATGGAGGGTGCTGAGCCACCAGAGCTCTATGTTCTGCTCAGGTCTCTGCTGGGAAGCAGCTTTGTGCCCTGTGATTCCATTATAGAATAAGGCAGTTTTAAAGGTAGCTGCTTGAATTTGCTGCACTGTTAGAAAAGTTAAGTGGATCTGGCAGTCCCATGCCTGCTCACAGCACCCCAGACACTGGAAGGACTTCTCTCCCCACCATCGGATCTAGACATTCCCTAGATAACACAGCCTGGATTTAGCTAGGCATGTGCACTTGAAGATCAAAGAGAAGGAGCTGCCTCTCTCTCCCTGCAAACAATTAGAGCCTTTTCCTCCATCCCTCATAGAGGGTTGGAAGCTGATTAGAAAGTCAGCAGGGAAAGTGGCTGGGAGGTCCCCAAGGCACAGGCTGGTGGCATTTCCAGCTCTCCAGCTAACTGGCAGCTCCACGGGTGACCAGCCTGCAAGGCTTTACAAAACGAGATCCCAGGACACTTGTGTTGCACAGAGACACACTGTCACAGCCTAAAATCCTCAGCAGGGCTCTTTTCAGAGCCCGAGGAAGAAAATTCTATTAGAAAGCAGATTTGCAGCACTAGAAGAAAAAAAGACAACAGCAGAGGTGAGAGCCAGCAGCCTCCCCAGGAGGAGGAGCTCAGCATTCACAGCCTCTGTGAATTCAGCAGTACCAGCTTCATGCCTGGCCCTCTTCCCATTTCAGATGCTGATGCAGTACTTATACTATGGAGGAACAGAATCTATGGAAATTCCCACCACTGATATCTTAGAGGTGAGTGTTTCCTTCTAAGTCTTGCCAAGAGCTTGATAAGCAAAATCCAGGAGGTGCGAGCAAACTGCTAGCCCAGAAGTCAAATGAACATTTTGAAATGAGCTTAAAGTTCCAAAACATAACAATTGCTTAGAAATAAGAACTGTCGTCCATCAGATGCGGTAGGAGTGGAAGGGAAATCACTACAGTGTTGTTGGTACCCAGAGCTAGACCAGAGCCTCCTTTGCACCAGGTCCTCTGTGTCTTGGTTGAAGGAAGCAGCAGTGCAGTACTGTTGGAGTGGCACAGAAAAGGTGCCCATAGCAAGGGGCTGGAGATTGTAGAGAACAGACCGATGTCAAGCTGAACTTGTGTAGAGCAAAAGCTGGTCCAGCAGCAGTGCCCTGCTCTAGGTGTACCTGCTTTAGGAGGGGAGTTGGACTAAATGATCTTTGCGACCCCTACACTCTATATTAGGTTGTCTTACAATAACGCTGCTCAGTCACAAGTAGTCTGGTACCACTAAAGCTTCCAGCTAAAGACTGCACACCTTTGGGATTTTGTGTGGAGGGAGATAAAAGAAGGCTACAAGCAGTCTGGAGTTCATATGTCCTGGGGACAGAAGGTAACACAAATGCGCTCCCTGCAGGAGGTGCAAGCCTTTGCTGATAGGGGGTAGCTGTCTGTGACCTCTCTGCTCTTTTACAAGGACTTGGCAATGAAAAGAGGGAGTTGGAGATCAGTCAGAGGGAAAATCAACACTTATGTCCATTTCCCTGCCCTAAAAACTTCAGGGCTCATGATGTCAAATAGCTTCTCTCTTCTCTCCCAATAGCTGCTGTCAGCTGCCAGCCTGTTTCAACTGGACGGCCTCCAGAGACACTGTGAAATCCTCTGTGCCCAGATGATTAGCCTGGAGAACTGTGTTAATATCTATAAATATGCAAAGGTAGGCAGCAAAGGGCATCACAAGAGAGCAGCATGCCTCTCTTTGCTTCTCCTGCTGGGAACTAAACACAACAGGCAGAGTGTGGGCACCTGCTTGAGTCCAGCACAGAGCCACAGAGCTGCTACAGGCAGTGGAGCATCTCCACGTGAGGACAAGCCAAGGAAGCTGGGGCTTGGAAAAGGAGCCTGAGGGCTACCCTAATCACTTTTGATAAAGATGTGCAGGGTAGCGTCAGGAGGATGCAGCCAGGCACTGCTCAGGGATGCCCAACGACAGGACAAGGGGAACTAGGAGCAAGCTGGGGCAAAGGAAGTACCACAGGAACAGGAGGGAAAACTTTTCACTGTAGGAGTGCTGGAGCCTTGGAGCAGGCTGCCCAGAGGGGCTGTGGAGTCTCCTCCTCTGGAGACATTCAAACCCGCCCTGGATGTGTTCCTGGGTGATCTTGCACTGGCAGGGGGGGGTCGGACTGGATGATCTGTGGAGATTCCTTCCCCTCTCTAACATTCTGTGACCTCAAATGCAACCAAAAGTGCACTCAAGTTGTAGTCTGAAAAGTCCTGTGCAACCCTCGTACGTTTCCTTGTCTGAAGCAGTCATGGATGAAATTGATGTGAGAGCTCTGCAGAGCACGGCAGAGGTGTCTTAGCAGGCTTGATACAGCAGCATCAGCAAAGCCCAAGACAGACAGATCCCCAGAGCATGCGGGGCAATTGATCACAGAACAGCAACCAAGACGTAAACAACTTCTAGCACTCCTGCTGCTAAAATGTATCCGTTAAGCTCCAGAACTCACTACCCCTCTCACGTGAGCAAATGACCCACATTATCAATAAAATCAGAGAGAAATACTCTGCTTATGCTTGCAGGCTCAGAGCCCTGGAAGACGAGCAGAAAGAGCACACAAAGGGCTGATAATGATGTAGTGTCACACTGATGCTTTTCCACTCCTGACACTCACACTGGCCCTCATTTGCCATGGGACTCAGGCTGATTTCTTTCAGGGCCAACAATTCCACATTAACCAGTGCCGGGGGCGGGAGGGGTTGAGGGAGCATTCCTTGCTGGCCAGTTGTGCCTTCCCTTAAATCACTTTTTGCACAAGGTTCCCAGGACTGGAGTGTGTGTGCACAGTGCTGCTTCATATATGACGTTCATTGTGCTGTTAGTGAGCTTTCCCCAGCAAAAGGATGCAGCTCACAGCCAGAAAGCCAAAGATGTTTCAGCAGTGTAACACTGCTGTTTCCACAACCTTCACCTCCTTTCCAAGGAGTTGGGGTCCCATCCTATGAACCATATCTTGCTCTGAGCTGTGCATGCCATCTGGCAGCACAGTGTTTTGTTTGTCCCCCCCCAGCCCCTGCACAGCTAAGCAGGTATCTTGGCCACTTAGCCAGCTGCTCTGCTCCTTTAAGAGGAAGGGACTGGAGTGCAGGCCAGTGGCTCTGCCAACAGCAGGCCAGCAGGGGAAGGCATTAAAAAAGCTTCAGTGCCTCCCAGCTCACACCTGTGCCTTTGAAAGCATCACCCACCATCCCTGGGCCTACATCAGTGCTTTTCACTGTTGTTACTGGAGGGAGCAGCATTAGCCAGAAGAGGCTCAGGCACGTCCTTTAGGGCTGTGACAGAAAAGGTTGAGAATTACCTGTGGAGAAAGACTGGAGCAGGGGGGGTGATGGAGACCTTACTGCAGCTTTTCAGTACTTAAAGGGGACAATCAGAATGCTGGGGACAGACAAAAACTACTAGTTTGAAACTAAAAGAGGGCGATTTAGACTGCATACAAGGATGAAATTTTTGATGCGGAGGGGGGTGAGATGCTGGCCAGGTTGCCCAGAAAGCTGGCAGATATCCCATCCCTGGAACCACTGCAGGTCAGGTCGTTCGGGGCTCTGAGCAACCTGCTGTAGTTGCAGACGTCCGTGCTGGCTGCAGGGGGTTGGCCTGGATGAGTTTCCATTGTCCCTTCCCACCCAAACCTGCCTGCGATTCTAACTGCTCCTTCTCTCTCCTGCAGATTCACAATGCATCTGAACTAGCCTCTTTTTGTGAAGGCTTCTTCCTCAAACACATGAGCGCCCTTCTGGAGCAGGACTCATTCAAACAGCTGATCTACAGCAGGAACAGCAAAGTGCAAGGTCTGGACCCGCTGAGGGACCTGCAGACAGCCCTGGCTTGCCGCCTGCACTCTGTATATGTCACCTCCAGGGTGTGAAGCAGGAAGAAGGCAGTGGCAGGAGCACTGGTTCAACCTGCACACAGGGACGTCGCTGGGCAAAGCTGTGGCTTTCCTGTTTGCTTTATGGATCTTGCTGAAAATCCCCTCCAACAGATCCCCCCCAGGCAAGGGTGCTGTGCCTCATCCCACTGACGGAGGGGAGCTGGCTTCTCTGTGCTGCTACCATCACAGCACAGACAGCAGCTGAGAGGATGCAAGTGAGGAACCTGAACCGAAGAGAAGATGAATGCTGCCCTTTCAACAGGCACAGGGCAAAGCTGTAGAGGCAGTTCACCTAGACCCAGCACGCAGTACCTTGTCTTAAGCATCTCTACATGCCACCACGGCCACCCAGTTGATACTCACAGATGTCTGCCCTGGAAGGAGTGTCCTGATCTGCTGGGCCACTGCCCCCTCAGCCACTCCAAACACAAAGGCTGCTGCTGTATGTGGCCATAGATGCAAACTGCACATTGAGAGAGAAGTTTTGTAGGTGTTCAAAGCCAGGTGGAGACCAATACTAACTCTGGCCTGACTCTTTCAACCTAGCATGAAGAACCAAGCTGGGACAGGGAGGGGGAAATTGCTTCTTTGTATTTTTTTTAGTATGGTTTCACTGTGCTAGTTTTTAATCTGTCTCCATCTTGAGGAGGGCAGGGACAACTCTCTGCCCTTTCACTACATAAGTTTATAGCCCAAATGCCTTTCACGGTAAAGAACATGTTCCTGACCGTTACCTGTGAGACCCAACACCATATAAGACACTTTCTAACAGACTCAGGTGTAGCAGTCACTAGCACTGTGCTGAAACAGTGTCCAGTAGCATAAATAGCAATAAAAGTCTCCCTTTGGCCCTGAGGAACTCACAACCTGAAGGTTTGTTCTCTCTGGAGCTAGTTGGGATTAGAAACTCTGACCTCTAGTCTCCACCTCCACATTCTCATCCATGGACTGTTTCCACAGACCTGCTACCTCAGGGGGGCCTGGGCACAGCACACATCTGACAGGTTCCTAGAGGCTGGCTGCAGTCTAACATTTAGGCAGCAGCACCTGAAGATGTCTCAACTCAAGTGCCCAAGATTCAGTTTGTCCTTTGTTCTCAGCAGAAAGGTCGTTCTGGTCCAAAGGGACTCATTCTAGGCTGCCTTATAGCTGATGTAGAGACAGTTCAATCTATGGGTTTGAGTCTGAAGCAGTGCTTTTTTGTGTGGGGGGGTTTAATTCTAACTAATCCCCTCTGCAGGGACACAGTCAGTTGTATAAAACCAAAAACATTGCTTCTTAAGCCAGTATGAGGGAAGGACCCTCACATACTCCCACTGGTCCTTGTTGGCACCCCCTGAAGCATGTGCTGAGACGCCATCATTTGCTGTAGGAGCGTGATGGAGAAGAGGAAACCAGGTGTTCAGTGGAGAACTGCTGTGTGGAAATTCATTAGTACTGGAACCAAACATACTGCTGGGCGCAAGCTCCAGAGCACCACAGCCATGGTTTAGGTAGATGAAGGGAAGGAGAACGATCTACAGCACCTCCCAGATCCATCAATACCTGACACTGCCTCATTCCTAAAGGATTTACTTCAGAGGCAAAATGCATGCAAGGGTGAGAGCAATTAATGTAGGCTCAGCAAGCTGGCAGGCAAGCTGGCCAGGGCACGCTTCAATCTGTGCTTTGGTCCACATCCACTTCTGGAGATCACCAGCGTCAATAATGCTATTTGTTACCAGAAAGCCAGAGAGGCTTTTCACAACCATCACTGATCTGCCTGAAAAATACCACAGAGGCTTTATCCTGGAAAGTATTTTCGAGTAGCTGCTTCAGCTATCTGTACAAACACACAGGTCCTCTTTTGTTGCTGTAATATGCCAATGCTTTGTTAATTGTACATTAACGTTGTCATTTATGTAAATGTACTGGGATTTCATTAACAACCTAATTTTAAAACACAGCTGCTGTTATTTGTTCTGCTCTTCTAAGAATGAGAAGAAAAACATATTTAAAGATAGTTCTGGGGGAAAGGCAGTTGCGGTTTTAGTGTCTTCCATTTGTTTTGGTCTATATACCTTACATTATGCCTTAAAACTAGGCATAAAGAGGCATTAATTTTCACCCTCCTAGGCTCAAATGTGTTTTGCAATACTGAGTTTAACTTGTTTTGTCCCTAGCTGCAGTCAGGTCACCTGCTTTGCAGTGATAAAGTAGGAGATCTTAGTGGCTAAAAAAAATAATCCAAACTTGGGATTCTTCTCTGCAGTTTAGGAGACAGCAAGGTTAAAGCCACTGTGAACCTGGAGATGTTATCACAGTATACTGTTCAAGTAGTCCTCGGAAGTTGAGCACCTGAGTCACTCCCAAATCTAACAAAACGTGAAAGAGCAGGGAGCACTTCCCTTCAGAGTCACTGCCAAAGCCTGCAGACTACAGGGGCTCTGGCCAGAGCACACTAGCTGGTGCCTGTCTGTGGCAGTAGCAGGATTTGTGCCAGAGCAAGGAACATTTAGGAACATTGCCAGCCACTCAGAGTCAGGTGTACAACAGTACAGGGGGCAAGGGCAGTAATAAACAAGGCAGAGGTGTACAGGTTTAATTCCACTGTCAGAGCAAGAACCTGACCCAGAAATGCCCCATTCCCCCCCCCCCCCCCCGCCCCCACTTACCCCATAACTCTTGCAAACCCCTACCAAATGTGGGGGTGGTTGAGCTGTGACTGAATTTGGTGCTACCTCCGCAGGACTCACTTCCCAGGATGCCAGGCACATTCCAGGGGAAACCATGGATAAAGTCAGAACCTGAAGCTAGCCGTTGAGAATCTCTTCTTGTTTCTTCCCTTGAATTTCCCACCACACTCTAAACAACAGGAACTGTGCAGTGTATTCCTGGCCAGCTCTGTAATAAATTACCATCCCAAGCATTTCTTAGCACTGGATTTTATCATCCAAGAGAAGCCTGCTGGGAATGATGCATGGGGGGGGGGGGGGGGGGGAAAGCTGTCTCCTGCGTTGTGCCATTTGCACCAGCATGCCTAGAAACCCACCAACACAAACACCAACTTGTTCTCAAGAACCATGGAACACAAACACCTGAGATTCCCTTTAGAGCACTTCAGCAAGCAGATTAGGGAGATCTTTCTTGCTAAACTAGCTGTGTACCACCTTTAGTTTACAATGCACTGCCTTTGGAGTTTGAAATAGGAACACAGTTTTGCCCAGCTCTGGGGAAGCACAACACTTTGCTGGCCATAATTACATCACTTGAGGGAGCCAAGGAAACAGAGCTCACACATCTGCCCGAGCATACTTGATGACTTTCAGCCTAAAAGAAAACGGGTTTTTGCTTCATAACAAGCCTTTGCACAGCAGGCAAGCCCCAGCTAATGCAGCACCACTACTGACTGGCCCTTTGCCCTCACCAAAGCCGAGCAACCAGACACTATTTCCTGCACCTGCTGCAACAGAGACAGCCAAGGAGACAGCAGAGAGAGAGAGAGAGAGAGAGAGAGAGAGAAAGGGACTTCCCTGAGGATCAGGGCAGTGAGCTGCTGTCACCACGGTCTGTGGCTGAGGACTCAAAGCCAGATTTTGCCTCCCCAAGGAGTGGGTTTGAGTCCAAGGGATCCATTAATCCAGGGCAAAGAAAAGGGAATACAGCACTCAGCACTATCTGCCAAGCAAAAGGGCAGAAAAAAAGGTTTCTGATGTATGATGAAAAATTGCCAGACGGCAGGGGAAAAGGCCCTGCTGGCAGCAGCATCCAGCCCTGCAGCTGGAGCCGTCTTGCTGCTGTCTGGTTCACAACAGCTCGGCCCCAGTACTACCCCAGTCCAAGCTCACCACTTCATGCATGCTGGGCAGGCAGCTTATGACAGCAAGCACAGTTCACCCAACACTCCTGTTTCCAGGCTGAGGTCAGGCAGGAGAAAGCTACCTGCACCCCTCACCACGTATCTCCATGTTGCCTTCACATGCGTTAGCTTCACGGCTAACAAGAGAGATTCAGAGAACACGCAGGGGAGAAGCTGTGGCAGCGTCAAACAAAAGTCCATCTGTAGAAGCCAAAACAGCCTCCCAAGGGAACACCACAAAGGCCAAAAGGAAAAGGCACGATTTCCTCCTGCCCCCTCTGCATCGTGCCCCTCTCCAGTAACCAACCTTGGCTTCCCAGACAGCGCTCTGCACCCTCACAGCTGTGACCCCTCCTGACAGCACAACCAGGCGCAAGCAGCTCACGGCAGCAGGCAGGAGCCTCAGCCTCACTGGGCTTGCTTCCTCACAGATACTAAGCAGAGGTCAGCTCACTCCAGCTGTCAAAATAGCTCACGGGTCTCCGGGCAAGCAGGGTGATTCCACTGACAAATAGGTCACATTCAGCCACCACCTGCGGAGAGCTGCTCGGCTGTACTGGGCTGTGGCGCTTTATTTCCTCCGATTAGCCAGAGTGCTCCACCGCTGCAGGCAAACGAGCTGCTGTGGGCACAGGAGAGAGGGAGCCCGCAGCAAGCTGACAGCACTGCCATCCAGGGAGCAGGCCATAACCTGGCTGAAAACAGGCCCGGGACACGAACACGTGTGGCTGCCGGGCTGCGCAAAGCCTTGCTCCTGCCTGGGAAAGAAGGCACAGCTGAGCTGGCTTTGCCTGCAGCTCAATGCATCAGCTGCAACGCAGCGTCCGCAGCCCCATCTGCAGGGCATCAGGGCTGCAGCAAGACCAGAAACATGCTCCTAGAGGGAAACGGGCTCCAAACCAACCCCACTCTAAAATTCACAGGTCCAGAACTCTTCTCGGCTACTCTGCTGTGTGGAATCTTTAGCTTTCTGGCTTACAGACGCCTTCCAGCTTGCTGCTGGATGGCGTTCAGCTAGCCCTCACTCGAGCTGGAGCTGTAACCCAGACTGACTGGCCAAAAGCACACACAGAGGAAAGCCTGGTTTGACTAGACTTTAAAAACTGAAAATAGAAGATCCACATCTCACTTATTTTTGCACCTGAGGGCTTTTTTTCCACTTTGCTGTTCAAGGAGAACTAGACAGGCAGAGGAACCCAAAAAGCTGTCAGGAATTCTAAACCTACACAGAAGAGCAGCTCCACTGAGCCCACACCTTCCGTCCAAAAGCAAAACTCTCCTTAAGTACAGGTCCTACTTAGAAATGCAAGGCCACACCTGCAGCTCGAAGGCACCAAGCCTATTACAGCTACAATGTGCCCAGGTCATGCTTGAGGAACCCGGTTTCGTTCTGCCTCCATGCCACCCTTACAGACAGGGTACAAGAAGTCTTGCTGGACCATAGATATTCTCATGGATGTTCCACGGACTGGCACTGCTTCCAACATGTTTTTCCCAAGACAGTGCCAGTAAGTCAGGCATCAGTTTTCATGGCTGCTGCCTATTAGCCCGAGACCACATTTCCTGAGACAGCCCAGAAACCTCAGCCTGCCTTCAGCCTCACACGCAGCAACAGCTTCACTGGCCACACGCAGGTCCCAGCTCTGGCACAGTCCCAGCAGAAGCAGAGGACAGCTGAATTCAAACCCTTGTTACACAGCTCTCTGGCGTGGCCTTGTAAATAAACACAGACTTTGACACATTGTTCACATAAATATGAACTCCTTGTGAACTTCTTGGCCATTTGATCCTCAGCTTAGCCCTTAAAATACACAGACCCATTTCTGAGCCCTAACAGTACATGGGTGTTCTCTGGTAAAACTGCTCTTAGACTTTAGTTTTGAAGCCATTAGTAGAACTAGAATTTAACAGCCCCCTGGAGCCTTGCATTGTAATTTGCACCATTTCTACATTTTAAGGAAGTTAAATCAGCATCTTCTTAGCACAAGAAGGAACATGCAACACCACCACCAAAAAAAATGTCTTCTGATAGCGTCACTAACTGGACAGTAAGACCCAGAGCAAGTAAACCACCCCCAGCCTTGGTTAAACAACCCAGCAATCTGCATAGGTTAGAGAAACCAAATGATTACTGTTTTATTAGTGCAAAGTTCAACCTGCTTTAAAAGGACTCTAAATGTGTTTAAAGCTTTGACTTGCAGCCCATTAAATCACAGCTGAACCTTGCCAAGCAGAGAATATGAAGCAGGCAAGGCCATGATATTCATTTAATACCAGTTCCTTACCTGGCCATCACCTCAAGCACATCTTTGTCATCCCCTCCTCATACGGCTAAAGGATGTGATCAGCTCAGGACAACCATAAGAACCCCTGTGACTAGAGCATCTGTCTCTCAGAGAAATGGGATCACCTCGAGAGGCCGCTGCACTGAGCTAAGCAAGGCACTGGAAAGCCACAGTCCTTCAGGTATCCATGGGAAACACGGTTTTCATGCAGAGCTCCTGGGCTAGAGAACAGCCTCCAGGACCAGCTACCCAGCCACACTGCTCCCTTGCTGGGACTGCCCTCATCTGTCATAGCTGGAATGTGTCCCCTGAAAGGCACCCCTTGGTCTCTGAGAACCCAGTCAGGCATGGACAGCACACAGACAGGAGCACACCCAGCAGGCCTCATCCCCAAGAGGGGGTAGAGCTGCTCACTCCTCCCCCAGCAAGACTAGAAAATTCACACTCACCTTTCCTTCTGAGGATTTCTCAAGCAGCTGTGAAGAACCTAATGCCTCTTGTCTTCCATGTCTGCTCCTTTCACAACCTCTTTGAAGGCAGTTCAGGGCAGGCTGCTGGTGCTGCTCTTGTGAAGTGCTGGGTGAGATCAGGCTCTCATCCAGCCTTTAAGGCCTGCAGGGCCCAGCTGACCCAAACGATGTCAGGCATATGCCCTGGTCACTGATTCTCATCTGGTGGCCTGCTAACCAAAGGGACACACAAGCTGTGCAGTGCTGTGCAAGGCCCCACGCTCAACACAGATGCTTCTCAAAACACCCTCCTAGAGAAGAAATAGTCTTTTCCTAGGATGGAACTGTCCCTTCAAGGATTTGCTGTGAGATCCACAAGTAAATATAACTTGTCTGGAAATCTGTTGTAAGCAAGTCTTTGTGTTCCAGATGTCTAGGGTGTGAAACTGAAGCACCAGCACAGTGCACCAGGGAACTGAGGTCTGGGACAGGGATATGCTGTGGTCAAAGGTTTGCCCTGGTTTTGAAGGCTCTGGAGTCTGCCAGACACCATACCTGGAGTACTGCAGTCACAAAAGTCCCAGCTGCAGCTTGGTATGCATTTATTGCCATGCAGGGAGTAGCAGAGCTGGAGATTCAGTGGCTTTCCTGCTCAACTGGCGCCTGAGCTCAAAGAGAAGATCACCAAGACAACAGAATGATAGTTACGACTTCCTGACAACCTTAACACAAAACTTTCCACCAAAGCCAAGCGGCAGCTCTAGGTCAGCAGAGAGCAGTGACATGGAATGGCCAAAGCTGCTTCCCGAGCACCTGCTAATCCCATTGCCCTGCTTGAGAACTAGGAAATGTAAATTCCTGAGCTATGGGAATGCTGAGACCTAAATTGGTGTGAATGCAAGAGCAGCCTCTGTTACAGCTCCACAAGTAGAACTAAGGCTGTCTTCCAAAAGACTCCTCTGTTCATTGTAAGCTCCTGTGTCTGAAGGACTCACTGAACGGCCAGCCTCCTTCACACCAAGAACTCCCTCCCGTCCAGATGCAAAGGAGAAGCAGTGCTGCTGAACTGCAGCTGCATGTATCAAGATGTGCTGCAGTGCTAAAAGGTAGTCACACACCAAAGCCTAAGTTATTTCTAGCCTTTGTTGTCCAAATTATTGTTTAATAAAGACATCAACCATCAGGATGCAGGAAAGTTTACACGTCCTTGGATGCTGCTTGAGCACCCTCACCACACCCCAGTGTTGCTCAGTGCCTTGCTCAAGCTCTGAAGTCAAGCTTCATAAAAGGACTCTTCACAGACCATCTCCTGGCAGCTGTCACTGTGCTCCCACAAAGCAAACTTTGAAAACGCCTCTAAGGCTTTTCCTTCCTTCCAGCTCTCGCCCCCCAGATAAGGTCTCTTGGTTTAAAGGAGAACGGTACAGACCCATCACTGGTTAATTCAAGGTCACTAACTGGCTTTAAAGGTGTTTCTTCCACTTCTGCTTTGGATCTTTGGTCTTCTTAAATTTCTTCTGTTGCTTGGGTCCTCTTGCTGTTTCCAACTTTCTCTTCTCACTGGGGAAGGGGAACAAAGCATCTGTCAAAAATACATTATCTTCCCCTCCAGCTGCGGTTGGGAGAAAGTATTTCCAGTTTCTTGGCCATTTAAACTGGTGGAGCAGAAAGCATGAACAAGAGCATGACCTAGATTTCTCGTGTCTTCAGGTTCTCTAACCCATTTTGAATCCCTTGATTTTTAGCTCTTGTCATTGCTTTCCAAGACTTTAAGTTATGTGTCCTAAAGGGCAATTCATAAAAGGGCATCTGAAATTTTGAGTACCTAGAAAAATATTACCACTGACAGAATTAAGGACAGAATCTTCTTCCTGCACTAGATCCCAACTAGAGTGAACATGACAGAGCTCTGATCTTTATAAGCACTGACAAGACTTTCTGATTCCTGTAAGGTTTCTGGAAACTCACGAAAGCCCCATGAATATACAAAGGGTGGAATAGAGATCGTGGAATTACATCAGCTGTCAGGCACCTCACAAAGGGGAAACAAACAAGCAGGCAAGAAATCCCCAAGGAAAAGATGAGGAAAGAATCCATGCTGGACAAGGCAGGATAAAGAAGATGGGTGAAAAGGAAAGGACTGCAGAAATGCAGGCTCAACATTGTGCAGGCTTAAGTCGAAGTCTGAAAGAATTGTTCCTCTCTGAATTTGCATTGCCTGCAATGAGACTGCCATAAGGTCCCGGCCAGTGTGAGTTCCCAAAGCAAGCGAAACAGTGCTGTGGAATCAGTTCCTCCCTGAAAAGTGGCCCAAGGAGAAATAGTGCCAGTTTCTGTGCACGATCAGGATCACGCCCCAGCCACACCCACGGATAAAATGTTAGGATAAGCAAGTGAGTGTGAAGACAGTCAGAGCCAGACAGAACTCACAGCAGCAGTACCCAGCAGAGCTCTCAGTTGCTCACATCCCGATTTCTCCGGGAAAACTGAGACTCTATCAAGGTCACCAAGTTAATTTTATCTGCATTTAACTCTTGTGAAAAAGCGTTAAAACAAAGCTGTCAGGAAAGACCAGAGAGGCCTCTGTGAAGCGCTTAACCTTTTCAAACTGACGACAGAAGCATTCTGTCCTGCTTTGCTCAGCACCTCATCCCACTCTTCGTCGTCACCCCGGATAATGTATCTAAGTGAAAAAGGTAAAGGAAAAACCAAGTGAAACTCCTAGTACAGAGGGAAAAAAACAAGGCGGTTATGCTGTCTCTATAAAACAAAGCCACTGCCTCAGCACCCAACCAACTCAGCGCTTGGAAACACAAAACCAGACTGGCAAAGGGATACAAGAGCTTGTCACAACTCCATCAGCAGACCCAGTCCAAACTAGGTCAATAGCAACCAGCAATTGTCCCCATCCACCACCGGTCAGTGTCAAAGGACGTTCTCTCAGGAACCCTCATCACAAAAACAGCACAACACTGCCCTGTGAAAGCCTCTCATCAGAAAGCAGAGTGTTGAGGGGAGTACATCTGTTATGGCAGCAAAAAACAAGGCCACAGAAGGTTACAGTGGCAGCCCTATGGACTCCTTTGTCCACTCAGTTTCTGAAAAGATAGACCTTTAGCCACTACAGCTCTAAGCTTGATGACCACAATCAGATCCATATTCACTATATAGATTTCTGTATAAAAGCTTGAGGGCTCTTTTTAATTCTTCCCCTCTCCAAAAAAAGAGAGAAGGATGGCTGTGGTGGTAAAGGAAGAGGATGCAAAAAGCAATGGCTTTTATGAAGTTAGCTGAATTAGCAGCTGCTTTTAGACCTGGAGCAAGCCAGAACAGTGCAGCTCTGCATCAGTCCAGGGAAAACTGAAGACCTGCAGTTTTCTTTCGAAAAGAGGAATTCAGCTAACAATTGCCATTCAAATAAGCTCACATTCTAAGCCTCTTGGCTGACTGTTCAAGTACCCGGAAATTTAACTAGGCAAAGCAGCCATGTAGCAAAAACTGAGTGGTTGCTCACCATCTCCAGTTCTCAGGAGACTCAGAATGGCCTTGCCTTTGTTCAGACAAGGCTGAGCCACACTGGACAAAGCCCTTTCAAATCAAGCCACTCTGCCTCTTCTGTAAGTTTTCTGTAACCTGCATTGAAAAGTGTTCAGAAGAGCTTTCTTTCTCTTTCTCCTCACAGACAAGAACATAAATCTATTTCTGTGGGACAAAAAAAGGGACCACGTTCTAAAATGACAGCTATGTAACACTCTCAATGCTAAAAAAATGGAAGGACAACTGTCACAGAATTCTGCTTTTGTTGTTTTCCCAATGTGACTGACTTGCAAGTCTCTTCCAGTCACATCCATTTTTGCCCTCCCTTCAAAACAATCAAAGAGACAAAGTGGCTTTTAGTGCTTTTCTCAGATTTCACAGAGATTAAACTAGAGCCAAAACTTTTCTGGGATGTCAGTACAGTGAACGGGATTTGCAAGACAAAAAGTGGGAAGAGAATCAGTGGCGTGTAGAACTAGTCCAGAGACATCTGCTGACACTTGAAGTAAATGGCTCCAACTCAGTGTCCCACACACTGTCCAGCTTTGCAGCAGGTAGAAAGCATCTGTGTACTTGGAAAAAGCTCTCACCGATTGTTCTCTTCCTGTTGTTTTGGGGTGCTGATACTGAGTTTCTTGGTTAAATAAGAGAACAATTAAGTTAGCCAGGTACTATTTTCACTGGAGCTGGACACAGAGCTAAGCCAGACAGCAAACAACAGGACCTGTGTCCTGGTTTGAGGAAACTAATGACGATTTCTAGAAGCAAGAGAAACGCAGTTTGCAGCCAGGCAGCTTGCTTTATTACTCCAAGGTAAAGGTAAAAGAATGTGCTCAAGCTCATGCCAGAGGCACTGGCACAGAGCTGAGGATCAACTCAGCATCTCCCGTTTGCAGCACTGCAACAATGAGCCAGCCCTAACAATTCAGCTTGTACAGACAGACCTTGCTGCACATCAGCTGTGAGGTGCTAACTCACAAGCTTTTGCTTTCTGTTCAAAACACCAGCAGAAAAAGGGAAGTCAGCAAGTTCAGCCTTGGAAGTGTGACACCTCTCAGGCAATGAATTCAGGTAAGCAGGTGAATGGCCTTGAACAGGAGCAGTTGTTCAGTTCATACTGGACACAATGCTTCGAGTGCAAACCAAAGCGGCCTTACCAGAGCTAGCCCCACTGGCAGTCAGGCACACAGTCCCCCGAGTTCTCACGCACAGCTCACCTGGCTGCTGCTGAAAGTACCCACTGCCCTTTCTCATGGACCGGTGGCTTGAGGTTGCGATGCTGCCAGGACAGCCTTGTGCACAAGCCCAGCAGGACGTGCTAGTGACCCAACATCCAAACACCTACCAGGGGAAACTGGATTTGAGACTTAAACAGACAAATTCTTACTGTGTAAGGTCCATTTCCTTCAGCTTCCCCACTTTTTCTTTGTGTTTTTCTTGGAATTCCTTAGCAGCTTCCTCCTGTAACAAGACAGAACAAGAGATGCATTAAGTCCTCAGTGCAGCAGTGACCAAGGAAAACACCTTTCCCACTGAACCCTCTAAACAAAATGCCACATGGTCCTGAAAAGCTTCTCTCCTTTATGTCACTGCATTTTCATGTTGTTCATATACCTGTAGCATAGAACTCCAGGAACAGCTTAGCAGCTTCTGCTCAAAATCTGTGCTGCAGATTAACAAAAGTTGACTACAAGCATGCAAAGCTATCAGGTTTTAACTACCATCAAGTGACAGACGTGATGTGGATTTCTTCCCATCCAAAACAAATTTCAGATTACAAGGGAACATTCAGATTAAGTTTATATGACGCTCAAGGGAGTCCCTTGCAGCCTGCACACATGTATCAGGAAGGAAGCTCATAATTACCAAATCATCATTTAAAGATTTCAGTGTTGGCTCCATCACAATATCCTTTGTTGCCACCATCTGCTCCTCCACAGCCTTTTCCTGGACTGTGCTGAACAACTGTAAAAGAAGTACGAAATTATGTCACACACTTTATCAGACATCAGAGAGAGAGAAATCCAGATCCAAAACTATCCAATTATTTCACAGGACCCCAAATGAAACAGGAACGTTTATTTCCCAAAGGTGATGTGCTCGTTTGAAGCTAGCTAGAATGTTTTGGTGAGAAGAACTAGATTACAGGCTGTGAAAGGAAAACAATGGTGATGTCTACTTCACTCAGGCTTGCCGAGATGTGCAAGAACAAGAAATAAAAACACAGATAACCACTCTCACTTCTGCTGCTGGCAAGCTCTGAGCTGCATCTTACTCTCTAACCTCACCCTCCCTTTTTTTGACTAATCCACTTTGCTTCCTAACCCCCTGACTGAACCTCCATTATTCCTTGGGACTGGGGTAAGGTTGAGAGGGGTAGGAGGAAGGTGAAGGGGCAGTCGAGAGCCCTCCTGGGGACTCAGGTTTCTGGGAGGGGAGTTGTGTTTCTGTATTACCTTTTACCTTGTCTATTTCTGTATATATAACTGTATATACTGTAAATATTGTGCTACCTGTAAATATAAGCTGCATTCAATTTCCAGAGCCGGCTGAGTCTAGTCTGGGTGATTTCTGAAGTGTGGGGAGGTGGGGAACACCCAAACCATCACAGGTGAGATGCCACCAATGCACTGAGTGACCATAAACAAGTGGCTCAGGCTTAGCTGGCAACATGGGCTGCGTCCTCAGCATTGTGGTCAGGACATCTCACCACCCAGAACACGGGCACCATCACCCCAGGCAACACCACAGAGAGCAATGCCAGAAACACCTCCTTTTCCCACTGGGATTTTCCCATCTTACAAAGACGCTTATGATCAGATAGTGGGGACATGTTAAAGATACACAGCTCTGATTCAGCTTTCTCTCAGTGCCAGGCTGGCCCTGCAGACCCCAGACAAAGCCTGTCATGATGCTCTCACCTGGACTACTTTGCGGATGATCCTGTTGAAGAGACCCATCAGCTGGCTGCTGGGAAGTTCCACCTCCTTTTCTAGTTGGTCCAGAGACTTATGCTGTAGGCCAATCCCTAGGAAAAGAGCCTGAGGGCACACCATGCATTTCAGTTACAGAGGCTTTCCAAGCAAGCACAGGCACACAGTACCCTCTACAGTCCCTACACAAGGCTTCTCTGCTACAGCCAGAAGCTCAGATGCGTGGGAACAGCCCACGGTGGTTCTGCAGAAGGCAGGTGGCACCCCATATTCAGCACAGCTTGGCACCCTTCTCCTAAAGTCTAGGTCATAAGACAGAAGATTTTGAAGGGTTTTTAAGGCACTGTTCATAGAATCCTAGATCGGTTTTGGCCAGAAGAGACCTTAAAGGTCACCTACCTCCAACTCCCTCCCATGGGCAGGGGCGCCTCCTACTAGACCATGTTACTCAAAGCCTCATTCAGCCTGGCTCTGAACTCTTGCAGAGTTGAAGCCTCCATGACTTCTGTGGGCAGCCTGTACCAGTGCCTCACCACCCCACATCCCCATCATATTATCAATGCATGGCATGCTTCGGTGAACATGCAATACGGTCCCTAGACACCTTTTATTCAAAGCAAACACTAAAGGTGGAAGAACTCTACAAGGAGGGGAAATCCTGAGGAGGACTACAGAAGAAGCAACTAACTGAAGGCAAGTCTTCTTTTAAAGATGACGTGGAATAGGAAACTATTGCAAACACGTCCACAAAGAGAAGGGATGCACGGCTCATTGTCACAGCCATACGTACCGACTGTGCAGCAGAGAGAGAGACACTGCCCATCTGGTTGAGAAAAAACATCCTGGCAAGGGTAGGTACCATATCCATGATGAGATGATAGTCCACCATGTTGCGAGAGTACATCTCTAACCTCTTCAGGTCATAGGGGATGAAAACTGATTCTAGTTCAGCACGGCTGATGGCTGCAACACAAAGACAAAAGTGTTGAGACTGTTCTTCATGGCTACCCAGGATCTCAGCATGGAACACGTTCCTTTTCACTATTTCACAGAATCATAGAATCAACCAGGTTGGAAGATCATCCAGTCCAACCTAGCACCCAGCCCTAGACAGTCAACTAGACCATGGCACTGAGTGCCTCATCCAGTCCTTTCTCGAACACCTCCAGGGACGGTGACTCCACCACCTCCCTGGGCAGCCCATTCCAATGCCAGTCACTCTCTCTGTGAAGAACTTCCTTCTAACATCCAGCCTATACTTTCCCCGGCACAACCTGAGACTGTGTCCCCTTGTTCTGTTGCTGGTTGCCTGGGAGAAGAGGCCACCCCCCACCTGGCTACAGCCTCCCTTCAGATAGTTGTAGATAGCAACTACATTAGTGAGGCAAAGCCAAGTGCCACCCCCTAGCTTCACTTCCCAGCATCCTTCAGAATTCATCACACCAGGTACAGCCCTGTTACTCAGGCTGGCTTGGCTATTCAAAGTCTCTTCAGACAGACATCCACCCGTACAACAAGCGCTGCAGCTGCCAAACCAGACCAGTACTATCAAGATGCCAGGGAGGCTGAGAAACAGTCTGCCCAGTTTTTAACTGCCTTACACTGCTTTTGTTGTTCCCATCTAGCGGCAGTCAGAACTCTTGCACCACAATAGGTGCTCAAATCCCACAGGACACAAATTACCACACTCAGGCGAGGACTCCCCTCTGGCAGGCACACTGAGAAAACAGCAATTTGCTTTTAAGCCAGAAGTGCCTGTTACAACTCTCTGTCCTGGCCCTCTGTCACACTTCCTGTGTGCTTCTCCCACCAAGCACTGGAGTGAGCCCAGTACCAGGCAGCTGAACTAAAGCCTCTCTCTTAGGAAGACATCACGTTATAGTTCCCAATTTCTGATGACAACCTTCTTCCTCAGGTCCTAAGTGAGCTGCTGACCTTTGCTATTTGAGGCTTCCCTTTTAATTCCACACTGGATTTGGCAGTTGTCAGTACCCATCCTTGTTTTGTTACACATTTAGCTGCTAGAGTCAGCAGTTCTCTATTTTGGTTTACTTAAATCTTAAATCAAAGTAGCAGGAAAAAAATAAGCCCACCAGAACCCCACTCCCACCTGTTTTCAGTGGCAGAAAATGCCCTCATAGCTTTTTTCTCAGAAACACAAGTATTTTTGTGGGTAACAGGAACAAACCAGTTTTGTTCTGTTACCTGACCCACAGCAACTCGTGGCACTTCACAAGACATCATCCAACCCATGTGTTTCATAACTCTGCTAAACATGCACAGACTGTGAAGTGCAATCTGCCTGAAGACTGCGAGCCAGGGCACTCACCTGGCAGTGGCTGCTGCTTGATGCTTTTGTTCTGTAGAATATTCAATGCCAGTGAAGGAGAGAAGGTGCTGAACTGGTAGGAAAGCAGAGAAAGGAACCGCCTCCTAAAATCTGTGGGACCAGGCAATAAAACAAACATCTCCTATGGACAGCTAAAATAAATGGCCCAGAAGATTCTTCTGGCATTAGGGAAACTGGTTACCCTTCCAGAAGGCAGCGAGCCAAGGCTCCTGGTCAGCATCCTCTTCATTCAGCATCTTCAGCATGATGCAGGAATGCTCACCAGTCAGGTCATTCTAGCAAGGGAGAAATATGTCCCACCATCATCATGAACCTTCTGCACTCTGTGCTCAACTGAAGAAGGCAAAGGTCTTCTAAATCAACAACGCATGTATCAACTGCTAGTGGTCCCCACTACCTGAGGTAACCTTCCAGAACTTGCTAAATCCTAGTGCTGAGGCATTTTGCCTTCTTGAGGTAATCAGAAGCTACCAGTATTGCAAATTCAGGGACAGTTCAAGAGACAGAAAAAATAAAAGACAAATGCAGAGCCGTGGGACAAATTATTCTACCCAAAAGCCCTGTAACTGCTGCTGCTATTTTGCATAAGCACTCAGGAGCAGCCAGCTGAAGGGCCACTGTATTTTATCAACCCTCAATAGTGACATCTTTGTTCTCATTTTTAAAGAGCAAACCCCTTAGAAAACCACACTTACTACCCTAAAACTTTACTCCTTTACTTACCTGTAGACCCAAAGAACAAAAACAAACCCCAAATGCAGCCTCAGAAAATCTTCCTGTCCAAATGACACCTCCCAGAGACTAATGGAGATGCCCACTGATTTCATCCAGGAGCACTGTGCTACTTACTGGTGTCTGCCTTAGATAAACTGGCACAAACCCAGCACGTTTCCAAAACCTGAGACACAAAAAACACAAAAGGCACTGAGGATTGTGGAGCTGTTGATTCTAAAGTAATACTGGTGGTTACATGCAATCTACCAACTGGTGAATTGGAAGCAAACGTCTGTAAGAGACACCCCACAGCTACTGAAAATGGACACTGACAGAAAACAGCACCAAGTGGCTAAGGTTCTGATCTAGAGGAGTGAAAAATGATTGTGACATGAAAAAAAGAGCATTTCAAAAAGTGATACAAGAGTTACTGCCTTTGACAGGCTTTCAGGGCTCCTCTAAACACTGGCAGACAGGTTTTGACTCCAAAGGGACAGCCTGGGGAGGGGCTGAGGATTTTCAGTTTACTTCCGACTCTGCGCTTCTTCAATGAATGAAGATTTTCCCTGGCAACTCCCAGGTCTTAAATAGCAGACCAGAAAGAACCCCAGACTGATCAGCAAGATTCTGCTTTCCATCCTCCCTTTCCTCCTCCACCTTAGCTATGTACTGACCCTACAATTAATTTTGCCCAGTGAGAGGACCTGCTGAGACCACACATGCAACATCCCAGACCAGATGAAGCTGCCTTCATCAGGTCCCAGAGCAACTGTCACTGGCAACCAACCCCCCCACCCCAGGGCCATGGGATGTCAGCTGTGCAGGATGCAGCAAATGTCAGCAGGAAGCCCTCACAGTAGCCCAGCTTCTCCCCAACCCACTGTTCACCCTTCTTTTACCCACAGCACCACAGCTAGCAGTGACAGAACGAAAAAAAAAGTGAAATACTTTATTTTCCTTGTCTGCCCTGACAGGAATCGTTCAAATAAAGACATCTGCACCATTTGCTTTATAACTGGCAAGGACTGAAGCTATTTCACAATAACCATCTGAAATCCCCCGCATAGCTAAACAAGTCACCATCACATGCTGGCAGGAACTTTGCAGCCTGCTTGCCAAGAGGGAACAAAAGAGGCTATGGCCTCTCCATCTGCAATGCCAAACTGCATGTAGCTGTCTAACACTGTCCTGAGTAGGTCAGCCACAAACTGACCTCTGCTGTTCTTAGTTCTGTTGAACTCAGTTTCACCTCATGTGCTTGTATGGCACCCTAGGTCCTCTGTAGGTAGTAGGGGCAGGCCAGCAAACAACCCAGCTTTGAGGCGATAAATGACAGTTTTCCTTTTAGCCTAGCAACAGGAAGAATTCTGCACTACTGTGAAACCATCTCCCAAACCATGGATTCACAAGTTCCCAAACTATGGCTGAGAAAGCCTCAGAAGCCCAGGCACTGATTTTACAAGCTTGCATTCTTGCATTTGGCATAGAACTGGGTGCTTTTACATAAAACTCTGCTGCAACATTGAGCTGGAACTTCAGAAAAAATACTAAGTGACATATTGCAGTAATTCAGCTCCTCCATGGTAAGAAAAGCAAGAAGCGGCTGCAGTTGTTGCTGGAAAGCATTTGCATTAACCAGGAAACTAACAACTACCTTTGAAGTCAGAAGGAGCTCAAGCTTCTCCAGGTCACAGGAAGTAGTATTTAACTTCTCCCGTCTTATTACAGACTGCTCTTCTCTAGTGTGGCAGAACTGAGCAATTAAAGCTGGTTAACTGCTTAGAAGGGTCACAGAAATGACCAAGAAGGGGATGGCTTTGCCTTTAGGAGGTGGAGGAAAAACCATCCTGAAGGATGCACTTAGGATCAGCCCATCAAGAAAAGATCTTACAGGAGAAGTGGGCGGGAAGCTGTCCCAGTTCTAGGAAACAAAACACGCAGGATAAACTATCTGCACCTGTAGCTACTCTTTGTATTTTTTACAGATTGAGTATTATTAGAATCTTTCATATAGTTACATTTTTGCACTGGATGCAACCAGCAAACGGAATAGTGCCTTACTTGAGCAATCTTGGGGTTAGGCCATAAGATACCCCCAGATAGTCCAGGTTTTCAGCTTGTCTCTCACTCAGTTTGAGAAGTAAGGGAGGCAAGTCCTTCCGAGGTGTCACAACCTCTTCTAATAAGCTAACAGTCTGAAAAAGCAAGTGGAAATGGTTTAGTAGCAATCTTCACAGAAATCTGTCAATGAAATCTCTTCTCCTGTACAAGAATGATGATAGGCATCCCCTCCTCATTATTGAGAGTTAGAGCGAAAAACAAATACAGAAAAGACAAAACATGCTGAGTCCCATACCTCACTGCTTACAGTTGCAATTTCTTTTGGCTTTTCAATTGTTTTTTCATCCAGACATGGGAATTTGCCTTCATAGTACATCTGCAGCAAGGCCAGAGCTCTGCTGCCATAGCCCATCTGTGAAACAGCAAGGCACTATAAGCACGTAATCAGCCTGGTTTTCAAGAAATGGCAACAACTTTCTCGCCTTACAAACCCATTAACAATCACCAGTGGAGAGGTCACTCACTCCCTGCAAAAATTCCTTTTCTTTGCTGCACAGCAGCTCCACAGTGCAGGACACCACAGAACCTGGGTGATCAAAATCAAAGAGTGCCCAGCTGGCAGTTTAGGACTGAGTATTAATTCTTGGTACTTAACTCCGGCAAGCAGAAAATGACAGAACATCAGCAAGAGAATGGGTCACCTCAACAAACATTACCAAACCTTGCTTGTACACTGCTGCTTGGAATGCTGGCATGCTGCAGTGCCACTCACCAAGATGAAAGCAATGCCCCCAGCCTGCTGCGGCAGTGCCTGAGCAGCTCTGTGTGCCCGAGCAGCTCTGTGTGCCCAACCTCACTCTGTATCTGTGCAACCAGTGCTGGTTCAGGCCCCAAGCTCAAAATGGTGACATCTGGAGCACCTGAAATCTTTTCCCCTGAGAATTCTGCCTGCGCTGCCTTTCTCACGGCAGCACTGCTGACTATGCACAGTAAGCAGGTTCTGAGATGCTTTACCCCCTGGTAATCCGGGTGAACTGCGATACGAACAACACGCCCACCAGACAGGCCCCCGAAGTCTGGATCTTGGAACTGTGGAAGAGATAGAAGTCAGAAAAAAGAGTGCTGAAATACACCCTGGGTGTGAGTACCTTGAGTAGTGTGGTCAGTTTGGGGCCATTCTCTACAGGGACACTGAGGTGCCAGAGTGTGTCCAAAGGAGAGGAACTAAGCTGGTGAAGGGCCTTGAACCAAGTCTTGTGAGGAATGGCTGGGAGAGCTGGGTCTGTCTGCCTTCAGAAGAGGTGGCTGAGGGGAGACCTCGTTGCCCTCAAGAGCTACCTCAAAGAAGACTGGAGCCAGATGGGATCCAGTCTCTTCCCACATGCAACAAGCAATGGGACAAGAGAAAACGACCTCAAGTTGTGCCAGAGGAGGTCCAGATTGGATATTAGGAAAATTTTCTTCCCAGAGCGGGTTCTCAGGCATTGGAACAGGTTGCCCAGGGAGGTAGTAGAGTCACCATCCCTGAAGGGGTTTAAAAGACACATGGATGTGGTGCTGACGGACATGGTTTAGTGGAGGTGTCTTAGCAGTAAGGCTGGGATTGCAAGCTTTCAGCTAGCAGTCAGACTGGATGATCTCCAGGGTCCACCCTCAACAGTTCTATGGTTCTGCACAGCTAGATCATTCACCTGCTCAGAAATGGTCCAAGGAATAAGATCACCAGAAGCTTTCTTTCCCCTAGACAGGCTGTTCATGATGGATTGGCGAGAGATCTCTCCCTCCAGACACACCTGCCAGAAAAGGGCAAAGACCATTAATGGAGAAAAAGCCTCCCCAGAAGCACAGTGGGTGCCCCTGATGCAGCAGCATCATGCCAGGATGCAACAGAAGCCTGACACAGCACAGGAAGTACTCTGTGCATTTTCTGTACTCCATCAACAGCAAACGCAGAAGCTTGTCCCACCACTTCAGCTCTTCTCGTTAAATGCCAGCCATTTCTCAGGTAAACAGGGCTGCTCCTGGTGAAACGCAGTAGACTGAGCTACAAGTGTCAACCAGTAACTAAGAATCTGTGTTCTTAAGGAAGCACAGAGCCAGATACCCAACAGACAAGGATTGAAATATCTCTACACTCTTCAGCATGTACATCTGAGGAGTCTGCACTGTTACAGTTACACTGCAAATGAAAAGACCACTGGAAACATTACCTGAACCACAGCAAGTACTTCTGGTAGGGAGTTCTGGGTAGGTGGAACAGGTGGCAAAAGGCAAAAAAGGTGATGGGCAGGTGCATCAGATAGCATCTGGAGGTCATTGGGTGAATTCTGGGAGGTAAAAACATACCAGAAAGTTGAAGTATTCTACGAGAAGAGCTTCAAAGTGCAGTGTAATGTTAGGAGCTGGCTTCTAAATAATCCTCTATTTTCAGAATTAAAGGCTGTTAAGCAACTTGGACCTTGCCCTGTCGACGAATGAAGACCACAGGCCAGCTCATGGCTGTTGCCCTTCCAGACAGCATCTCTTTTTCTTAAGTGAAACCTCTTGCTCTAATATACATGGAACTGAACTTCCTGATTTTATATAGCTACTTAATTAAGATTCGGTAGATTAACAGGTAAGTGTAACATTTTTAGCACAGAGTACTTCAGTACTTCCTGACTTCACCAACCACATTTAACCACCCATGGTTTTGAGCAACCTTGAGATGAATTCTTACTCTTTTCAGAAGTACAAAGGTACTCTTTTGGCTAACTGGAGGTTAGAATGCACTAGAGAACTGTAACAGTACTACTCTGACAAGCTTGTAGGTTCATCTAGAATTTAGCCTTCAGTAGCACTCAAGACAAAAGTATTGCAGGTATCTGTAAATTCAGCAGATTCATCCAAGACCAAGGCAGAGGTCTTCTCAGAGAAAGTAAAACATGGATCTGCATACAAGAAGAAGAAACTGAAGCTGTCCAGACATTTCAATTAGGCCAACAAAATTGCAAGCACTGCTCCCTCCACAAAATTCCTAGCTGAAACACTGCTAGCAGTAGCACAAGCTTTACCTTGTAGTGTGAAGCCACGTAGAGGGCCATCAGTCTCTGCAGAAAAACTTCTGATGCTCTGTGGTAACAAAAAAGTGTGTCTCTGTTTACATAGTACCTAACCAGAGAGGCTAAGGAAACAGTCTCCTTGGAAGAAAGGAAAAAGCCCCTTGCTGGTTTAGGAGTTTAGGGCTTTTAATACAGCTGGCTGCTTGCTGCTCTTAGCCTCTACAGCACCAGTGACTTGGAGCCGTGTTCACAGCTTTCACATCCTTCCTCTGCAAAGCTGAACTGCAGCAAGGGCTTCCCTTCAATCAACCCTTCTTGAGAGTCGTCCATGCAGTAAAACTGCAGTTTGGCAATGTCCTGCTAAAGCAAACCATCAGCCTTGTGAGGCAACAGTAAGAGGTCCTCACAGACTTGCCCAAAGATCAGCTGCTGAGGTTCTCATGTTAGCTGGAGAACCTCACTGTTAATGGAACTGAAAGAGCCTCCTTCACCCAAAAGCTTCATCTTTTGATCAGGGCACCACATGAATAAGGATACAGGTCACAGGTCTCAGGCAGTGGGCAGCCAGAGATGATTCGGGTGATGTTGAGACAGTCCAGACACAGCAGATCATTCAACCACTTCTCAACTGGGTCACCAGGGCCATATCTGATTGACTCATGGAGGGAGACTTCATGCAACGTACGAGCTGCAAACAGATTTCAGAGAACATCAGGTGCTAGAAGCTATAGCTAGCAAAGAATCCAGCAGGGTCAGCGTCTTTCTGAAGGGCTCACAAGAGATTAGAAAATCATGACTCATATCAGCTTCATCCCTTCAAAGCCTTTACATCTGAAAATCACGAGCTAAAACCAGAATTCCTTCATTTTCCCATACCAATACCTTCCTACAGATTCAAAGCACACATGGGAGAGCCCCAGGGCTGGCCAGCCAGCAGCACCAGTGATCACGGTTGCACACCACAGGCCAGAATGCAATGGAGTACCTGAGGCAAGTTTAGCTGTGGCTGTAGATTTGTTCTCTGCTGTCATGGTGACTTGGGTTTGTGCACTCTGCTGACGCAGCTGCTGAATGAGCTTCAGTGACAGCGACCGACCAGTACCCTCATACCTGAAAAGCAGATGGCAAAGTCCGAAGCAAACAACCAAAAGGAATCCTGAGTCATGGGGAACCACCAGGCTGCGCTCCAGAGCTCTGCAAGGGCCCCAGCTGGATGTGAGAATGGCTGCCTTCTGATGTTCTTGTCCATGTAGGACAGGGCAGCCTACACTGGCACTTAGTCTCACCATACTAAAAGGAAGATGTCACTCTTCCCTCTTTCCTAACAGACAACAGGATCCTGTTAATGTACTTGCTCCTTGTAGTGAAACAGAGGAAGTGCAAGTCAAACATTTAAGAATCCACAGTTGAAACAAAGCAGCAAGTCCAAGTACTGACTCTTGGCTATTTTAAGGAGCAGTACCACGACAGATCAAGAATTAGCATGACCTGATGTAACTGTGTAGTAAACACACGACTGTAGATAAGGAATAGTCCTCTGGTACTTGCACAACTGCCTTCCCAGGCAGACAGGTGCTGCTCAAGCCTTACCCATTGATTGTAGAAGCCATGAAGACAAGGTAAGGGCCCAGCAGGTTTTTCACCAGGGGTAGAGGAATGGCAGCAGCTTCATCAATCACAAGGAGTTCAGCTTGACCCAGTTTCACAGAATCAGCAGGATGTATGTACTGCAAGGACCGAGACAGGACAATGTCACTGGCAGCAACAGCTTGCATGGAAACGCCAGAGCTGGCAACGCTGGAGTGCTGAGAAGCTATCTGCTGCACCTCTCCTCCACGGCCATCAAGCCAGAGGCTGAGACGTGAAGACACCTGGGAGAGGGTTCATGTTACTGACAAGGATTGGGTAATGCCATCCTGGTCTGCCTATTTCCAGAGGGATTGTGGAAATAAAGAGGGTGCAACCACTAAAAACGTTTGCTCTTCCTTCTCTGCTTCTTTCATCTTCCTTTGCTTGTTTCAAGAGATAACTGACACGCAATTACCAAGGCAGCTTTGTAAATTACAAGTTACTCACAGCAAGCAATAAGGGTTTTGTCAAAGTCACCAGAAGAAAAGGTCTGTACTTATTTATAAACTTCCAGGGATGACCTCATGAATGTTTCTAAATATGTACAGGGTGAATGCCAAGAGGAGGGAGTCAGGCTCTGACTGCTGATGCCCAATGCCAGGACAAGGGGCAATGGGTGGAAGTTCCATGGAAATGTAAGGAAAAATGTTTTCAGTGTGAGGATGACAGAACACTGGAACAGGCTGTCCAGGGAGGCTGTGGAGTCTCCCTTTCTGGAAGACCTGCCTGGATGTGTTTCCACGTGATGTGCTCTAGGTGATCCTACTCTGGCAGGGGGGTTGGACTACTGGACTAGATCTTTGGAGGCCCCTTCCCACCCCTAACATTCTGTGATATCCGTGACGTCTGCCTTAGAGCAAAGGCAATCAGAACAGTCACAGAGCACATAGGATGAACATGCTTCAAATGACAACAGCTGCAGCACTGGAAACAGCAACAGTTAGGAGTAGAAGGGCAAAAGAGGCTAGTTACCTGAATGGTCTGTCTGTGCTCCTTGAACACGTTCACTCTGACCACAGCCTTGTTAAACTCTGGATTCAAAGACTGAACAATCTCATAGTCCAGATGTTCCTGATAGAAAATAACACCGAACAGTGTGAACCATCTGAGGTTTAAGAAAGTAGGAGCAGCATCAAAGAAAGTTCGCTAAGAGCACACTGTCACTTCAGGTTCTACTGCAAACTTACAGCACAAGCTTCAGAGGCCTCAGAACCCAGAAATTACTTATTAAGAACTATTTTACAAACTGCTTCACCCCACTTAAACAGAGAAGGACACATAACTGCCATCACTCGCTTCTGCAGAACAGGACTGAGAAGGCTGGTAGCTAACATGAGTCATCAAAACTCACAAGTGAGATGCAAATGCCCTCCTGACAGTAGTCAGAGAGTTTGCTCTCCTTACCTGATACTGCAGTGCATCAAAGCCTTTAAATATGAATTCGAAGAGAGTGTGAAGGTTATCAGGGCTTGGAGACGTGACAAAGATATTGGAGTAACTGCACAGAAAAACAAAACAGGAGTTGAACTCTTTTCCTAACACATTTCACACATACATACTAGGTAGAGTATTTTCTTTACAGGAGGGCTTAATTTTACCTAATAACCAAAACTCAGCAGATTCCATTAGACATCTCAATACCAGACAGTCATAGAATGGTTTGGGTTGGAAGGACCTTAAAAATCACCTGTGATAATATGTGTTTCATTATTTTGATTTTTAAAGACTGAGCTTTTCTAACTGCTATAAAACAGAAAAACTTGAACAGCAACAGATGCAGCAACCAAAAGAAGTAAGGATGAAAAGAAGTGGAAATTACAAATATACTGAGGTTCTGTCAGCATCTCTTTTAGCTCAGATACAAATAAAACCTGGGAGACTGCGGGGGCTCACTCACCCAAAAGCGACTGCTCCAGCTATAGCCAGTCCCAGAGCAGCAGATTTACCACGGCCCCTGGCTGCTGTTAATGCCACAGTGCTCCGCAGGGTCTTCTCGGAAATGGCTTCAATAAATTTCAGAACTGCTTTTGCCTGATGATCAGGAAGAAAAAACACAAAAGTAAGATGTGTTTAAATTCAGCATTACTTACTCTTACACTAGTACCTGTCTTCCTTCCTAGAACAGGGAGAAGAGAAGGTGGGGGAGATGAACATTAAAACCCAGATACTGTGCCAGAGGTGGCAATCTTGACCTACTGACTTCTTGAAGTTATTCTAGTCAAAACAGGCAAATAATCAGCACATCTCCATGCCACTGCTCACAGAGCACACTCAGCAAGAGAGCAAGAAGCACATTGCTCTCCAAGGAGGAAGACATGCAGCCAGGCAGTCAGAGACCTACTGTGAAAGGGCTTCTGCAGTGCAGAGCTCTGGGAGCCCCCTGGCTGAACTACAGCTTCTCGGTGCGTACTCAGAAACAAGACAGACAATTGCAGCAGCGTCTTCATTTGCACTGCTCAGTGACTCAAACTGGACTGAAAGCAGCATGAGCAGGGCAGCAATGGGGGCACGTTCAAAGATTCTTTTCAAGTGCCATTCAGAACCTGGACAGGCTCCGCTCCCTGCTGCCCTCAGGCTCGAGAACACATCATCTTTTTAAATGTGGGCTTCTCCAGAAGCAACCTGTCTTCACTCTAGTCCTCCCACTGATCCGAGCGCCAGCAAGTAAACCACTGATACTGTCACTGAGCTGCCCCAGCCAAATCCATTTGTCAAGGAAGTCCTCCGCACCCACCACTGCTCACATTTAGATATGACGACGGCCAAGATGGGACGCAAACATCAGTAGCTAGTGACCCATCAAGCACAGAGTATCTCCAATTTCACCACACCAACCTGATCCAGGGTTTTGCAGCCATCCACCAAAACTCCTACAGGCTGTGTGTCCTGCAGGCTCTCCTTCAGCTCCCTCAGCTCCAGGTCCTGTGGCCGCAGGCTATCTTCCTACAGGCACAGGGTTTAGCATGAAGGGGTTAGTAAAGGACACTTTGGCACAGTTGTGCCCTGGGGATGTCTTCTGTTAACTTTCATCAGGCAGAGAAAACTATCTGAAAGGAAATGCTACCACAAGTTGGGTACACTTAAATGGACAGAGAGATGCTAAGACTTCAGTTTTGATGCATCTCCAGGAGAATGGCTACACAAGAAGTGGGTATCTTGGCTTCCCCAAGCTTGGAGGCAGAGAGGGTTTTGCAGTACACAGTAGCTGGAGAGTGGCACTGCTAGGGAGAAGAGACCATGGAGACACTTTTGGAAGAATTTAACTCAGGCTGTACCAAAATTCTCTGATCCTGTCATAGGAGGTGCACAACTTGCCGTGTAGGGGGAAAAGCTACTGAAGCTGCAATAGATCCCTTTTCAAACCAGTATCAACATTTCAAGAGCCAAGTAATAAAACTGGATGAAAAGGCAACCAATTTTAAGTGGGAATCAATTCTGCAGGTGGTTTGCTTTGTTTTTCACATCAGTGTTGTCTTCAAGTACTTTTACCATTTCTGACAGAAGCTTTGTCAGTATTTCTTAGGCTACACAACACAGTTCCAAAGTGTTCAAAAGTGGTTCCACCCAAGCCCACAGCTGGAGGTGCTAAAAGGAGGAACTTATACCAAGCTACATGCGCTTAGATTCATTGTTTCTTCAGATGTGTAACCTGAAGCAAAACAGCTACCACAGCTTCTAATATTTCCAAGCTTGTAATATTTCCAAGCATTTTCCCATACTCTAACCATCCAAAGGCCTTTTTATTTATGTCTTCTCAACTGTTCATCAGCTTGAAGTCTCTCTATGCACTTCTGAAACAGCAAACACAGCAATTTAGCTGTACCTCACTAGGCTAAGCAGCAGTACCGGAAAATCAATATAGGCAAGCACCAATGAAAAAA
The DNA here is from genome assembly GCF_015220805.1 of Pogoniulus pusillus. Classification (NCBI taxonomy): domain Eukaryota; kingdom Metazoa; phylum Chordata; class Aves; order Piciformes; family Lybiidae; genus Pogoniulus; species Pogoniulus pusillus. Next base: position 218,078 of record NC_087287.1, read on the forward strand.
ACCAACCAAACTGTGACAGAAAAACCCCAAGGAGGCAAGAAAAGACAGTTTCACTCACTTCACTCAGAGCAGGCATCGGTCCTGCAGAACGCTCTGCGTCCTCTCTGCAAGACTATTATTTGACACAAGTCTGAGCAAAAGGAAAGCTTCCTCGGTTTAGGAGCGTTAACATACTGTGGAGCAATTCCTCCGAGCTCAGACAGCTGAAGCTGCTTACTGACCTGTGACTGTGGTGGAACAGGAGTGATGTTTGCAACGTGGCTGGAGATGGGCAAGATATTCAGCTGATCATCAAGCACAATGCAATTCTTGCATGAGGCCAGAGACAGGATGAACCTGAGCAGTCAAGCAAAGGCAACTCAGTAGAAACATCAGCAACACCACTGCATTTTGGGGGGGTCAGTTAAACTCTTATTTGAACCCAGTGACATAGTATTTACAGCTACAGCTTCTTCAGCTGAGTTAAGACAACCTCACACAACTGGCAGTATGTCTCTTACCATAAAATCACAGAATGGTTTAGGATGGGAGAGACCTCAAAGCTCATCCAGTTCCAAACCCCTGCCATAGGCAGGAACACCTCCCACCAGAACAGGTCACTCAAGGCCTCACCCAACCTGGCCTTGAACATCTCCAGGGAGGGAGCATCCACAACCTCCCTAGGTAACCTGTGCCAGTGTCTCACCACCCTCACTGTAAAGAACCCTTTCCTAACATCTAGTTTAAATCTCCCCTCTGCCAGTTTAAACCCAAAATCAGGATCATCTGCCCACAACAAACATCCACTTACCAGGCTATGTCCAAAGAATGCTAACTACAGACAACCAAGAGAAGATTTAAGTGGGAAGCAGCCGCATAAAAGTGTAAGATGTGAATCCACAGCAATTTTGATAAGCTCTGGCCACCAAAGACTGCAGTCAGTGCTGGCTTATTCAACCTTTCCATCTAATCTCTGACACCACATAACCACCTGCACACAAATGAAACAATCTCTGCAGTCTTCCTGTGGCTAGAGTTAGGCCTCACTTACTGGCTAAGAGCTGCTTGTTTGATACAGCAAAGGCAGAGAAAACATCTGCAGAAGACTACAAAAACCAGAGTCCTCCACACGTGGCACTTTCGTTTTATAGTGCAAGAAGAATATGCACTTGGGTGTACATGGAGCATATGCTGCTACAGAAGAGGAGGCTGAGGGGACACCCCATTGCCCCCTGCAACTCCCTCAAAAAAGGCTGGAGCCAGGTGGGGGTCATCTCTTCTCACATGCAACAAGTGACAGGACAAGAGGAAATAGCCTCAAGTTGTGCCAAAGGAGTTTCAGGTTGGGTATTAGGAAAACTTTCTCCCAGAAAGGGTTCTCAAGCATTGGAACAGGCTGCCCAGGGAGGTGCTGGAGTCACCACCCCTAGGGGTATTTAGAAGATGCACAGATGTGATGCTGACAGCAACGGCTTAACAGTAGTGCTGGGACTGTGAGCTCTAGGTGAGCAAATGGACTTGATGATCTCAAAGGTCTCTTCCATGAGGACTTCAAGAATGAGACACAAAACATTTGGGTCTGTTTGCACTTGTCCCTTGTAACAAACACCAACATTCTGTATACAAATTCCTCCTGCAAGAAGCTCTATTCAATCCCAGAACAGAGTATGTGTGAACTCCACTGAAGCAGCCAAGAAGCAGTGCTCCAGAGCAAAGCTATGGGATGCTTCCCTAATGTGAGTATGAGATGTGGCTCCGGATGCTTTTCCTGGGCACACAGCCTAGATCCGTGACACCTTTAATCTCTTACCTCTCATTAAACCGCCCCACCACGTCCTGGTGTGCCTCTGTCCTGTATCGAGAGTGGACATCCTGAAGCAAAAAGAAAAGGTCACTCTGGAGAACCAACAACAGCAGCAGTGATTATTTACAAGGCTGTTACCTGTGGCACAATCCAATCTCTTTTCCACTCCTGTGAATTACATTTTCCCTTTCTATCAGCTCCACATCCCAGAGAGAATGTGGACTGTGAAAAACCCACACTTTGCCAAGGCTTGTTAAAAGTGGACTTTTCCCACCAATGCTTTTCACAATGCTTCCTTGCAACCCAGCAGCATTCCCAGACAGAGGCTGGCAAAACTACATAAGCATAAAACATTCAATGACAGAGGAACGAAGGAGGAGGAAGATGGAAGTGAGATCACAGCCCATAAGAAAAGCAAGACATGCTATGCTGAACATACCATGGTCATTGTATAGAGCTGCTTCAGTGAGTTCATAGTCCTGAGAAGAATCACCACGATTCCACCTCCTTCTACTGTTTCAACAGTTCTAGCCAGCAGATTTGGAGTCAAGGCTTCAAAATCCTAGGAAATAAATAGAACTCCAAGGTTGCCTAGAGTTTATCAGGAAAATTAACCTATCGAAAGCCTAAAACTTCCACAAAGCTTCATTCAGAGTTCACATTTGTACTGGCCAATATCACACTAAAATCCTGCCTGCAAGACTGTCTCTCTCTCTCACACAGAGCTTGTAAAACATGAGTAAGGTTCTTGTAATTAAAATGACAAAAGCAACAAAAGCTATTCCTGCAGCATTTGAGCTGAAAGCAGGTCCCAGTGCAACCACCTGTAACAGCCCAGGGCTTCCCTCCTCACCTGGAGCACACACATGCCGAAAGTGTTACCAAGAATCTTATGAGTCTCGTTGTAGTAACAATAGCGAATGTTTGTGGCTGCGATGAACAGCTCAAAGGGGTCATCATCCTTGATGTTTAAAGTTCCACTTTTAATCTTCTTCTGCAGTTGTCTCATCCTCTTCTTGCGGTGGCTGGAGAACAAAATTACACAGAAATGTCCTTGGAAAAAGCTTTGAGCAAGGCACATTCAGGTCCCTCTTCACATCTAACCAGAAGGCAGAGGGCAGCTGGATCAAACATGCTGCTTTCACTGTATGTTCCCACGTGGAGAACATCACACAGAACCAGCTGGCTTTGCAAACCACTTGGTTGGAATCACAGAATCATTGAACAGTCAAGGTTACAGGAGACCTCTGATTTCATCCAGTCCAGCTCTTCTAACCTAAGAGCTCACAATCCTACCACTGCCACTAACGCACATCACTCAGCACCACACCCATGCTCTTACACCTCCAGGGATGGGGACTCCACCGCTTCCCTGGGCAGCACATTCCAGTGCTTTTGTGGTTTTGTGTAATGCTTCCATCCTGACCTTGTGTGCAGACTGCAAGCATAAACAAAAATTGTAAATGTTTTTTCCAAAATTAAGGCTTAATCTGTGTTCTGCCCTGAATAGTGCTAGGACTAAAAAGATTGTTTGGCCTTTTGAGGTTAAAAGGAAGAGAGAGAGAGATTGGTTCAGGACAAAAGAGCTACAGAATTACACCGCAGAAGTGCCTAGTGCTGAAGGCAACTGTATTATGGAGAGCAAATCTGAGTTCTGGAAAAGCAAACTTCCTATAGCTCCTCCAAGAACTAATCTCATTTTTCCTTACAACTCAATCATGCAACCCACGCTCATCAGACCAGTCACAGAGCTTCTGCTTCACACAAAGCAGCCATCACAGCATGAAACGCAAGAGGTATCTCACCTGCTAAAGCCCAGCTCCTTTTTGTAACACCACAGGACTGAGGGTCTGGCCTTTACAGTTGTTTTGGACAACATGTGATGAAGTATTACCACCTGCCAAAACACAGACACGTTCATCAACTGTGCTCTCAAATCCAAGGTCCAACCATTAACTCAGCACTTCCAGGTCACCATGCTCCTCAGCACCACATCTCCATGGTTTTGAAACACCTCCAGGGATAGGAACTCCACCACTGCTCCAGACAGCCTGTTCCAGGCCTTGACGACCCTCTAAGCAAAGGCACTTTCCATAACGTCCAACCTAAACCTTCCCTGCGGTAACCTGGCACCGTTATGTCTCGTCCTGTTGCTTGTTTCTTGGGAGAAAAGACCGACGCTACCTTTCAGAGAGCTGTAGAGAGCCAGAAGATCTCCCCTCAGCCTCCTCTTCCCCAGGCTCAGCAATCCCAGGCCCCTCATCTGCTCCTGTCAAGACTGATTCTCCAGCCCCTTCATCTGCGTCAGTAAATACCTCCTGCCTGAGTCTGAAAACCCGCTGTGCCCGTGCCCGCTTCCATGCAGCGCTGATGCGCGGCTCCACCGGCAGGTGCTGCAGGCCAGTCCCTCACACCCTGCGCAGCCCCTCTGACCCGAGCCGAGGCAGCCACTGCTCCGCCCTGTCCTGCGCTGAGGTGAACGCGGCCACCGAGGGCCACCGACCCACCGTTCTGAGCCCTGCTCCCGCAGGCAGGCCCCGGCTGCAGGGAGAGGCTTACCTGGTCCTTGCCGCGGTCACCGACCACCACGAAGAGGGTCCGCTGCCGCTCCGCCACCCCGTTCTCGATCAGCACTCGAATGCGGTTGTCGATCTTGCGGCGCTGCATGGCTGCGGCCGCCGGGACCCCTCTGCCCCTCACGGCCCGGCCTGAGCCCCTCCGGCGGCGGCGGCGCGCGGCTCAGACCACGTGGGGGCGGCGCGGGCCGGGCCGCGTGCGCCGCGCCCCGCGAAAGGACCCCGAGCCTGTCCCTGGCGTTCGCCTGCGCAGATACACTCCTGGGGAGGACTTTGCCCTCCTCCTCCTCATGGAGGCGCGACGGAGCTGAGGAAGCCGTGAGCAGCGCCTCGACGGTGCGTTTATTGCTGCACAGGCTTAGCTGTGTAACACCTTCCCTGGTGGGCGGCTGCCGTTCACTCTAAGGGCTCCTGAGGAAAGACTCCCATGGAGGCGCAGCCACAGTCGGGTTGCGAAGGAGCGCAGCCGGCGGGCAGCAAATGCTCAGCCTCGGCGGCACCGGCCCTCGCCTGAGAAGGCACAAGTCATGTTACGGGTAGGCCTGACTGACTCTGGGCTGGAAAACGCATCGGCGGGAGCAAGAACGGAGCTTAGAATCTACTCCTGTGAGAGCAAATGCATAGAAATGAGTTATCAAGTAACGAGGATTCTCCACTCAGGAGAAACACAGGAGCTTTGGAGGCTGCTTTTAGAATTACCAGTGTAACCTCAGTTATAGATCACACACCCCAAAAAAGGTTAGCACCTAGAAATAACTCAGACTTTCGTGCAAAGGCAGGGGCCAGGAATTTCCACATCACTTTGACTCCTTTAGTTCGACTTTGGTGTAACTGACTGTTAAAAGGGGATAAAACAAACTTCAGTGCAACGGCAACATCGATTTTGGTTTTGTTTAACGCCTCCGTGCTAAATGAATCTTGCTTGCAACCTTCAGCCCTCTTGGGACTGAACACCATGCATCTACCTAGTGATTTTGGTGAAGATGCTGCCTTTCCGCCTACTGCAGTTCTACACCAGCCACGTACTGTGCCTGGGTGTCCTTGAGGGGCGGAGAAATGGGTTAGGATACACAGTATTGCCATGCAAACAAGGCTGCCGAGAGCGGAGCAGATGCAGTTAGCATCCACTATTATCTGATACTGTAGAAATGCTAGGAAAGCTGCCTCTCAATAGAACTAGCGTCTTGAGCCATTTAAAGGCTGCGGTCTGATGAAAACATACCTGCTTGGAAATCGTCCACACAAAATTCTGAGCTGCACGAATGTGGAGCTGCAACAAGAAAACAATTCATTAGTCTGACTTCAACTTCCAGCACTGTTCGGAGTTCTCAGAAACACTACATTTATTCTCCAACTGTCAGCAAAAGTATTCAAAATAACCTGAAGTCTGTAACATTAACCTTTCAATATCAAGGTTGAGCCAAGCTATTTGCATAGATATATTTATTCTTAGCTTTTAATACTGCCAACGTTTTGAACATCTGAACAATGGAATATTTGAACCGGGTGACATGGTAGGAAATATGTGTTTAATACCACTGAATGCAGGTGGGGATAAAAATAAGATTTTAAAATAGAACAAAATTATGCTAAAACCACTGAATAATCATGAAGGCTGTAGAACAGTGTTGTTTTGAGGAGGTGAACCCAAGGAGAGCTCAGCTACCGAGACAAAAAACTCATCAATGCAACAGAAGCGTACTAAGACAATTCTGTAAGGTATAGGTGTGAAATAGTTGCTTAAAAGGGAAAGACATAGAACACTGCAACAGATTTATTTTTCAAGTGTTTACATAGGCCAAGGACCAATTTGTTTTAAACATTGAGTTAAAGAACTGCAAAGACACATATACAGGTATGTTTAAGGCCATCAGAGTATTTAATCTGACAATTAACTAAAATTCTGAAGACTTGGTCTATATGGTAGATGTGTGACTGAAACCCATGCTAAAACTTAAGAGCTTCAAAAAAGGAAATACATCTTCATTTAATAAAAGTCTACTGGATAGTTACTGAAATTTATCTTAATACCAAAATTTCAGATGGACTCTTGATCTACTACTAGGTACTTGAGCACGTTTTATAGAAGGAGCAAGTGGCCACCACCGTTGGAACCGAGCTAGTTACACCCACCTGATTATTTTGTGAACATGAAGAAGTGTGGCAGGGAAATGGAACCTAGCCTTTCAGATTGATAGGTTAAGAGCTGCAGCAAGAGCTAACACAGATACATTCAGTTCAGAAGAAAATGTCAAGATAGGCTCAAGTTTTCCCAGTACAGTTCTCTCAAGCACTGCCCCAGTTGACTTGAGGATGTGCATTTCAGAAACCAATTTTCTTCCCTCCATTAAGGCTTGGTCAGCAGAGCCACAGAGAATTTTCATTGCATTCTATTCCAAGAGCCAAGTGGTTGTTAGAGTAGCACCACTTCCCTCAAACAGTTCAGATAACTGTTTTCTCATCAGACTCTGCCACACCACACCAAAAGTTAAAGCATCAGCACCCAATTTCTGCAACCCTGCTGGAAAAGAGAGAAAGCTGAGATGCTGCTTTTAAGATTTATATAGAAGTGATGAGGGTCAGAGGCTTACTCCCACAGAGAAAGAACCATTAGGTTCCTTTAAGACTGCTACAGCAGAGGTTCTTAACGCTAGATGAGTTGAACACATCAAACCCTAAGGCACCAGGCACAGCAGTTCTCTAAAGCACAGAACCTTTCCTCCTGCAAAATGTGCTGCCCGGGGTGAAAACCATTTAAGTGTAAATGCAGCATCTGCAAAACAGGAGGCCAGAAAAACCTTCCCCATCTCCCTCCCCCTGGAAAAAATACATTGGCCAGACAGAAAGACATAGGTTTGATTAGCCTTCTTTGTGATGAACAGGGGTGCCGATCTTCACAAAGTTCATGTCACACCTCCTTCAGCTGAGCCCTGCCATTGACTACAGGACAGCCAAGACCAGTGAGACCAGATGCTGGTGTTATGATGGAACAAAGACATTAACAAATTCTGTCATTTGAAGAAAACTAGAATCGGAAGAAAATTACCATTTGCAATGTTGGAATTTCTAGTAACAGTCCCAGCAATAATCACAACTATATTTAAGCCTAGATTTAGATAAGGGTATCATCTTCCAAGTCCAAAAGGGAAGTTTTATTGTTCAGGATAGTTTCCTGCTTGCTCTTCAGATGAGGCACTGAAGTCAGTGAAGAACACCTCACATGCATCTGGAGAACTTAGATGGTGCCAGCTCCAGTGATCCAAAACCATTCTAGTTCCATCCATACCCAGCAGATGGAACACTGTAAAACAGGTGCATAAATTTGAAGGACTAAAACATAGTCTAATGCAGCCACAGATTTCAACTCCAGCTAGAAATCTGCATCTTCAATGCAGGTCTCAATACTTTGCTTACACTTCAATCAAGAACGATCTTGTATCATCAAGAAGCTTGAAATTAATGTTTCACCATGTGACTGGCAACCTCATTAACAAGGCAGGTTAATGAGCAGTCCTCTCAGGTCCCTTTGTATCCACAGGAGCCTTGGGATGGCAGAAGATTGAAGAGTATGGCACATTGTCCAGAGCCCAAATGGTTGTATCTCAGAGGTGAATTATAATGTACAGTTCTTGCAGAGGCCAGGAAGGTCAACTCTTCAGCTTAGGCAATGACAAAACTCTTAATTAAAAACAAACAAACAAAACTCACCAAACCAAACAAACTCCTGATTTTTCTGACCAATTGCTTTTTTATTTGACTCTGCTGGGCCACTAAAGTTTTGCACTATTTGCCTTCAATCATGTGAAGTTTAACCTCTTCTCCAGTATAATTTATCATCTTTTCAATTCTCTACAGCTAAAGCCTGTCCAGTAGCTTCCCTCTCTCCAATGCAGTTATTCAGGTGCTATCTGGGGGAAAGAAGGAAGCTCAATCCATTCTCCAAAGACATGCATGAAGGTAACCTGCATCCAGTCAAGGAATCTGCTTTACAAGTAAGGTCAGCAGGACTTTTTCAGAAGACACATTCTTAAGGTCATGAAGTTCTCAAAGAGTATGTATAAAGTCCCAGCGGAAAACGTTAACTAGCTATTAACAAGAAGCCAACATTACTCTTCCAAGTACTCCGAGTGATGTATGCTGTAGGTTGCTATACACCAAAGATAGTAAGAAAACAGATGTTAAGTCCAGAACTCCCTCCACAGCAACATAGAATCATAGAATCAGTCAGGGTTGAAGGGACCACAAGGATCATCTAGTTCCAAAACCCTGCCATGGGCAGGGACAATCCCAAAGCTGTTATTGGTGAGCTGCTCTTAAAATCCAGCCTGTGCACAGGGATAGCACAGACCTTAGGTATGAGAAAATAGCTCACGATTTCTGAGTTAAATCTAGGAAGGACCCAACTTTTCCAGACATTATGTCATTTGGTAGAAACATCTGTGAACTTGAGCCATTTGTTAGTTGAGATTCCTTAAGCTACAGCCAAAAGGAAGATGCTGGAGCTCCAAGTTTGCTCTCCACACACACCACAGTATGTTAGCACAGCCTCACACTAGATAATTAAGCCCCTGCCAGAACACAAATGTACATCTCCTCCTAGTAGCTGCTCATGGAAAAAGGCAGCCATCACAGGTCTGTTACCTCCCAGAAAGAAGAGTCAAAGAAAAGTCAAGTAAAGCCCCCAGAGTGCAACTGGTTCATCTGCAGGCTCAGAAGTAGCACTTTGTTCTGTTCATTCTCCCAATCACAGGCATCAGACCCTAAAGGAGCACCTAACTAGAAGGAACACAGCTTGGCTCTGGCATGCAGAGGACTCTGCCCAGAACTGTCACTGATTCACCTCACCACTTAGAACGGTCATTGTTCAAATTGCAATCTTCTGAAGAAACACATCTAGGAGTGCTGCCATCTGGCTGTAACTCATCGCTACAGCCAAGTTAGAGTGAAGAAGCTCAGCAGCTGCCCTGCCCAGAGCAGCTGCCTGTAGATCTGTGCCCTACTGAGACTCCAGCTGCTTTTGCAGTGTTAAGAGTTTATTAGGTAGTGCACGGAGGTTAGAAGCCCGTGCAAGGCCCCAGGTTAAACACGTCTTACCTACATGGTTTATGGTTATTATTAAAACACATCTCTATCAGTGTACAGCATAGCAGCTACTCTAAAGACTATTTTCATGAATGAAAAGGCAGCTTAGAAGTGGTGGCAGAAGAGGCCCCTCAACTACCCAGTATTTTACCAATGAAGCTGGGAAAAAAAAAAAAAAGAAAACCAAATAAACCAAAACCCAACCCCCAAAATCCTAAGTGGAATGTTCTAATGCATCCAGAGATCTTCAACTCAGTATGCTGCAAGCTTGCTGTCAAACTACAATTAGCTACTGGAGAAGCACTGGGGTGCCATTTGGGACTATTTATCTCAACAACAGCTTCCTTAAAAAGACACAGAACAGCAACTTCTCACCCAGTGTTGTTACATGGGTACAGGCCTTGACTACAACTGCTGCCTCCAGGCGGCAGCAGTGTTTCCAGCTCTCTGGCATAGTGTTGTCAGCAGAAGCTTTTTGTGTTCTTCACACAGAACATGGGGCAAGTGACACTAGCACCTGTTTGGAAGAAGTTCCAGATTTTTTCACATTAAGTCCAAGTACCTGACTACAAGTTCTGAAAGTTTAGTTGGGATACAAAGTAGAAATGAAGCTCTGAGTGAAAACTACCTTGGGGTTCGTACAGAGCAGTCAAACAACTTGTAGCTGTTTCCTAATTTCACCTTTCCAAGGGTAGGACATTCTTTGATGAGCAATTCTTCACATATCTAGCACTTTTCTTCTTGCATGTGCTACAGAACACAACTGCCTATGGAGGCAGCTATCAATAGTCTCCCTGCTGCAGAGAGAGCATGTGCACAAGAGGCAGGCACCAGTGATTTCCCAAAGATGAGACAAGTATGCAGTAACACTCAAGTAAGACTCTGCTTTTCCAGCTCCTAGTCTTATGCCCTTTCTTTTATACAGCACTGCCTTGATGAAAAGCAGAGTCCATGACAAGAAAACGTTTCCCAGAAGCCACAGCTATTGAAGAAAAGCAAAAGAGGTTGTACATCTAGTCAGGGGAAGAAGAAAACCAAAGTGCAACACAAACCTTAGGAAATAGCAACCCCATCACATTAAATTGGTCTCAGTTGTTGAAAACCAGTGTTCCAGGATACAATTTTTATAAACATGTTTTATTTGTCTTGCTTATACCATTAGAACTGTAACTGCTGGCTGTCATTTCCCTGAAAAGGGGAAATCAATTCAAACACATACTGGTGCTTTTCAAAAGATAGCAAGTAAAAGGGCAGCAGCAGCAGGCGGCATTTGAGATTTCTTAAAACCTTCAAGGCTGCAGGAAAGACAAAAGGACATGTGACCAAAAGTGTTATGATTATCCATGAGAGATTTCCATCAGTACCGGCATCAGTTATTTAGGTGATAACACAGCAAGGTCAAGTATTAGTGAGAGACAATGTGTGAGTCGTAAGGAGTGATCAAGGACACCAATCCTTACAAAAGTCACTGCTATCAAAGGAACTGAGAAGTGTTTCAAAGAGATACCTAAATACTTCACAGCAAATATACAGTGGCATCCAGATCACATCTGTTGAAAAATTTTGGTCAAGTGCCAAATCAGAGCTCTTTTTGTTTTCTTTCAAGATAACAACTCCATGCTAACTACAGCAGCAGTTATGCAAACGGCCTCAGATTCTTAGCCACAGGAAGCAGGCCCCTGGCGACAAGGAGTGCTGCAGCTAAGGGTGCTTCTGCTCTCTCAAAACTGGCTACAAGCCTATTTGGCTATTTAAGGACAGGCATCACTATGCATCTGCAACTGTTCAGTGCTTCAATAGAGTAAAAAAAAGCTGAAATGCAGTTGCTCTACCAAGCCACACTTCATCTTTTCCATCCTTTCATGGGAACACTACAGTGGTGGCAGCGGACAAAATGTAAGTCTTCACTAATTTGCAGACTATCCAAATTCGTTACAGCACTTTTAAATGGCAGAAGTGAGTCTTTGTGCCTTTTTTTTCCTGCCACTTCAGTTAACCACAGAGATTGCATCACCCAGAAAATTGCCTTTTTTTTTTGCCTTATTCTTAGCAAGGGTGAGAAATCTGAATCTCATGTGCAAGGCTCAAGATGATGCTTAGGACAGAACATGCAGAGTAAACGTTGTTTTGTTCCTTTCAGTATCCAGGTAATGTAAAGCTGTCAACTGTAGTCCTGTCATTATGGGTAATGAAAATAGTCCCTTTACAACAAACTTCCTGGTAAGGGAGAACAAATAGATAATAACTCTTCCGGTAACATGTATAGTACACTGGCCAGTGTGGTTTTGGCGTTCAATGCAATCCTGTGAATCTGTTTAATTCACTTGCTGAGCATTCATTTGAGGCATCCCTCTGTTTGGTCTTGGGGGCCCTCCACGACCTAGAAAACACATATAGAAAGGCTCTTGAATAATGCATGAAATCAGGTGATTAAAAAATGGCACTGAAAATAAAATTATCAAGTTGAGCTACAGCTTCATTACACAAGGGAGGCTGTTTCATTTTCTCAGATGAACAGGTGGCAAACACTCTGAGGAAGCTAAGGGACCTGGACAGGCTGGAGAGGTGTCCCTCAGGGATCAATCCTGGAACCAGTCTTGTTCAACATCTGTCAGTGACATGGAGAGGCACTGAGTGCATGTACTGCATCCAGTTCTGGAGCCCCTATGACAAGAGGGATGTGGACATGCTTGACGGTGTTCAGAGAAGGGCCACGAGGATGATCAGAGGGCTGCAGCAGCTCTGCTGTTGAGGACAGACTGAAAGAGTTGGGGCTGTTCAGTCTGCAGAAGAGGAAGCTCCAAGATGATCTTCTTGTGGTCTTTCAGTATCTGAAGGGGGCCTACAAAAAGGCTGTGGAGGGACTTTTTAGCTTATCAGGGAGTAACAGGACTAGGGGGACTGGAGCAAAGCTGGAGGTGGGGAGACTCAGACTGGACACAAGGAGGAAGGTCGTCACCACGAGAGTGGTGAGACCCTGGAATGGGCTGCCCAGAGGGGTGGTTGAGGCTCCATCCCTGGAGACGTTTAAGGCCAGGATGGATGAGGCTCAGGCCAGCCTGTTCTAGGGTAGGGTGTCCCTGGGCATGGCAGGGGGCTTGGAATTAGATGATCATTGTGGTCTCTTCCAACCCTGACTGATTCTATGACAAGACATCTTCTCAAGCTAAACACGTGCCCCTAGAGAATTAAGGAACTATGAGCATGGAACAAAGTTCTGTATCCTTAGACAGCTCTTGAGAGACAGATGCAGTAGGACATCTTTTAGTTCAACTGACAATTCTGAAGGCTGACAGCTCAAGCCCCATACCTGCTTTATATGCAAGTCTTACTTGTAAGCTACTAATGAACCTAGTATAAGGATTTTCAGTCAGGATAAATCTCACCAAAATGATTGCTTTCCTAAGGCTTTCATTAATAAAAGGCAACTAAATAATTCTGTTATGCTTAGTGTCAAAAGCATTGTTGGCTTAACTTCTTGTTAAAAGAATCTCTCATTCAACAACCAACTCAACTTCCAACAGGAATTCAAAGGATTACAGTATGATTCAAGTCAGAATGGACCTCAAGAGGCTGTTCAAAAGCAATGGGGTCTGAGAAGTAACTTTATTCTTCACTTGTAACCTGATGAATAAGGAGCAGGGTTGCTTTTTATATCCTAAAGGTCAGAAGTTTGATCAAAAATTTCTGTCCAACCCCTATTATTTGTTACTCAGGACCTACCTCTAGGAGCTCCCCGAGGTCCACTTTGTCCAGAGCCACGTTTGAAATTCTGTTGATATCCATCCTGAAGCAAAGAAATAAAAAAACTTACAATGTAGAACCTGGGCATTTTATTATGCTCCAGGAACCTATTAACCGCTAGTAAAGTAAGGGGCTTCTGAAATAATACAAACCAAGAGAACACCTCTGACTAACACAAAGCATTTTATTACAGTTTTAAATTATATTAGAAAAGTCAATTCTTACTCCTATTAATACCTAACAGGGTTAATAAAATCTACAATAACAAATTCTCCAGTTGTGAGCCATGTCATTCACATTTTTCAAACTACACAGAGGTCAAGCAGATTAATTTGCTGAAGGATCAGTCAATAAATTAAGTGATATTATCTAACAGCAGGATCTAAATCTGTTATCTCATTTGATTACAAATACTTGTCTGGAGATATGCAGACATTTTCCAGCCTAAGATGTCAGCAAACTAAACCAACTTCCTTCAGAACAGAGCTCAGAGTAACACGTCAGTATATCAGTTTCAGAATTGCAAGGGACTTAAGTACCTCTAAGTGTTTCTCACAAAGCTGTGAAAAGAGTAATACATTCACAAAAAAATTCTTTACAAGTCACTCAACCTTGCTGTGGCTACCAGACGAATTCATTTAGAGTTCAAGCAGGCAAACAGAACATGCTTCCTAATTACATCCAGCCACTTAAAATTCAGGTTCTGAGGATGCACTTAGTACCTGACATTTCTGTCTTTGGAAGTAATTAAAAAACCCTCAGAAAATGATCAATAGATTTGAGCACTTCCACTGACAGCTGCGTGGGGTTTTTTCCCCCCACTTCTAGGCTGTCACAACATGGTGGAACCTTACCCGCTGGTAGTTGGAGTAATCCCGAGGAGCACTGAACTGGGGCTGCGTGTAGCCACTGTTTGGAGTGTTGGAAAAGGAAGGGCGGTAGCCATCATACCCTCCTGAAGAACAGGGTACAATTCAGAACCGTTATTTCATGCTTCCACAAAGAAAAACAGTACCAGCATTTCATGTATATCAGAGGGAAAAAACCCTTTATAAAGCACTGTCTACCTGCAGTCAAGCAAATGTTTGCAACATCAGTGCCAACATTACTGCAAGAAAGATGTAGACCTGGGAGGAGACAGCAATTCAGTGCATTTCTGCAGTAACTTGAGATTTAATTTACAGAACACACAATCCAAAGCTAACACCAAGATATAGATAGAACAGCTGTGACCTGCAAGGCCATAAGAGTCATTCCTCAAGCAAGAAGCTGCTCCTAAGCAGAGACTCTTCTGAGTGTTGGGAACCATGTCCAAGGATGGCTCCAGTCCCAAGCATCTAACACTTGGAATCCACATTCATTTCAACCAGACATGCAGTGATCACTGCATTTGCTACTACTATCAGTTGCATCTTACTACATAGGTTTCTTCTCTACTCACCAACCACACGAGGAAAAGAATGTGACAAAAGCAGACACTGGAGTGTCCAAAAGTTGAAGCCCAAAATACCCAAGAAGAAACCTGTCTCTCTCTCCCCTTGGCCATTCTAACAGACACGTCTTTGTAACACTGGCAGCCACCTCCAGGAAGGACGAGAGTTTTTTATTCTTGGTGCCTCTTAATTCTCTCCAACTAACGACTCCTGGGTCTTTTTTGCTCCACTATTTCCACATTATTCAGCCTATTCTCAACAGGATGGGGCACAGAACTCTAGCGCATCTGAGTATCAACTGGCCTTTGAATACCTCACTTGACGGCTGTAAAATTCTGGATAGAGCTCCACATTGGATCATATTTGCAGCAGATGCCTTATCACAGGCCTTTGGCACAGAACAGAAAAAACACACTTGTTTATGTCCTGTTAGGAAGCACAATCGAACACTCGACATTTAAGTTGTTACAAGTTAGCTAAAGGAATTTTTACTCCAAGTTTAGGTCTCTCACAGAGATACAACTAGAGTACAAAACCAACAGTAGGTCAGTAACCCTTGGTACCTTGCCACAGTGTTTCCAGAAGGCAGTCAAAGCTGTTTACCTCTAAATCCATTTGCTGGTCCGCGGTAACCATTCATCAAGCCTCGTGCACCCCGTGATCCACCACGAGACACTCCTCGGCTGTTGTAGTAAGGCTGACTGTTCCGTGGAAATCCAGTGTTTTGCTGGGGAGGCTGCTGGTGGTTACCTGCCACTTGATGGCTCTGGTCTGGGGAACCATGGTAAGTACCAACCACTAGAGCAGAATTAGGGGAAAAAGGTACAGAGGTCTGTGTATGTTTATATTCCCATCTGTGCTCACTTCAAACTCAACACTCAAAGCTCTGCAATGTCACTGGGCACAGCAACACATGCTCATCCATTCCAAGAAAAACGACTTGCAGGACTGAGTGTTGAGTTTACCATTCAAATATTCCCCAGTATTAGAAACAACCCAGAAGTGGTACAGAGCTGGTTTAATTCAGTCAAGAAGTCTCAAGCACAAGCTCAGCAACAAGCACTGCTAATGCAGGTACATTTTTTCCGTGCTGTTTCAAACCCTTTAAAAATCGACAATGCACAGCTGGAAAAAAACAAAACACCACACAGCACGAGTAAGTTAACCTATTTCTGTAACTTTCTCCCTCTGAACTGGCAGAAAGCCACTAAGGAACATCTGTCTGCCTTACCTAACTTCTCTGTGAGGTGGAGCTGTGTTGCTGAAGGCAAGATTGATGGACACATTTTAACAGAACTGAGGCTGTGACTGTGACAGTGAGTGAAGCACTGAGCACTGCACAGTCCACCTCTGATGCCAGCATTCTCCAGACTTTCTGCCTTTTGCTGCATATAGCTCAAAAAATGTACAGATTAACAATGAAGACCTGGTTCTCCCTCTTCTCATCCACTCTAGAATCTCAGTTTGTGAGGAAAATCAATTCCAAGATCATAATCAGTTACAGGGAAAGAGCTCGATCCTTTTTCTCCTATTTCACCTTCAGTCAGCACTCTGTCGTCTGTCCATGCAAAATTCCTCTCTGCAACTGCACATCTTACCTCAGGAGGAAGCTCTGGAGCATGCTGGCAGAAGAACTTATTTTTACCATTGACAGTTGTTTTTCTTAATCTACTACACTGGAAAACATTTTGACTGCTGTATTCAATCTATGTCTGATTTTAGCAAAAGGTTCTAGATCTTGGTGAGCCTGACCTCATCTGTGCTCTTGATTCTAGCTTCCTCATTTCCTTTTTAAAATGTCAGGGTAAAGCACGACAAGACTAGAACATCAGAGACATGCTTTGCTACACCTTCTAGGACTTCATAGCCTGATCAGCTGTCCCACTGAGACTTCAGGTTTTGTTAATTTACCTGTCTGGAGTTGTTCTTGCTGAAGATCTGATTGTTCTACTTGGTGAGGCTGATTGGAGAAACTCTGGTTGTAACTGGCCTGGTACTGATTTTGCTGCTTAAGGGTTTCTGGCTCATTAACAGGAGGAACAGGAGCATTCATGTTGAACACCTACAAGGTTAGAAAAATAACTCTGCTCCAACTCATTTTTAACAATTCTTCACCACATCATGTAAAGACGTCTGAAAAGCCTGAGGCACATGACTAACCAAAGACTATTTTATGTATTCCATGACTGACTCCAGTGTCAGCATAACAAAAGGACTAACTACCAAAATAAAGGGATCCAGTAGTCATTTACTACTTACTGTTTGCATGGATTGGAATGGAGCTGCATTAACATTGATTCCACTGCTATGCAAAGGCTTACTAGATCCAGCCTGGAACACCTGTGGCTGTGATGCAGCGGGAAGTGATGATGATGATGATGGGGTCTGGTCTGCATTCAGTGACATTGAAGCCTAATAAATAGAACAAACAACACTTTAGCAGCTTTTGAGTAACATCAAAACACCAGCTTTAAAACTTAATTTTAAATGGAGCAACCAGAGCTCAGGTACACCTCAATAAACGAGTACTTTCTTCTTCAGCTCAACAGCCTCATTCACAACAACAGAATGGGAGAGGAAAAAAACCCCTAGTGTCTTCTAACTACTGAACTTGAAGCACAACTAGAAAAAGCTAGAAGGGAAAATGAGCAAATTTCTGGGCTACCTGCTAGCCAATGTTAAAAATTAAATGACATTTCTTAAGACAAGACGACTGATGCTCATTTGCTGATGTTGGCATGCTACTTCTAATTGAAGAGACACTCTTGTAAATTAAAAGTCTTACTGTGAAGGACTTACTGGTCACAGACAGACTCAAAATTTTTGAATTAAACAGAACTGAATCAGCCTTATTCACAGGTAAAAGTTCCAGAATTTTATTTTCAGGGAAACACAGACTAACATTTGATGACATCTGAAAATAATTCCACAGGGATGGGAAGCTGACTTGCCTGAATCTGGTCAATTGATTCTTTCTGTGGCCGTTGCTCTGTTGTGTGAGAAGGCTGATACATGGGTTGGGAGGCTGTATATCCCTCACTGGTAGAAGAAACCAAGGGAACCTGACAAAATAAACCCCCAAAGCCCCAAAAGTCAGCTGATGCTCACAGTTTTGTAAAAAAGATTCAGAGAGCTCTGCAACAAATGGTACTCCCTAGTTCCAGCATAAAAATTAAGTCCTTCAGCAAGCAGAGGTTTAACCACTTCATCCTGACATATATTCTATCCACACACCACCCACCCACCCCCTGGCAGATTGTACTTTGTGGCTATTTCTGGATCAGCTGGACATATATTTGCTTTTACAGCAGAACACCCTTCTCATTTCCTTACACAACTCCAACTACAGTACAACTAATGCTGGGGAAAGAGTGAGAAATAAACAGAGAGAATACATGGGAGAACTCCAAGCTCATATAGCAAAGGAGAAGTGCTGGTTTCCAGTGGACTGAGTTTGCTTCTTTGCTCCCTTTACTCCTCTTCTCCACTACACAAAGGCTACAGAAAACTGGTCACCAAAGCAAAGCACTCTGCATTAAGGCTATCAGGGACTTTAAGACTCAACTGATATTAACTGATGCGTGTGTTTGTATCATCTTGCTGAACATTCAAAAGGAAAGAGACAACTTTAGCTACTACTTGCAATACTCCCAAGAGAATCACTGGCAGCAGTGGCCAAGGAAGATAACAACAATCTGCTGGAATAATTCACATTATAACACAATATTCACATTACAATATAATAAGGTGCTAAGAGACAGTAGCACCTTAACAGTAAGGTGAAAGTCATGCAGAAAGAACTCTGCCAAAAAAAAATATACATCTCCAAAACTGATGAGCAACTATTTCAGCAGGTACGTAGAGGACTCGAGGGGGGAAATCCAACACATTCCCTTTTGTCCAAGAACTGACACACGAATGCATCATTTACACATTGCAGAAGGAAGTTTAGAGATGTCATACTTAAATGGGAAATTGTGGGAATGAGCAATTGAAAGCAGTTTTAACTCATTCTGACTGCTCTACAACTCCAGTCTTAAAATACTATCCCAAGAAAGCACATGGGACTAATTCTTAACAGAACAGTAGAAGTGTGGAATGTAAACCGTATAGTAGTCCATTACGTCTAGTTGTGGTCTAACCCCCAGTTGAAAAGATATTAGCTGCCCTTTAACCAAGCTATTTTATTTTTAGCATTTCTATTGTAAATAAGATAAGATATAATAAATTGCTTCTATCTAAATTAAGAATATCACTGCATGTGAAAGAGAGCACTACTGGCAAAGACTGACATGTCAGCTGCTTAGCCCATCTCAAACAGAACGCACAGGGAATTCTTAAGTGCCACACTAGCACAAGACTACACAGAGCAGTGCCCCAAAGTCTTCCTCTCAGGCATGACTGAAGCACTTAAGATTCACCACTGTCACACAGAACACACATTTAGAGCGATGGCAACCTAAATGCAGATGTGCGAAAGCGAGTTTGTGAAAAACCACATCCACAGACTCAATCTGAAGATTAAAGTGAGCTGCACAATCTGAAGGAGTCTGCACCAAGCCACTGAAGTTGAGCACTGCAAACTGCAACTGCTTCCGTGTCCTTCATTTTAAGAGGCCTCTAATTAGCACTGCAGTTTCCTCAAGAAACGGGTACTTCAGTCTTGAACCTGACAGTTTTCCAAACAGGGGAATGCCTGGTAAGACTCCAGTACAGAAAATGGGCAATGTCTGCCTAGTATTGAAACAGCACCCAATAATGCTAGAGCGACAACACTACAGAGCTGATGGGGATAACAAGAACTTCAGCTCTTTGACTCTCTCACATAGCTACCAACTAAGTCCCAGTGCAGCAGAGCAAGCAAACCCAAAACTCAGAACACAACCAACTAAAGGTTTTACCTGTGTAGCTTCTGGTTGCACAGGAACTTGATTAGGCTGGGCAAGTCTTGACTCAGCATGAACTGAAGTAAAAGAATTTCACCTATTACATAGTATAATCAAACCTTTTACAGAATAGCATCACCATCTCATCTAACTCAAGTAAGCATGGCTGTTGTAAAAATGAAAGAATCCCAGAGTGGTTTTGAAGGGACCTTAATGACCATCTAGTTACAGTCCCCTGCCATGGTCAGGGATACCTTCCACTAGAACAAACTCTTCAAAGTCCCATTCAAGGTCTCATCGAAACTGAGCTTCTTCCAGTTTGAAGCCATTACCCCTTATCCTGTCACTACAGGCCTATGTAACAAGTCCCACCCCAACTGTCCTGTATCCCACTTCAAACATTTTAAGGCTGCTTTAAGGTATCCCTGGAACCTTCTCTTCTCCAGGTTGAACAGCCTCAACTATCTCAGCCTGCATTTACAAGAAGAGTGTTGCAGCCATCTGATCATGCAGACGCCCCTCCTATGGACCTGCTCTAACAGTTTCATGTCCTTGTATTAGAGGCTCTGGAACTGAAGATGATTATGTTTTTAGCAAGGCAAAGCTATTACCATCTCTATGCAAAACACATTTTTGCCCAGTTGAGCAAAATAATCCAGCAATTTCTAAGACTGAGCAAAAAAGTTCTGAATATCCCACATTTCCAGTCAAAACCTAGAAGCAAGTGAGAATCACAGTCTACTAGTAGTATGGTTTCAAAGTACAATCACATTTCTGAGGAAGCACAGTCTACCACACAGTAGCATGTGATCACTCATGATGAGCCTTTGACTGCATAGCAGTAAATTAATTGCTTCTAACAGATGACTTGCAGACTTCCCCAGTATTTGATTAGGATTTGCCATTACAAACCTGGGGGGCAAACCATTTGTGGCATGTCCAAATTCTGTGCTGGATTCATGGGCTGTGCAGATACAATGGCAGGATCAAGTGTCTGGTTCTCAAACTCCAGCATAGAGTCCTGAAACAATAAATCAATTAAGAAAATCAAACCAAATTTGCTGTACTTTAAAAATAGTAACATTTGGAAGAGAAATGGTCAAGTCACAATAAAGGAAGCCTAACCTACAGTTAAACAATTGCTGGGCTTGCCATACATTTGAATCAATAAAAATTCCAATATAAATAAATATACAAAAATATATTTATCACAAGAAAACCTGAGCCCAGGTATGCAGGGTAGAACTTATCTGACAAACAGGTAACCAAAGAGAAATTTTAATAGCAAGACAGAATAGGTGGTGAACTACATCCTAAATTAACACTTTGTAGGAAGACAAAAAAAAACAACCAAGAAGAGCATGCATTGTTTGTTACCAAGGTATCTATTTGTTCTTTCTAGAAGTGCAGAAGAAGTTTTTTCTGATTTAATCCATTACCTCAACTCTTTCCTAGGTTTTCTGACTTCAGAGGTTGAAGGAGCACCTTCAAGAATCAATCCAACAAGTAGCCTTTCAGATATTGTAGAATTTTTATATAACAAGCTTTAGAATTTGGTACAGAAGAGAGATTTGACAGCTGGTCCCACTGAAGCAGAATGCTATAGCACACAGGCACTACTTGCTGCCTTCTCTGTAGATGCAGTACAAACAAGGACTGAGAAGCTAAGAATCAGTCTAACTGTTCTTTGATATGAACACAGGTTCGCAGACTTCGAATGGATATTGCCATATGGTTTGGCAAGAACATTTTATCCTTCAAGTAAACTACAGCAGACTCTTTATGATTAACAGTCAGAAAGTGCTATTTTGTTTCTTTGGTTCCAGCTGCACAGTAAGGTGTATTGATCATACCTGCATGAAGTTATAGGGGCCCTGCATCTGTGCCATAAGGTCCTGTACTCGCTGTCTTCTAACAAGAGGATCTGCTTGAGCCACAGTAGTGAGTGTGTGAGGTTCAGGAACTGGAGGAGATGTAGCTTGTGTCTGTTGCTGCAGCGAATTTACAACCTAATGAGACACAAGCAACCAACTGAGATTCCAGCTTAAGACAAAACTGCACAGAAGAGCTACTGCCCAACTCATCATGGATGCAATCAATCACTGCAATGTTTGTGAAGAAAAATACCTGATCCTCCTACAGCCATGCCAATACTGGTGGCCAGCTACTGCTCTGAGCACTTCACAGGACTACAAAGTTCAGACTGCACTGTTTTCTCTCCATCTACTTAATTCCCCATTGGAACAACACCACCAAAAAAAATTGTTCAATGGGTTGGAGCGTCATGATTTTTAAGGTCCCTTCCAACCCAAACCACTGCAGTCCTACAATTACAGGGATGTTTTTAGAGCAGGATGAGACAGAAATTCACCAACATTTGGAAATTTAAAGAAAGCCAGAGAAGAGCAAGTTTCTGAGCTATATGCAGATGGAGAACAAGCTTCTCCTATCTGGTTGATAAGTTTTAAGTACAGTCAGAATTTCTCTTTCTTAAGATTTAAAAATTTCATACTTACATGGCCATGTCTAGACCCAAGTTCTCAAATGTTACCCTAGCCAGCTGATCTGAGAGAACAATGGGCAACACTGTGTGACAGAAACACTGCAAGACTGTGTTTTGGGGGAGGACACCAAAAGCCCAGAAGCACAACTCATAGCAGGCAAGAAAGCTCAAATTTACTGGGCATGTTCCAATACGGTGCAGATAAACAAAGGTATAATGAACAGCAATGTGCTTTTAAATGTCACCTTACCAAAGACAGCAGTGCAACCAGGAAAGGTGAATATGAGCATCTAAGAACATCCATCACCAAGTAACTTGAAGACAGACAGTTAACACAATGGTTGAGCTGCACAAAGCAACAATTTTATGTCCCTGACTAGTTCTGTTCTTTAGGCAACTCTCATAACACTGAGAGCCATTTTCAATTTGCTTTCTTGTCAACAATTGTCCTTTAAAAAGAACCTCACTGTCAAAAACTTGTCTATCTCTTCTCTTTATTCCCATAAGCTTTCAATTATTACTAACCTTCCAGATAAACAAGCCTTAGCTTACAGCCGTGTAGTTAGTACATAGGCACCTCAAAGTTCAACATTTATGTAAAACATCTGGTTTCTTATAGGAACTGAAGACATTTTTATACAGCAGCTAGGACAAGTAACAAAACTGTCCTGCTTTAGATCAGTTCTATAATCACAGGTCTGAACTTTGAACTTCATTTCCTTCTATCTTCCCTCAAAGGCCACAAATCTCCTCTGAATTTCGCAAAGAAACCTAAAGCATCTTCCAGCTGTTTGTGACTTTGCACACATAACTGCCTCAAACTCCAATGACTCTTTCCATGCCCAACTCTAGCCTTTTGTAGATTTTAACAACTGAAAAAAAAGACTTCTAAAAGAAAAACTTAAACTCAACTACAACCCACATTCTTCAGGATTCTACTCAGACACCAATCTCCTCTGTTAGTCAAACAAAAAGAAGCAATTTGATAATTCCCACGGAAGTCTATCCTAGGACTATCCACCCTGCAAAACTGCTCTGCTGTATAACATAAACACAAAGCCTCCAGAAAAATCAAGGCCTGAGTGGCAATTATTGTTTTTTCTGAGAACGTAATTCAATATCTCTTGCAAGTGACAAAGTCTTAAAATGAAAGACCAAAAGCAAGGCAGATGACAAGACAAAAGCAGCAGCTACTCATCACCTACATAATTATTACCAAAAACGTCCTCCATTATTTGGGTACTGGCACTCAGCTTTTCAAGTCCTAGTCATTCATAACGATTCAGTATCCTCAAGAGAAAAAAAAGCTTTTTTAAATGGCCAAAGGAACTCTTTAGGGCCTACACTTTTAGTCTGATTATCGCTACCAGGCACTTTGACCTGCTATAACCACAGTATGGTGAAACTGCTACAAAAACCATCAAGTTCTGTATGTTGAAGTTGTCAACAGATAGGATGTAGCTCTAAAGTTAACAGCTTTAAGTATGCTGCATGATAAAGGTACAGGGACTACTCAGATACAAGGATCATTATTCAAAAAACAAGTTATTACCCAACCACACATCTCCACTTCTAGGGGCACAGCAGCAGGGTGAAACTTTTCTTTTAGGGAAGCTGAACTTCTGCAGAACAGTATTTGACTCAAGTTGCAGTCACTTTATGCCACTCTGCCCCCTGACATTCTCAGCAGGCAGCTGCCCAGAGGAGAGTAACGTGGTAGAGAAGTCCAAGGGGCAAAGAATGAAAGGTAAAAAGAGAAATTTAATGAAACCTAAACCAAGCAGAATGGACTTGCTGTTCTGGGACTGCCAGAATGCATTCAATCCTACACAAAATTTGACTTAGATTACAGGACTCAAAGTCCCCTAATCTAAGATGGAGAACTTTGGATACCAGCAGATTCAGGTACTTAATATAAAAGAAGTAGATATAAAGAATTGAAAAAAAAAATCTAAAGAAATGACAAAAAACTCCCCCCAAAACCCAAGACAACAGCAAAATCTCCAAAGTACCATTGTGACCAATAAAGGACTTCACCAAAATTCAATCAGTGAATCATCCAAATGAAAACACATTTCAACAACTCTCAAGTTCTTTAGTTCAAAACTTACAGAAGGCCCACAGAGAAATGGCACTGAGAGACATGACCACTTCTCAAACTACAAACACACGCTCCAGATCTCTGTGGAGTGCTATCAGATCTACTTAAGGGTTACTGAAAACCGCTGCTGACTTGTGACAGCCTCGCTCTTTGTCAAAACTTGTGGAGCTCTGTGTGTACATTCTCTTGCACAGTATTATCAGCTTCCAAAATTCAATGTGATCACTCACACTCTTACTACTGACACCTACTACCTGGGGCTGAAGAGCATCTTTCCTAAGAACAATTCAGTTACGTTCCAATAAGAAATGAGATTTTGGTGCCAGTAAGAACAGCAAGAGTTATTTCAAAGACACTGATTCTCAAGTTCCCCTTTTTAATCATCTGAGAAAAAAAACCAACTTCACTACAAGGAAGCAGTCTGCAACACTAATTTTTTTTCTGAACTGCTCACTGTGGGAGAAAAGAATGTTGAAAAAGAAAGGATACCTGATGTAGATATTCTCTGCATTGTTCCATGGATACAAAGTGGATAAAATCCAGATTAAGTTGGCTAGCAAAGATGTGTGGAAAACATGTGCCTTCATTCATACTACCTAGATTAAAAACTAGAGAACTGAGCCTCTGAGCTACTTTGGACGTTTGGCAAAAACACAGATATAATTTGGGTGTAATTCTAGACAGACTGAAACCAACAAAGGTATTGCCTTTAATACACTGTGTCTTGTAAGAATAGCCAAATCCAGCACAACTTCAATGTGGTTTTGGAGACTTTCTTCAATTTTTAACAAGATTTCTTAATCCCTGAAGTATCACTGCTATTGATTAAGTAGGGGAATGAATGCCATGACACGATATCACCAAGATCATTCACGTAATGACCAAGATTCACACCCACCCTATGTATGACTAAATCTCTTGGTATCAATTTCAGCCAGACAATATAAAAATCAAGGGGGCATATGAGATGAAAATGATTGCTGTTTTTTTGCCACTTAAACAAATCATGAGCACTTCACATTTAGAAGAGCCTGAAAATACCAAGGAAGAGAGCCTAGAAATCTGACCACTTGGAATTTGCTTTAGCAGGACAGACACAGAGGTTAATCAAAAAGTGAAGTCTGCAGCACTTCAAAGATGCTGGCTCATAGCTATTCCTAACAGATGGATGCAACTCAAGTTCCAAACTAAACACATGAATGACTCCACAGGACTTGTTCCTTCCTGTATGTGAAGAACACAATTTCTAGTACAACACAATGATGGACTTAGACATACAGTTACAACTAGAGTCTAAATTACTAGACTGGGAATGTATCACAGCCATCACAAGTGAACAATCAGTTGAAGCAGTAAGAAGTTCAGTACTTGGAAGAGTTGTAGTTCTTGTAAGCACAGATCACAGACAAGCACAGTTTAACATCAAATTATGTGCATATGAACTCTGGAATAGATATTAAATTACTAATTTCCAGCTCCCTCCCCACAGAGCTGTGCAACAAAAAAACAACAACTACGCCATGCTCTAAGGAGGGCAACAAAGCTGGTGAAAGGTCTAGAGAATAAATCTTACAAAGAGCAACTGAGGGAGCTGGGGACGGTTAGTCTGAAAAAGAGAAGGCTGAGGGGAGACCTCATGGCTGTCTACAACTACCTAAAGGGACACTGTGAGAGGCTGGTGTGCGTCTCTTCTCACAGATAACTTGAGACAGAACAAGGGGGAATGGCCTCAAGCTAAGACTGAGTAGGCATAGACTGGACATAAGTTTTTCATGGACAGAGTGGTCACAGACTGGAATGAACTGACCAGGGAGGTGGTGGAGTCACCCACCCTGGGTGTGTTAAAGGGTCATTTGGATGTGATGCTTCAGGATATGGTTTAAGGTGAATCTTGTAGAGTAGGGTTATAGAATGGACATGGTGACCCTGAGGGATTTTGCCAACCTGGATAATTCTGTGGGTAAACTTCAGATCTGTATTGGCAGCTGAAGTCTCTTGGGAAAACAAAACAAAACAAAACACCCACACCAAAAGGCCCTAAAAAAAACAACCTAACAACAAAAAACCCACACAAACAAAACAGTAAAAAATTTAAGTCTGGGACCCCAAGACATAAGTCCCATTTTCCCAAGCAAGCCACTACTGAACAAGAGTAAGGTCTCTGCAAACTTAGCTGGCCTCTGCAGTTTTCCTTTGAAGTCTTTATGAGCTAAACATGTAATTGAAAGAGTAGTGATCCAAGCCTGCTTAAATGTATTTCTGTACGTGTTAGGGGAGGAGGGGTGCAGTGCTGAAACCTATCATGAATTGAGTCAGCAGAAACAGGGATTGCAATTTTACCTGCAGTACATAAGATCTTACCTCAACCGTTTCAACTGTCCACTCATCTACCTGTTCCTTCTCACTACTGCTGAACTGAGTCTCTGCCATGAATTGTCTGTTTACATACTAAAATAAAAATAAGAAAGGGTATGAAAGTAAAAGTAAGTGGCATTAAAGCTATACAAAATGAAAATCTTTCCAGTGAATAATACCTCAGTTGATTCAACTTCAGTTGGTTCAGTAAATTCTTCCACTGGATCAGGCTCTGTAAGAAAAACAGAAATCACTGAAAAAACACCTTAGGGACCAAGAAGACAAAAGACGCTTATCAGAAACATTTGCTTTAAGAAATGTTCTAGATCAGCATGCAAGAAGAACAGAATGAACAGACATTTACTCCTCATTTATAGTAAGGAAGAAGCAACTTTGCCACACATTTTCAAGCAGCTGAGCTTGTAATTAGATCTGAAATAAGAGCCTTAATATGGCCAAGTTGTACAGTTAAGTTTCTGCTGGCCTGGGAAACAAACCTCATGCTGGGGTCTGGAGAACAGATCTTGTGAGGAGTGCCTGAGGGAAATGGGATTGTTTAGTCTGAAGAAGAGGCAGAGGGGAAACCTCACTGCACTCTATAGCTCCCTGTAAGGAGGCTAGAGTGAGGTGAGCATTGGTCTCGTCTCTTTAGCGTCAAGCAACTAGATGAGAGGAAGTGACCTCAAGTTGCACCAGGAGAGGTTCAGATTGGATCTTTCCTGCAAAAGTGATCATGCGTTGGAACAGGCTGCTCAGGGAGGTGGTGGGATCACTGTCCCTGGAGATGTTCGAAGAAATGAGTGGACACGGCACTTTGGAACAGAGTTTAGTGGCCATGGTAGCATCAGGCTTATGGTTGAACTTGATCTTAGAGGGCTTGTCCAACCAAAACAATTCTATGTGACAAGGTAGATTAAGAAGCAGCATGTTTCAGAAGAAAAAAACATCAGGACTTTAACAGATTTTGCAATTACAAAACCTGCATTAGCAATTCAGTCATTACGGTGAATCTGGAGACAAGACAGTAGAAGGTAACTGACGACGACAGTCACAGGTGTCTTAAGATACTTACCAGCTTCTGCTACGGTGTCTTCTACTGCAGGTGTGGGTGCTGCCTCTTCCTCCTCACACAATCCATTCTGATGGTT
Organism: Pogoniulus pusillus; assembly: GCF_015220805.1. Classification (NCBI taxonomy): domain Eukaryota; kingdom Metazoa; phylum Chordata; class Aves; order Piciformes; family Lybiidae; genus Pogoniulus; species Pogoniulus pusillus. Next base: position 245,689 of record NC_087287.1, read on the forward strand.
ATGGGTGCTATCAAAGTACCTAGTCTGAAGAATACGTTCCACAATCTCCTTCAATGCTTTATCTAGGAAGATGGAAAAAGGCTTAACAGTAACTCAGTCCCAGTCACCTTCTCCTCCTTTGCCAAGGTTCCCACATACATTTTATTACACTTTCACTGGGAAGATGCCACTCCAAGCTAGTCCATGGACACTAGTGTTAGAGAATTGCTTCTGTCTTATGAGATTGTATTAAAATAACAAATAATCCACTTCTATTCAGAAAAATCCAAAGGACAAACAGAGTATTAAGAGCACAGTGTTCCTCAGCATTTCTGAAACACTTCTAAGTGAGATATGGTCTATCAATTTAATCATCATACTTTCATTCTTGCCATTTCAAAGATCTATGGCTGCTTAGTTTTCAGTTTAGGAAGTTTCAGCTGTAACTAATTTGTTTGCAATTTCAAAACAACAAAACATATAAAACAACTGTTAGCACCAACAAATTTACACAGCTACCACCTTCATGGAGATTCCTTGTCTGAGGTGAAGTAGCTCAGAACAGCCCTTGTGAGTGAAACAAGCACAAACTTGACTCAGTTCCTCTGACAGATGCTCTGACTTCTTAACCCAAAACAAATCAGCTGCTCTGGCAATGCAGCTTAACCAACTGTCTAGGCCAACAAAAAACAAAGTAGACTGGGAATGGTCAGCTCAGTATGCCAGTCCAGGAGGTGAGAATTGCTGCATAAATCAACAGTTACAGGGAAAGCACAGGCAGACATTAACATCCATCCCTGTAAGACAAAGCAGACCAGCAGTGGCTGCCGATGACATCACCAAATGCTCACCCTGAGATCCAGATACAATATTTAGACCACTTGCACAGAGTAAGAGTGACTGATGAGGTCTCCAACCACAAAATACTGGCCTTCTCCTCAAAACTACCCCTGTATATTCTTTTCTCTATCTATGGTGTCTAAAGAAGCATAACAATGATGAAGAAGAGTCTGGAGAAGAGAAAAAAAAAACCCTTGTGAGGAACAGCAAAGGAACTGGGATTGTTTAGTCTGGAGAAAAGGAGGCTGAAGAGAGATCTCCAGGCTGCCCACTACTCCCTAACTGAAAGAAGGCTGTAGTGAGGTGGACATTTGCCTCTTCTTTCCAGTATCAAGTGATGGAAGAAGAGGAAATGACCTCATATTGCAGCAGGGAAGGTTTAGGTTGGATAGAAGTCAAGAACTTAATTTCTGCAACACTGGTCAGACATTGCAACATGCTTCCATGGGAGGTGGAGTCACTGCCCCTGGAGGTGTTCAAGAAACGTGTGGACATGGCAGTCTGGGATACAGTTTAATGGGTTTGGGTTGATAGCTGGACTTGATCTTAGAGGTCCTTTCCAGCCCAAGCAATTCAATGATTCTATAAAACCGGGTTGGATCTATCTTTCTGCTTTCACAAAGGCCTAATGTCACAACCACAGCAGACTGCATTCTTGCAGAACAAGTATTAATACTAACAAAGAAAATTTCATTTCAATAATATAGTCTGAAGTTCTGCCACAAACAAGGAAAATCTTGTTACCATTAAGGCCACAGCATCTTACAATCTGCTGTGTATTATTGCGCAATACAGCAGGTTAGATAATGACTCTAATGCTATCATTTCCTTTTCTACAGATAGAAAACAAAAAGCTCTTTCAACAGCTCGGTATTACTCCACACAATAAAGATACTTGGGTTGTTTCTTTTAAAGGGAAAGTTGTTAGCCAGCTTGCCTACGAATAAGGATTCCATGAAACTTTCCTATTTATTTTCAATTAAGAGACCACAAAAATTTCCCATGATTTAAGTCACAGACAAGTGCCTGCCTGAGTTATGTTCCTGAGTTCTAGAGTAGGAGTCCATGCATTTGTGGAAATGGAAATTTTCACAAGACAGCAGCCCATCTGCATGACCATGCCCTGACACATGGAGCTCATCAGTCAAATCAGGGCAAAACCAGAACACTCTTGGCAGGAGATAAACAGGAGCAGAACATGACACTAAATAAGGCCATGCCAGTTTATGGATTAGGTCATTATCGACAAAGCTCCTTGTTCACACACATTTCCGGAAAAGAAAGCACTGCTGCTAAGCACCAGCAGCAGCCAAACATTGCTGAAATAGCAGGAATGCACTAAGCTTAAATACTGAGTAATGCTGTATCAATGAAAAAAAAGGAAATTAAAAATACATAAGATGTTCATATTTCAGTCGGTACTAAGTTCATACTTCAGTAGGACATTGCTACAGACCAGCTAAGGTCTGAAGAGTCCCTACTCTAAAAATTCATAAAGGTAATTAAGTGCCAAAGTTCTCTGATAACAGACATCGTAATTTACTTCATGCACAAATTCAGTGTGTTATCTCTTAATACAGAGGGCCTACTTACAGGTTGTTCCACAAACTGGTTTTTCCTTCCCTTCCAGTAAGTCCCACAGGTGAACTGATGCTTGCTCATACTGCTCGTTCAACCTTAAAAAAATATTATTAGAGTTAATTTTTCACCAAGTCTTCCAATTACCTCAGTACAAATATATCCTTGACTGATAATTATAAAGAATGGCATTCTGCTGCAAGCTGACCTTATGTTCATGTCTCGTTCAGGGTACACCAGCTTATAAAACTCATCCAGCATCGTCAGTTCCTCCTCTGTCAGCACTGGTACTCCACTTGTGCCTTGTTTCAAGTCGTTGCGCACTTCATCATCACCCAACTTGTCCAAAATAAACTGCAGCTCTAGCACAGTCTTTAAACGCTTCTGCTCAGCTTCTTCTCTCATCAGCTGCTCCCTGCGAGCTGTCTTTTTTATTGTTTTCTGGATCTGTTTCAAGTAAGAGATTTTTAATTGCTTAAACTTATTGTTTCAAACTGTACTTGCAATTAAAACAGCAAGAACCCTGGAGAACTTGCAATTCTTTCAGTTGCTGAGGTTATATCCTATGGTAATAAAGAAATGAAACCTCTTAGCCACTTGCCAAAACAGAGAAGCAGCAGCACTTTGAAATCACTTTAAGAAAATGCTCTTATTGGCAGTAGGTGGCTGTCCACACTGCTGCATGACGATAGCATGACATGCTTTGTCAGAAAATTATCACACACTTTGTTCTAAGACATTAGAAAAATCTTCTGGAAACAAGCCTTCAGAGACCCTGACAAATGACTGCACAGAAGAAAGCAGCCAAACATACAAGAAATCATAAGCGTTTTACCTCTGTAAATAAAGCAACTACTGTGTCTAGTAGGAGTGAGAAAGTTTATAGCCCAAGTGTTTGGATAGCCCACACTGCACCACTTGCTCTTTACTTACATCCTGGCTCAGAGCCATGAAACTCCTCTGCAGTTCTTTAGCAAATTCCAGATTATTTGTCACTTCCTGGTATTTTGACACCGCATCCTAAGATACAAGTTAAAAAACAGAAAGTCAATCATCAAAACCAGAACAAAGTATATACTTCCAGCAAACAAATTCCAAGGTTTGTAGTTCCTAAGCAAGACATGGCATCTTTGAGTGGGACTTCAACAATGTTTACTCAAATTCTGATCTTCACTGACCAACATACTGAAAAGGCTTTAGATTCTTAGACAAGCATGTATATTATATGCTCACATGCACAATGTACTTGTTTTATAGTTGGCTTTAGCTAGTTTCTGACAACTAGTTGGCAGGCTGGGGCAATAGGGGAGAAGAGCAAACTGGCTGCTCAAGAGATAAAGACTTGAGAACTGAATGCACTGAGTCAGAGCCAAGTCAAAATGCTATAGAGCATAACGTTCCCTTCTCCAGAAATCTTTGTAATTTGCTGTTTTCTTAAATCTAATATTCTGATTTGCACCAAAGCAATCCAAACTCCCTAACCCACTTTGCAGTACTGAGAAATTAAAGATAATCAAATTGGAGGGGGAAAATGGCTGAGACGCACTGCTGCTGTGACAAAATTAGTAATGGCTATGTTCCTGGTTAAGAACTAAGTCAAAGAAAAGACAAGATTCTGCTTCATTTGAAAAGCAACTAACTAATTGGATTTGCTTTTTTCCCCCTTAAGAGTTTCCACTAGTAATATAGCTATCTAGAAAACTTAAACATATTACATATACACATTAGATGATTTACATAATTTACCATTCTTAACTGATTTGTACTAGCAGAAGTGAAAGTAAGAAACACTTTCAGCATTTATCCAACCAAGCTGTCATCTTCAAAAAACTCCATAATGCACTTCCCTTTTCAACGTGTAAGTTCAGTTACCTTCTCTGTTTATAGAAAAAACTTAGTGTGGTTTATTTTCACAAAGTGGCATCAAAGATAAAGCCACACAGATCCAGTTTCCAGCTGGCACACAAAAATCAAAGCAGAGCCCAGAGAGATGTGGAGATCTCTTGGACCAAGTGAAGCAGCTCATTCCTGTAATTGTGAACAGCTGCAACAGTTGTAGGGTACATTCTTTTCCCTTCATTTTTTAATCAGTGTTACAAATCAGCAACAATACTGAGCATCTGGTAATCTCTCTTACTATCAATGTTGATGTTTACATCACACAATTAAATTCAATTTGCTACTTGCATTATATTTACTAGAGCTGGAAAAGTGCTGTTGAGTCAAGCTCTGCAACAACCTACTTTAAGAACCAGCCACAACAAGGAGAGGTGTAGCACAGACGCACCAAGTCCAGGTTTAGATCTGCTGCACTGCCAGACATGAGAGACACAAGGACATAGCTTACTTTCAGAGCCCTTGGTCTACACTCCATCTCTGCACCATATTTACAGGCTACCTCCAAGTGACTAAGCTGCTTAAGTTCTCTCTGGGCACATTTTCTGTGAAGAAAAGTATGGTGTACAGAGAATCTCAAAGGTGTCATTTCTTTCTTTCAACAGTACTAAGTTGTAACACATGCCAATTTTCACCACAGCTTATTCACAACCCAATCTCAACAAACATAAAACAGTACAACAGGTTCCTCTGCCTCTTCTTTCCATTTTTAACAGAAAAACTGTGACATTTCAGGTCATAAAAAACTGAGGCAAAGTCAAAGTTCAGAAAGGTCTGTTTTTCAATACAAAGAAGAGGCAAGTGAAATTCACCCTCTCCTTCCCCACCAAATCACAATATATTTTCATCTTGTTAGTATTTTTTCCACTTTTTACCAGTTGATCTTGATTCAGACGTTCGCCCTTGTTCATTCGTTCTTGGTAATCATCAAGTTTGCTCTGAAAAGAAAGAAAAACGCTATTAGGAGGAGCCAAAAACCAGTGCAGTGCTTCTTTCTGCTTGTGCTAACAAAATTAAGTACTGTAACACTACATACAGACCGTAACACATCAAATAAGCATGCAACTATCATGTAGAAATAATACCTGATAAAAGTTGACTTCTGGTCTAAGTAATGTAAATGCTCCTATCATCACTAGATCACTACAGCACCAAAACTACAACTGCAAAAAACAACTGTCAATGCAACTAAGATTCAGAACTTTTTCGCAGTTGCATCGGTTAATACAGCTTTAAAGACTTTAAACGAGCTTCTAATTGTTTGTGCCCACCAACACACTTCACATGAATAGCTCTAAAATATTTTTGTTCAAGAGCATTGAGATTTATTTTTCATGGGGAGAAAGTAATGAAGAATCATTAGATTAATTTCCAGCAAAATCTGCTGCTCTAATCTGCTTAAGCACAAAACAATGCAGATCTGTGACATTAGCAAAAAGGAGGCAAAACTTATGCAAGACCAAGTGATGAAGATTCTCCAGGTTATGGACAAAGGTTCTTAGAAAGGAAGCAACATCTGTTAAGAATAAGACACCTAACTATTCAGCTCCAAGGTTTCACCACTGCTGTATTATAAGACTGTGTTTATGAAATCTGCCTTGATCTTGTTAAAATCAAAGGTTTAAAATTAATCCTTCACATTTATCTTCCCAATCTTGTATAACAACAACATGCAAAGGAAAGTAAACAAATGCTTCCTTTATAATGTTGAAAGACTAAAACCCTGATGTTGACATTGTTTCAGAATTTGTATTTGCTACCAATAGGTTCTGGTGCTCTTTAATAATTTTGATCCAGGACATTTCAGCTAAAACATTTTACTGGTATTTTTCAGGATAACTGAACTTTCGTGTTTGACCTCAGACCTTTTGGAAAGATCACAGTCTTGTACAGTTTAACAGGAAATCTCCTCTTACAAAGGATTTGATGCCCAGTATCACTTAAACACATAACCACCCTGATGAGACTGGTCCTTCTGATGCCACCCCATGCCACCTTTGGAAATTCAACACTAACCTACTTCATTTTTCACTTCATCAGAACCAGTAATGGCCTAGACAGTTGAAGAAAGGACTTCCTGTGCTCCAGAAATACAAAACTGGGAATTTCATGATGGGGATAGACACCGGCAGGCTAAGAGCTGTCAAATGCAGCAGCCTCGGTTTACAATATACCAATAGCCCAGCCCTAAAAATCATTTGGCATACTGGAAATCTACCACAACAGGGAATCAGGTCATTTTACTATTCTATGTACTAATCTAAGCATAGATGATGGTGTGGCTGGACAATCAGAGAGGCAGTTTTGATGATTTAAGACATGGTAGCAGAGCTGTGAAGCCCGGAGAGTGAGGAGCTCAAACACTGCAATTCTTTAGTGCAAAGCCTGCAGTGTTAACCAATGCCTCCAACACCTAAGGTAGCTTAAATCCTACAAGCAAGTTGCTGTCTGGACAAAAGACATGCTTTAAAGTCTCCACTTGCTCGAGTCACTCTCATGCTGCAGACTAAAATTCCCTTGGTCACACTGATGCAATTTTTTTGAGGCTGCACACTGAATAGGCTGCTAATAGAGTAAGATTAAACAGGGTCTACAAAAGACCCGTAACAGTTTTTATGATCCTTTTTCCAACACAAATTCATAATCAGAAAGAGTCAAACTAACATGGATGGGTGGGCAGAGGCCAATGGGATGAGATTTAACAAGGCCAAGGGCAGGATTCTGCACTTTGGCCACAACAACCCCAAGCAGCACTACAGGCTGGGGACTGAGTGGCTGGAGAGCAGCCAGGAGGAAAGGGACCTGGGGGTACTGATAGATAGTAAGCTGAAGATGAGCCAGCAGTGTGCCCAGGTGGCCAAGAGAGCCAATGGCATCCTGGCCTGCATCAGGAACAGTGTGGCCAGCAGGACAAGGGAGGTTATTCTTCCCCTGCACTCAGCACTGGTCAGGCCACACCTTGAGTACTGTGTCCAGTTCTGGGCCCCTCAATTCAAGAAAGATGTTGAGGTGCTGGAACATGTCCAGAGAAGGGCAACAAAGCTGGTGAGGGGCCTGGAGCACAAATCCTATGAGGAGAGGTTGAGGGAGCTGGGCCTGTTTAGCCTGGAGAAGAGGAGGCTCAGGGGTGATCTTATTACTGTCTACAACTACCTGAAGGGGCATTGTAGCCAGGTGGGGGGTGGCCTCTTCTCGCAGACAACCAGCAATAGAACAAGGGGACACAGTCTCAAGTTGTGCCGGGGTAGGTCTAGGCTGGATATTAGGAGGAAGTTCTTCACAGAGAGAGTGATTGGCATTGGAATGGGCTGCCCAGGGAGGTGGTGGAGGCACCGTCCCTGGGGGTCTTCAAGAAAAGACTGGATGAGGCACTTAGTGCCATGGCCTGGTTGATTGGTTAGGGCTGGGTGATAGGTTGGACTAGATGATCTTGGAGCTCTCTTCCAACCTGGTTGATTCTATGTGGATTCTATGTGGAATAACAGGACAGAACAATAAACTTTAGAACACTACTTAGGTCAACTTTGATGAAAACAATGTATTGCAAAATTTCACTGCAAAACACTCATATAATCCATCCTGGTGGTTAAGGGCATGAGGAAGAGATAAAAATAGTCTAAATAGCTACAGTTGTTTCTGCACTCTGTTTCCATGCAGCAAGGCTATCTTCAGATTACCATATTATATTTAAACAGTTCCTAAGTTTTTCCTTGAATGCTCAAATATTCTGAAGTCTAGTGTAAATTCGTTAATTTTTATTAAATTGTATCAACTAAAACCCAAAATGTACGTATTCCTAACTCTTAGGAACAGAGAAAGTTACTTCTCTTCATTTTTTCTCCCTTAAAAACATTCATATCAGAAAGGTAAAAACATACAGGAAGCCCTTTCAGCTGCAATGCAGAGAACAAGCAAATATATAGTTACAGGTTATAAGAAAGACTTTGAGAGCCAAGTGAGCATTTCTCCATCACCTTTAAGACAAAGCAAAGTCCAAATGCTGCAGGACACAGAAGTATTAAAGAAGGAAAATGCTTTCTTTTCATTCTGTTGACTAACAACAATCTCAGAGCAGCATTAGTGCTGTAAAGTAACTGCAGTAACATTCCTGCTTAGCAACTACTGCAGTGTCTGCAAGCAATAAAGACCTTAATTCTACCTGCCCTTACACAACTTCATCTTCACTCATCACATACACAGATCTCAAACTGTAAAAGCTGAATCAGCAGAGAAAAAAAAAATCAAGCGGTCAAGTGAGCACAGAAATCATCTACTAAATAGCTCATGAGACAGCAGATTCCAGTTTTGCAGATAAGCCACCACACTTCAGCTACGTCCACTAAGGCAAGTATTCTGGAATTCCCTGGGACTACATAGAGGGTAGTGGGGCAGGGGGAGGCAGAGATTGTTCACTGCTTATGTATGCCCTAGATTTTGTTTTAATAGGAATAATAAATCGAGTTAATTTATTATGGTAAAAAATATCTTCCCTTCACACTTAAGTTTTCAACAAGTCTTCTGATTTCTTTCAAAAACATCATCCTAAAGTGAAAATAAAACGTTACACAACATAAGCTTCACAGACAATACTGTGTTTAAGTATGTCTGACCACTCAGCTGTGCTGTTAGTCATTTACAGTGCTATGCTATTAACTGGATCACAGTAATGATTAAAAATAACCCTTAAAAAAGGGGACCAGGAGCAGGAGTGAGGCACTGTATTTAACCACATAATTTCAATGCACTGGTTTATACCAGTCACAGCAGCACAAGTACTGTGACAAGCTGCAAGGTGGAAGCAAGCCTGCAACCTCTGCAACAGCTTCAATGAGCATTTGGGAATGCACACTTCACTAGGAGCAAAGAAAAGATGCAGAGGGCTTCTATGATGTCTTTTCTGACAGGTCTCAAAAAGTGCATCGATTAATAGCCATCAAGCACCTAAATTAATCCCAAAATTTTAATAGCAGCTTAGTACATTTTACATTAAAACAAAAGCCAAGCTACAGAAGAGAAGTCTATTAACCTGCTTTATTTTCACACATTGCTCCACCACCACTCATTCACTCATTAGGTTAACTCCTCACCAAGACTGCCTAGAAATGACTAAAAAAAAAGAACACATTTTCTCATTACTTCAGAAAAACAGGTAGAGAAATCCTCAATTGGTAAAAATCTTAAACTGGCTTAGTGAAACATGGAGTCTCAGAATCTCTTAAGAACTGCCACAGCTATAACCCTCACTACTGGGTACCTATCTATCTAAAATCTGTCCCAAGAGGCTGTTTCGGTCCCAAGTTACCACCAGGAAGATATGAGGCATTAACATCACTACTCCTGAACACTAAATACTTACAGATCATCTGTTCCAACAGAATTTATTGAGTAATGGTTGTAAATAGTCTTGGTTTGTTGGTTGTTTTCACCCTCAAAAGTCTGACAAGTTTGACTGTCTATTAAAAAAATATTTTTTTCCACACTGAGTTAGTTAGTGACCAAAACCAGCTCTGAGTCTGCAGCTAATCCCAGAGGACACTGATCACAAAAGGGGTATTCTGCTCACCAGCATTCCTGACCCTTCCCACAGGCCAGCAAGGACAGCCACGCAGCCAGACTGACAGCTGAGTCAGCAGCCCCCACTCTCCCCCAAAAGAATACAGTGCTGATGGAGATGTCAAATTTGCAAAACTTAAAACCTTTTAAAGTTAGTTAACTACAGATAAAAAGAACATTTCTTCAGTAATCAGAATGGAATGAAGCCACAGATGAGTGAACCTCTGCACCTGTGCATGCTTTTAACAGCATTTTTTAACAGCATTTCCTAGAGAAACGCTATGAATTTATCAGTTCACTACAGTGCAAGAGCCCTAGACTGTTCTACACACCAGGTATGTTCAAAATGTGTTGCTTTTACAACAGCAGTGGAATTTTGAAACAAGAACAGTGTTCTAGAGCACCAAATGGCCTTTTAATGCATTGTGCTGTATTTTCTTGTGAAAGAAAAGCAACAAAAACATCAAAGTAATAGCTGAAAGTCTTAAGTAACTAGAAGAGCTTTTATGGTTTGTAGGACTTCTCATGTATCTAATTAACAGAACTTGCCATGAGAAACAGTCCCTACACTACATAAAGCCACAGCAACCTGAAACCACAGAGTATCAAACACAATTTCACAGGTAACTCTGCTTGTTTTTTAAGAGGTGAAGCTTTGTTATACAAAACTGCCCCAACAGAGGTTTTAATTAAAGATTCAAGGCAAAGTTTTAAACTTATTTCTTGGTTTCAAAATTACATTTAATCTCTAAAATAAATTTGAAACCAAGCTTCACAAGGAGAGCTTCTGCAGATGCTCACAAGCCTTGAACATCCAAGTGGCCACCACAAAGGTGCAAAAGCGCTTGGGAGTGGTACCACTAACTGGCAACTTGAAGCATGGTGCTTCCCAGCTATCCTTAGCTGCATTTTCAAGAACAGCAAACTGAGCTCAGCCTTCACTACCAGTCTGTAACTGTCTCCTATAGGAAATGAAGACTCTTTGTGTAATGACAGAGGCATTTTTCAAATACTAGTTTTTCAACCCAGTCAGGATGTGTAATTTCTTTGGAAATTTGCAGAGACAGGCTGATAAAGCAACAGCATCTCAAGTTACTAGCTACAGCTACAATGTGCCATCTCTTCAACTGTACACACCAAGCTCAGTCACGTCAAGCAGTTTAAGCTAACTTCAGACTTACAGTTGCACAAGACTAGTTTTTGTGATCACTTGCCCCTACCTTAAACTAAGTGTTAGCAACTGAGGTATTCTGTACCTCTGATGGAATATTTGTGGTTTACAAACTGTTTTTACACAGCTCATGCTGTTGAAAGGAAAAAATAACTTTGTGGGGCTTTTTTTTTCCGTTTGTCATTGTGTCATGTTTGATTTACACTAAACCGGCTTAATTTGCAAAGTTTTAAAAAATAAACAATAAAACAAAAACCACCACATCCACCCAATCCCAAAAAAAGGAAGAAAGGGCAGGGAGAAGAAAATGGTCTTACCAAGCTATTTTCTCCTAGAGAGCCTGGAGAGCCAGTAGGATTCTAACATCAAACATCTAGCAAGAACCTAGACAGGAGTTCACACAACTTTTAAATTAACTAAACTTGCCAACATAGATTCAAGTTGCCTGTGTGTAGGTCTTGTAGAGGAAATACCTCTCAATTGCCCCCCTCCAGGTACACACAAATACCCAGTTACATAAGAGAGGAAGAAAACAAGATAGCATTCCAATCATTTCCAAGCATAAAGGGATGAAGAGAACACAAAAAGACCATGTTTTCACACAAACTTATGAACAGTAATTCAATTTCAACGCAAGTTACACTAATTCTAGTACTAACTCTATTACTTCTGGCTTCTACAGAAGCTTTAAAAATGTCATAGAACTAAACTGTACATATTATGATTTCAAATCATGTAATGTATTTGGGAAGGTCATGTAATTTTTTCCTCACAGTTTAAAAGGAAACATGACACTGAATAATTTACTTCGAGGTTTTCTCATCTCTTCAACAAAGGCCTATCTCTCAACTAAAATATGCACATACCATTTAAATCTTAAAGAGGTATTTTTCATCCTTCAACAGCATGTCTCTAAGCCAAGTATACTTTTGGACCTATTCTCAAATACAGAATTCTCAGAATCACCTCTACTCATCTTTATTATCAGCTGCTGACAAAGAAAGGATTAGATATTCTCAACTTTTCATGAAATTTACTGGGTTTTACCTACTGTCTGTGCAGTATCCAGTACTATTTTACTTTCTGGGTAGTTTAAAAAAAAAATCTCATTAAAAAAAATCAAAATAAAGGAAAATGAATGAATTTGTGTAGTTAAGTAAACTTACCAAGTAATAAAACACCAGTTACAAAAGTGGCTACAGCAGCCGTAGACACTCAGCTCCTCCCGAAAACAACACAATACCAGCATCACCAATTTTCACTCTTCTGCCTCCCACACAGCCTTCCAACTTAAGATACGATGAAAGTTGACCTAATGTCCATTCGCAGACTAAGCCATGTGTAACTTAGGTGTAAATTACTTACTTTAAAAGGTAAACAGAAGGGAAAGCTGACCTGAACACCAATAGGAAAATGCTTACTCTATTACTTCCAAAGTGCAAGCTAGATGAGAAGAATGCCCATCTGCTCATCTTAGTTACTAAAACAGGCTTTGAACATCATAGAAAAGTACTTTTAATGTCTTTTCCATGTTAGATGTAACAATCAATTCAAACTACTTTACTGTATTGAAACAACTGGAGACATAGAGACCATAAAACTTTCTCCAGCTGAGGACCACCACTCTTGTGTGTGTATATTCACATGTATTAATGCCAAGACAGGCATCTTGTCCTATCTACACACAACATTGTTCACACAAGGATCGAGAAAAGACCCTCCAATTCTTAAACTTACTCAAAAGTTCCTGGGTTGCTGCTTTTTGTCGTTTCATTTTTAAATGCCAAGAAAATTCAACAACAACTTTTTAAGAGGGAAACTACACTCTACCCATATTCACAGGTGAAGCACAGCTTGTTCCATTTGTATTGTACAGACTTAATTTACTGCTAATATTTGCACTCCCTACAAATACAGAATACTAGTCAACGCCATTACAATCTAAAGTGCTGGTTGGAATAGTAATTGTGACTCTTTACTTCTAAGTGCAAAAACACATTTAGGGGTTCAACACAAATTTTTTTTTAGGGCAAAGTTCTATTTTAGTATTCACTAATTTGAGTTTAGCAGGACTGCGTTCTGAAGCAAATCTTCAGGCTACACGTACACTGATGGACACCTCATGCTCTATAGGCTGGAAAGCCGAGACAAATTTAATCCAGCAACAGCAAGCACTGAGTGGGTGCCACATAAACCGTGAGTAACCACGACACCCTTCTTCTCTTCTGTCACAACTCGAACCATCCAAGGACCATGGATTTAGTAGCTGCTATTTCCAAAAATAAATCCTTAAAGGCCGCTTCCAGCTGACCTAAGACTCCTAAAGGGGTGAACTTAAGGCGATGAAAAACGAGAGATGTAAAAATCCCTGGGTGGGGTGGCCGGCGGCCCTCGGCTTTGTGCAGGCTGCTCGCACAATGCAGTTCCGCCGGAGAGGCTGAGCCTGCCTCCGCCGCCGCCATGTTAGCTCCCGCTTCCATGTGCACGGACTCCGAAGGGAGCCCGGCCCGCCGCAGTCTATGCCCGCAGCTAACCGCTCCGGGGCGGGGAACGGGGAATGCTCCCGAGGCGGCGGCGGGGAGCTGGCGGGGAAAAGCAGGGAAATGAAGAGCCATTCCCTGCGGCGAGCAAAAAGCAAGGCTGGAGTGGGCCCCGCCGAGGGAAACAAAAGGCGGAAGGGAGGGGGAAGGGAGCCGCGCGGCTGAGTGGTCTCGCGGGGAACGCGGCGGGGGCTGCGGCCCGCAGGGAGTACAGGTGGGCGACAGCCGCGACCCCGCCTGCCCCTGCCAACACCGCACGCAGATGAGTAGTATAGGTGTCACGCCTGGCTGGCTCCTGGGGCCGCTGGAGAGGGCGGCCGACAGAAAGGGCCGGGGGACCCCCGAACGGCAAAAGGCCAAAGACCAGGAAAGAGGCGCTCGCCCTTCTAGAACCTTCTAGCGGGCGGCCCCTGGGGGCCACACCAGGAACAACCTGAGCAGGCCGCAGGCTCCCCTCACCCAGGGGAGGAGGGTACAGCCGAGGGGACCTGACGCTGTCTCGCTGGTACAAGGAGAAGAAAGGAAAATAGGGATGAGACTGTCCAACGTCCCTTGAGACGACCCGACGCTGAGGGCAAGGCTCGCCAGAAAGCGGGGATCTGCCGGGGTGAGAAGGGTGGGTGTCCGAGGGGCCCAGCGCCCACCCTTGGGGGTGAGTGGGGACGGGCAGTCAACCCACGGTAGCCAGCCAAGAGGGACAGGAGAGCACCTTTTTCTTCTCCAGGTTGCGCAGTTTTTTGTCGATCACTCCCAGGATCTGCTTCATGGCCTCGGTTTGCACCGAGGTGATGCTGCCACCACTCGCTGTCTGCGGGGGGGCCGCCGCCGCCGCTGCCGCCGGGGCGGCCTCACCACCCGGCCCCGCTTTCCCGCTGCTGCTCGCCATTGTGCTGTTGGTAGCCGAGGGCATCCCTGCGTGCGAGAACGAGAGAGGAGCGCGGGGGCGCGTTACGGGGAACGGGCCGCCAGAGGGGACACGCGGGGGGGCGCGCGCACGCCGCTCCCCCGCGCCCGGGGAACGGAACGGCCTCCAGCGGGGACGCGCCGGGCGAGGGTCACGTGACACGGCACCCTCCCGCCGCCAGCGGCTCGCGCCCCACCAACGGTCACTTCCCCCGAGCGCGACTAGATCCTTCCCTCCCGCCCCGCCGGGGTCCAGAGGGTCTCGCCAGCCCTCCTCACCGTGTGAGTGAGTTGGCCCAGGGGTGGGGAAGGGAACTCAGTGCGCCGCGTTTCTCGCTTTAGGAATGGCCGCCTCAAGCCGACTCGGCCCCGCCGCCCGCGCTGCTCCTGCTACCTCTGCACCGCGCTACTGAGGGAGAGAGCGAGGGCGCGCACGCCGGCGCGTAAGGCAAAGAGGCGGCCCGGGAGCGAGCGGCGTGGGGTCCTCGTTGCTTCCGAGTGTCTTCGGAGAACGCCTGAGTCTGCACGCCAGGTGACTGCGGTGCCGACGCTGCCTAGGCGGAGGAGGCGCTCCCGAGCCCCGGCGCCGTCTCCACACTCGTCTCTGGCGGGTCTTTCAGGCACGCAGCGAGCGCCTAAGCGCCGGACACAATAGCCAGGCGGGGCGGCGGGCCCTAGGTCTCCGCCCGGTGGCGCTTCAGTCCGAGCTGCGCCCGCAGCTCCGCAGCGAGCCGGGATTCACCGCGGGTGGAGTGGGGCGAGGCCAGTTCTCCCCACCACCCTCACGGGATGTTGGGCAGATTGTGAAACAGCTAGCGCTGTCGAGCTGCTTGTGGCCGCCTCAGAGGAGCGGAGCGCTGCCGGCCCCTGCCTCGCTGAGGCGATGAGCGTGACGCGGTGAAGGCTCTCCCTTCAGTGGAGCCCGTCGCACCGCGCTCTCCTTCACAGGAGCGAGGCCCTTTCGACTCTAATAATAAAGACATTTTCTGCCTATTCACGCCCTCAAGGCACGTCCCTAAAACCGTGGGAGTGTTCTGGGGAGATGGCGTGCCACGGGTGTAATTTGGCCTTAATTACTGTGTTTCAATGACTGGAAACAGTTGCCTCGTGTTTTTTCATACTGGCATATGCGGTAGAGGTACGTGAATCTCTCTTCAAATACGATCCCTGAGCACTACATAACATACTTGGCTGTAGTTTTACTACACATTTATGTGACCCCATACTGCACTGTGTCTGACACTGGACTTTCCCTTCTATGCTGACAACAAATAAGTAATGAATTATTTAAGAACGTATTGAGGTAGCGTCAGGTCTTTCTGTGAAGGAAAGGAAAATTTTGAATGAATACTACACCTTAGATACAGCTTGAAAGTGAAATGCCGCTGCTTTCAGCCCACTGGGGAGGTAAATAAGATTGGAAATGTTTTAGTATTCATTCAGTTGTCTTTCTAGAATGAATGAGTGAGAAGCTTCAGGAATACAAGGCTCCAGAAATTCCTAGTAATTGCAATTTGGAGATGAAAGTTTGGATTGTCATACCAGTTTAAGGTTATATTTGTAGCATTAGTTTTTAAAGCTGAATTTTTCTTTGATCTGTTTAATCGTGGGTCCACACAGCCCTTTCAGTTGATTGTTTATTGTACAACTGGGCCAACCTTATGATTCTCCACCGCCAAGAGAGAGATGTCTTGTCACCTTTCCTCTCCAAATCCCTACATGCAGTCACAGGCCCTTGTTTCCATTATGGTTCTTGCTTCCCAGGGGTTAATTCCTGTTAATAATGCAGCAAGAAAATGCTTTTTTTGACCACATGCTGTAGTAGTTAGTGTTGAGCGGTCAAACTTTTTTTCCCTCCATTCCATCTGTAAAAAATTGAGTTTTATCTGTGTTTCAAATATTCACATATTGAGCTGCATTTTCTGTAGTAGCTTAATGCTTTGTCATTTCATATTGGATTATTTGCTTTCCAAATCACTGCTTTTGCATAACAGATTATAAGACAAGTGTAATAAGTCACCCAACCCAATTATTCCATTTGAATAAATGATGTCTCAAAGAAATACCTTCAAATATTTTGAGTCAGTTTCTTTGACAGTTCACCAAGAAGGTTTTGTTAATGCTACTGTATTTACAGGATTTAGTGTGTTTACTTATCCAAGCCCCTTACACAGGGATTGATGCTGCATTTTTCTCAAGTCAAATGCATTTTTTCCATGAACATGTGAAGCATATTGAGGCTTTTTCACCACAAAATACTATACTTGAAAATAACATGGAATTGTTTTAGCTCTTCTTAATTTCTTCTTTGTCTTATGTTACCATTGCAATTCTCCATTAGTTCTGAGTACTCCACAGCTCAAGTGATTTTCCAGCCAAGTCATAAGATCTTAAAGTAGTCTGTGTTTCAAACCTGTATTGCTGAAGAGATAAAAACCCCTGCAATTTGGGGGAAAAAAAAGGGGGGGGTTTTGGTGTTTTGAGTGTGGTGTGATGAAAATACTGCTCCTGTGAGCAGTTGTTACATGAGAATTACTACATCACAGCTCTTCATGATTACACTGGATATCTTTTTAGCCAGAGATGAGATTGCTGCTAAGTTTAGGTGCTAAAGCGTAAGCATAGCATTAAGTACTTACCTTACATAGGGATTGCAGTGAGAGGACTTTGATATTGCACATAAAACCCCAGAGATTTGTTATTTACCACAGGATAAGACTTTTAGAACATTGTGACCAAAAATACCTGTCACTGTTGTGTTACAGCATAATTCATTACCAGTGCGATGCTGTAATCACTCTGTGCAGGCTCCAATCCAGATCTCCAGACCCTCAGAGGCATAGAATTGATTCAGTTGGAAAAGACTTCTGGGGTCATCAAATCCAGCCACTGACCTAACACCACCATGGCCATTAAACTGTGTCCCAAAGTGCTGTGTCTACCCAGTTTTTGACCACACTGGAGAGCCTCTTGAAGCAGCCTGGGAGCAGCTGAAGTACATGCAGTTTCCTATTTTGTCAGCTGGGGAAGACTTCTGTAATTCCAACATTCACTTGAAAACAGCTTTCACACAAACTGTACTTCATAGTGAATCTCAACTCCTGCAGTACCACTTAATGCTTAACAAGCTGATAATTTTAAGCAGATCATGCTCTCATATCTTCATCTACCTCTTTCATACCATTCATCTGAAAATAGTGGCACAAATTCTTCGTACTTCAATGCCTGAAAGAGAGAACCTTATGTAAAATTTCTTCTCCCTCAAAGAAGAGCTGAGACTTCAACTTTTTTACTTTAAGGAAGTGTTGAACCACTTCTGATATGTGAATAAGATTTATCCTGGCAATGTCTAGCATGATGACCTCATCATTAGTATGTGGGTCTCTATTGAAAGATATTTTTGCATTTCTGAGAGATAAGTACCCCCTTACATGCCATGTGTGCTATGGGCTCCCTGTAAATCTGGATTCAGGACTTCTTTGATGTTAGCTAGCTGGTTGAAATTACACCAGCATTATTATAATGATGCAGATCATACCTGATTTGTAGAGAACTGGCTTTGTGTGTCATGTTCGTGGGCTCTGGAAACAAAAGTCACTTCTGGAGTTGGTGATTTTGGAGTCACATTCATTTAGCCACTATAGAAAGGCAAGGGAGGAGAGAAAGTCCTCCCATATGTAGTGTTTCCATAAATGTGAGCTTTTAGACCACAAAATTGCTCAAGATTAGGAAGTTGTCCACCTCCTGACAGGCAGTGTGGGCATTCAGGTTTAGAAGACACTTAGCTTTGCTCTTCATGTTCCAGGGAACATCTCTCATGCTAGATCTCTGTGCGTTTTCATTCACCATTATTTTATATCAGCTTCAGTTGGAAAGTCTGAATGCACCTTTTCTGTCTGTTGCTCAGTTTCTGCCCCTCAAGGGAAAACCAGAAACAGATTTAAAACACACATAACCAGTTACATGGAAAAGAACGTGCAGGGGAAGAAAGTCTCAAGTTTATTCGTGTAATCAGGGCTTAGCTGTTGTAGAACTATTTTGTGGGGCCATAAAGCCTCCTCACTGAAGTAGTAGGCAGGGTTTTTCTGATCTTCATTTGTTTTACCCCTGACACATCTTCCCAGTCCTTCCTATTTCACCTCTCCTCTCTTTTCCCATCTTCTCATGGATGTTTAACCAGGCCAAGCCCTACTGCTCCCTCTGGGGAAGATCCTAGGGGCAAGTACTACAAGTTCCCTACCCAGTGTTTTTTCTCCGGGTAAAAAAAGAAAGAAAGAGAGAAGATTGCTACACTGGCTACTTCCAAGCCAGAGTGAGGTCTCATGTTTGCTCCTTATGAGCTTCAGGGATGATCCGTGTCTCCTCTTTCCTGTGCAGGCAATCAGAGCACACAACACGCTCCTGTATCCCCAAATCTTGTCCCCTAGCCCTCTTTCCTTCCATCTTCTTGTTACCCACCTCTTCAAAACACAACCAGTTCTATATCTCACCAGCTTTCCCACCCTGCTTTTATGTTCTGTTGTCCCCCAAACCAGGAACTCTTAACCCATAGTGCATCACATTCTCTTTTTAATTGCCATGACTGCTCCCCATCTACACTCAGAGCTCTTCTGAATAATATAATTGAATAATATAATGAATAACTTCTATTTATTCTCTGTTGGGTCAGGTGGTTGGTTTGGGTTGTTTGTTTTTTTTAGCAGAATCTTTAAGACTAAAATGCAATTTCCTTTCTCTTGTCACAGATCTATTTATTAACTCATTCCCTGGCTGAACTCAATGAATGTTGAGACTTCAGGTGCCACTGAGAACACAACATTAAGGAAGAGAAGTAATTGCAGCTTCAGTTGAAAAGCAGATCATATTCTACAAGTGGTGTACAGAAAACACCAACCAGTTCCCAGATTTAGTAGTCAAGAGTGATGATTAGAAAAAGAAACAAACCAAAGTATGTTTCAGGAATAAAATGGCAACGTATAAACTAGTAAGGAAGAAGAGTTAACAATAGCTTTTATGTGGCTTTGAGGTTACAACTCACTTTGGAGTACAGCTGTACCTGCAGCAGTATCAGTCCAGAG
Source organism: Pogoniulus pusillus (assembly GCF_015220805.1). Classification (NCBI taxonomy): domain Eukaryota; kingdom Metazoa; phylum Chordata; class Aves; order Piciformes; family Lybiidae; genus Pogoniulus; species Pogoniulus pusillus. The sequence continues at coordinate 265,227 of NC_087287.1, forward strand.
TAGGAGTCCTCTTTGGGAACAGGAGCCTGGGAGAATCTGAACTCACGGTGGTGGAGTCGCTGTCCCTGGGGCTGTTCAAGGCAAGGTTGGACGTGGCACTTGGTGCCATGGTCTAGCCTTGAGCTCTGTGGTACAGGGTTGGACTTCATGATCTGTGAGGTCTCTTCCAACCCTGATGATACTGTGATACTGTGACTGAGCAGCTTTCAGGGTTGTCAATGTACAGACCGAGACCCTGCTGCAGCTGAGGAAGCAAGAAACTGGGAAGGGCCTTCTGTCAGAGGATTGCAGCAATGATGACCAACATATAGCTGTAAGGTTTAAAAAAGCATACATTTGAATTCACTGACATTAGTGACTAAGGTTTTGTAATAACAACATGCTACATGCTAAGGATTGCAGTGACAGTAAAATTAATTACATTGTGCTTTAATTACTTAGTAACTGAGAGTTGTCATCAGGATGAAGGCTGGGAAATGTCATGAAAAATGATCAAGGCATGCAATTGGCTGGGTAATTGTGGAAGAATTTCTCACCAGTCGAGGACATAAATTCATAAACATGAGCAACCTGCGCTGAGAACGTCCTTGGTTCCCAGCTAGGCCAGGAAATCGAGATGTAAACAGCTGAGCACCCCAAACACAGCTGCAGTGGGCAGAGACTAGATAACCGAGGGGGGTGGAGTGGGTGGTGATGGAGGCTGACCCTTAGAATGTTGTGATAAGTTAACCTATGCACACCTTACATGTAACTCTGGACCCTCTGACTGTAACCAATCTTGGTGGAGCACGCCTCTTGCTAGAATGCATATAAGTCACTGCATCACGGCAATAAAGTGGATTTGACCATCTAACCATATTGGTGAACAAAGAGTCATCTTCCCATAGCGCTCCACCGAACGGTTTTCCCAACAGGTAACAGAAAGTGTTCCAAACATGGAAGCAGGCTTATGTCAGCCACTCACAGACCCACCACTAAGTTTGGTTTTGCATCACCACATCTGTGTCACACCCCATTTACAGACCTAGCTAGAAAGAGCTGAGGGCAAGAGCCAAGACCTGTGGTTGGCAGCAGTGAAAAGGACAGGTGCTAGAAAAGAGGAAAGCTCCAGTCCAACAGTGAGCTGGAGGAAGCTGTAAGATGAGATTGGAGAATGAGGACCCCCAAATTCCAGTTAGTTGGGGACTGCAAATCGCTACCAGGAAGTCAGTGAAGGCTGATGTCATTAGAGCAGTGCTGGATGTGCTTGGTGCTGTGGCAGGAGCTACTTTGGTCCGAACCTCGAGACTTTGAAAGTGCTGTTACTTGGCAGAGAGTGGTTCGCACTGTGTGTCCCATCAGCGGCCGTGAGGAGCTCCCCTATCAAAATCTAGCTCTGCAAAGCACGTGATGTAGAACCAATCTTGGGGATACTCATCAAGAACCTTGCCCAACCCAGGAATTTGGTGTAAAATTCTTACTGAGGCAACTTTCTGAGGTGCTTCAGCCTGCTTGAAATGCAGACTGATGTTTAAAGTGATCATAGTGATGGTGATGGTGAAGGTAATAACTGAGGAGAAAGGCAGACAAACAAGAAGACACAGTCTTTAAATAAACAGAGAGTAATAACATGAAAGCATTCAATAACGCGTGTCTGTGGGCCAGGGTGTTTGGTTTGTAAGACAGGCTGCAAGTGACATTTGAAAAAGAGGTATGTAAATAATGTTTCATGCAAATCTTCCTTGGACACAGGCTTGTGAGCTATTAATTATTCAAAAAGCAATGCAAGCATGTTGTCATCACTGTCTGTGGCGTGTTCTCTGCCTTAATATGTCCTTTGGTCTTGGAGCTGCCCCATTTCCATAACTGGGTCACCTGGTTCTTCCTCAGCTTTGCTTTCTGCTGTGAAATGAAAAATTAGCATTTTCTGTGACACGCATTCAGAGCTTCTATGAGGAGCCTGAATGGTTGCTCTAGAAAGTAAAGAATACTGAACTGTATGGAAAAATATGCAGGAAGGAAAGAATTTGTGGTTACCGTGAATCTTCAGTGATCACGGACCTTCACAATCAGGCTAGGATGAAAATTGCTAGTTGGCCAAAGGAAAATGTTACTTGAAGCACCAGAGTGATGTTAGACTCCCTCTTTCCACTTTGCTTAGTGAAAAACACTGCTCTAGTGCCTGAGAGTAAATTATGATCACGCCTTATTATAATGATAATAATCACCGTAATTTACAAACCTAACTCCGAGATGAGCAATTGTGAGTTAGTGATGAAAACTGGGTTGAAAAGGTGACAAGTGACGTTAAATCTTTTCCGCTTTAACCACTAGAGAGCGCGGGAGAGCTGCTGTCGAAATCCATTCTTAGCTCATCACTTGGAGTTCCACAGCAGGGATGGTCCGGGACGAGTGGGACAGTCCCTGAGGTTTGAGGGAGGTGCAGGGAGACATCTCAGTGAGGGGGTCAGCTCTGATTCTGCTGCTCTACACATGCCAGAGACAAAGAGGACGATGAAGGAATGGAGGCAGTCCTTGACTTTTGTGATGTTCTGTCTCAGCAGGTGGCGTGCCACGAGATGTACACGTCCCCAGTGACAAACATGTCAGAGATGATCAGCAGGAAAAAAATAACATTGGGAGTGTTTGTCCTGAGAGGTGAGGGTTAGTTTTATTAAGAGAAGGTCTAGATGACTTATTCTGAGCATGAGTAAGCACTGCCATTTCATTAACACAATACTCATCATGTCTAAAATTGGTCATAATATTAGAGTTTTGGCTTCAAGCAATGGAAAAGTACACTCAGTAGGGATCTCTTCCTCCCTGCATAAACATACTGAGTGAAGATACAATAGGTGAGGAACAGCAATGTCTGTGTTCTAATGGGACATCTCAAAACCCTGTGACTAACAATAGTTTTTGTGTTGAGGGAAGCCTGAAAACAGGGAATCACAGACTAGTTCAGGTGGGACGGGATCTCAGGTCTTCAGTCCTCTCTCCCAAACCTCCACTGCACAACCTCTTGGGCAACCTGTGCTCCTATTCCTTGAGCTCAGGAAGTTGCTGATCTTCTTTGATGCCACTGTAAGCCCACGTTCAGCTCCCTGTTCATGAAATGACTGAAATCCTTTTCAGCAGAGCTGCTGCCCATCCAGTTGATCCAAACCTGTGTGGTTGCCAGGAGCTTTTCCTTCCAGAAACAGAAGAAACATATAGTTGGACAACTGGTTCCACTGTTTTTGTTTTTTTTTACTCTCCTACATGAAGAACATAGTATCAGAAAGAAATTATGGAAGTCTTCTGTTTGAGCCTAATTCCAGTCTGAACTGCCTTTCCCCTTGTGATACTCATCTAGGAACCATTGGGTTCATTTCTAATTTTTAGTGTACAGAAATGCAAAGGTTTAGGCACCAGTTTAGCAAGCTCAGAGGAGTCTTTCCATTTTCAGTAATTGATTTTCAGTCTATTAGCTTAATTTTCAGACTTTAAGAACATGGGGATTGGTTATAGATACTGAACTTGTTTGGAAGCCAAGCTAATCAGTGATTGCCAAATCACCTTCTTACAAGGTCTTCTGGCAGGATAGGAGGGGATTTTTGTCTGTCTTCTGTAATCCTGGCAGTGTTAATTGCAGTATAACCATCAGTGAATGTGGCAGACCCTGTAGTAATCCAAACCAGCCCAGTATTGACCATTTCTGTGTCCTTGACCTTCCACATATGGTTGAGTCCCTACTGAAAGAAAGGAGTTGGGTTTTGTACTGTTACAATCAGTGGAAGTCAGGGTGAGAAGTCAATGCAGCAGTCCTTGTTAGAAGGAAAAAATGACAAGATTTTTGCTTGAATCTGATCTTCAGGATTTGTTCACAATGATATCGAGGAACCCAAAGTTAATTATCCTCTCTTCTTGTTCTGCTGCAATGTTTTCCTGCTCTTCATCCACTAGAAGGAAGAAGAAAGGTTTTAGGAGCATGTTTACTAAGAAACCTGCACAGAAAGCAAGATGATTTGTAGCAAAGTGAGTGCTGCTGGTTTTTTTATGGTTTCACTGTCTTCCTTCTGCCAAGCACTTCTCATTTTCAAGGGTCCCAAGGCCTTCACAAACCTGTCCTAACACAAACATGGCACGCAGAAATCGCACTATTTGCAAGCAGTAGCTCAGTGGTGGGCTGCAACACTGCTCAGCCTCTCAGGACACGCATGTGAGAATCCATTATCTAGCTGGAACTTCAGGGGGAATTTTAAAAGGCAGATTGTAATTAATCAAGTTGGAACTTGGCCAAGACAGAGACTTTGATGTGTTTTCTTTCCTGGGTCTTTATTTTTTTCTCTTTTTTTGCAGACTCAGGAGTCATATAACACCCTTGTCTAGAGCTTATGCCTTGGGCAAATCCATTTCAGTTCCCTTCCCATCCAAAAAGTCCAGCCATGGGGCCAAGGGTGCCTCTAACCCTTAGGTGAGGGCCTGGAACAGAAATCCTATGAGGAGAGGCTGAGGGAGCTAGGGCTGTTTAGCCTGGAGAAGAGGAGGCTCAGGGGTGATCTTATTACTGTCTACAACTATCTGAAGGGAGGCTGTAGCCAGGTGGGGGGTGGCCTCTTCTCGCAGACAACCAGCAATAGAACAAGGGGACACAGTCTCAAGTTGTGCCGGGGTAGGTCTAGGCTGGATATTAGGAGGAAGTTCTTCACAGAGAGAGTGATTGGCATTGGAATGGGCTGCCCAGGGAGGTGGTGGAGGCACCGTCCCTGGGGGTCTTCAAGAAAAGACTGGATGAGGCACTTAGTGCCATGGTCTGGTTGACTGGATAGGGCTGGGTGATAGGTTGGACTGGATGATCTTGGAGCTCTCTTCCAACCTGGTTGATTCTATGATTCTATGATTCTATGATTTTTTAACAGCTCCAGGGATGGTGACTCCAGCAGCAACATGGGCAGCCTGCTCCAATGCCTGGCCACTCTCCTCTTTTCTCTTCCCCCTCCTCTTCCTCTGCCCATAATATTTTCACTTTCAGAGCTCCAAGAACCCCTTCCCTCATCTGAACCCCTCGTTTGTCATCTCCATGCGTGCCTTCCGTGAAGCTGATGAACTGCAGCAGCTTCCACCACAGCAGAGGTGAAGGTGGTCAGCACCTCACAGGACAAATATTTGAGTTTCTGAGAGCTTAGTACATTTTGTAGGCTTCCCTTTTTTGCTGTCAGTATGAAACATAGATGTGGCAGACCGTGACATTTGACAGATGGGGTGAGGGTGTTCCTTCCCAAAGAGAAGAGAGAAGAACCCTCAGGGCTGATTTGCTTAACATGGATATTTTATTATGCAGGACACTGGCTCCACATTCAGCCTTCAGGAGGGGTTCAGGGAAAACAGACGAAAAAAAAGCTCCCAAGTTTTTGTTTTTCGTTCTTCTGACAGGCCCTGCCTGGCTGGTTCCGTTGCTATCGCTTTGAAGCCTCCTTTGCACGCCCCTGTGAAAGCAGTGTTTGTGTCTCTGGGGAGGCCGATAAGGATGGGTGAGAGGTGGTGGTCTCACCCCGCCCGCTGACCACACAGCCTTTCCCTTTCCTCTCTCCCTGCTGCTCTCTCTGAGGTGCCAGGACAGCTGGCAGGAGGGATAGCTGTCCCCTCATTATCACCGGGCTGCAGAGCACACTCAGCAGCAACTGCCTGAGCTTCTCCAGCCCTCTTGGTACCTCCTGTGCTGAGCTCTCTTGCTAAGGAACTTTATCAGCTCCTTCAGCTGCTCCTCAGCAGCACATGAAGTGTCCACTCAGGGGACAATTTTGCAGTGCACTGGAGAAGCTCAGAACTGAATTTGAGGAAAGAATGGCCTCAGGTGGGAATGGTAGGTTTGGGCCAGCAGTGCTGTTGATTTCCAATGCTTGCTGTCTCTATATTTTCAGGAAATCAGGTTATCTTCTAGCAGTTGCCTTCATCAGTCAGGGATGGTGAAACACTGTCCCAGATTGTCCAGAGAGGTGGTAGAAACCCTGTCCTTGGCATCATTCCAGTCAGGTTGTTTGGGGCTCTAAGCAACCCTCTATATCTGGGGATGTCCCTAGTGACTGCAGGGGGTTGGACTAGATGACCTTTAAAGGTCCCTTCCAATCCAAACCATTCCATGATTCTATGGGTCTATGTGCCAGGAATATCTTTTCATCCTCCCACCATTCCTCTTCAAAAGCTTTTACCCACTAAGGAAAGACCTCAAGGGAATACCATACACAGAGCTGATTTATTCTCAGTTTCCCACAGCTAGGATCTGGTGGCCACAGCACTCAACTGTCTCCTGGGAGCTCACACCCTCTCAAGTCCCCAGGACCTTCAAGGGGAGCATGGCTGGGTTACCAGCAGGCAGGCTAGCTGTTCCTCACTCCCACCAGCCCTTTGTCACGGGGGCTGGGCTAGTGACCCTTCCAACCCAATGCATTCTATGATTCTCTGCCCCTCTGTGCTAAACCAGAACATCACCATGAGCCCCTTCTCTTCCCACAGCACTGCTTTTTCTGCTAGCAGGTTTGTAACTCTTCCTCCTTATTATTTCTCACTCCCTGTAGCTGTTGCTGCATGTCCATTGGGTAAGTGGTTTTATTTCAGTTCACCTTTCTTAAACATTCCACCCTGGTAGTTCTTTAAGTCCTGTGTTTGGTTAGAGAAAACTGATCCTCTGCTTGTGAGTATTGATACCACATGTGCCCTTGATCTGCAGCCACTCAGGCATGGAATTAGCCAAGAGATTTTTGCAGCCCTCTTGAGTGCTGCCCAAATGTTTGCAGGCTGTGAGAATCTTTGTAGGACTAGGCTTTTGTCTGCAAATGTTTGAGGCCAGGAACTGTTTTATACGGGATGGCTGCTATGATACCTGAAATCTTACAGACTGATATCTAAAGGAACTCAGGGAACAAAGGGAGAGTTGAGACATGAAACATTTTGAGGCATTGGAGCAATCTGCCCAGGGAAGTGGTGGAGCCACCATCCTTGGAGGTGTTCAACAACGGTATGGACATGGCACCTGGGGACATGGTCTAGTAGTCATGAAGGTGTTAGGTAGAAGGTTAGACCTGATGATCTTAGAGGTCTTCTTCAGCCTTAATGATTCTGTGACTCTGTTCTATGGCCCAGTGATGTGAATGTTTCCTCAGATAGAGGAAACTCCCCACCTTTTGCTTGGAAAAAAAATTATGAGTCTGGAAGGGAACTGTCCTAAATTAGCATTGGCTATGTGACCTAAGCACAGACAAGTTTTACCTGTGCCTCTTTCCTGCTGCTTTAGAAGACTGTCAGAAGGGGATCTATTTTCCTAGATGTGTGCACACGCTATCAGCCTGCACTAGACAACCTTTTGTTTTATTCTCAGTCTTATCACCAAGTCATCTTTCAAGTATTTTTACAGTTAAGCAGATGTTTAATAGCCAGGGACAAGTCCAGCATTGAAAAAAAAAAGATATTTTCAAAGAAATTTTGGGGAACCTGACAAGAATCTGTTGCTATTGGCTCCTAACTATGTTTTCTTCCTCTTTTGATCTGGTTGTGTCAAGAGAAGTCTCTATGGGCTCGGTTTAACAAAGGCGTGATGGATTTGACCCTTTGTGCTCTTTGCTATTAGAGCTAGAAAAATGTTAGCTTCTTCCTCTGTTGCTATCTTGCCAAACATCATTTCAGTCCCAGGAAAGCCTGGCTTTCTATCATGTTAGCTCCCATAGCTACCCACCTGGGCCTCTATCTTGTTTCCAAGCATGCCAACTTTTTCTTCTTTTTCGCTCCCCTGTATATTGCCAAAGATTTGGATTTATTGTGCCTCAGCTCCATCCGAGTTAAGAAGATTTTCCTGACCATTTGCAAATCTGCCTTGGGAGATTTTAGACATTAAGCACCTTTGGATCCCTGTTGCTCATCCCATGTGTCAGTAGGATGCATGGCTAGCAAATTCAGAGGGGAAAAAAGAGCTCCCATCCCAATTGGTGAAACTAAGTAGTGAGGAATAGTGAGGAATAGTGAGGAATAGTGAGAAATGCAGAAATGTTATTTCTGGCTTTTTAATGAAGACAAGAATCTGCTCAAATAGCTTCTCCAAAATCTCACCGTTCGTTTAAAATGAACAGCCTGCTTGTTAGAAAGAACCTGCCAGGCTTGCTGCTGCTGTTGCTGTCGTTAATTGGTGATTCATCTCTCAGAAAGCTGTTGGAAGGAGGTTGAGGATTTAGATTCTGTGGATATTATGCGGCAGCAATATCAAAGAGGAAGGCTTTCTGGGTCCTGATGCTGAATCAAGCCCTGCAGATGCCAAACACAATGATACCAACAAGAATGGGAGTGACATTGTTCCTACCAAATGGTGGAGGGAGGTGCCAGATGGCTGTCCTGTGGATCCTTCAGGAGAAAGAAGTCACAACCTGCTGTCTTTTTACTCTAAACCAGGAGGGTTTGTTTTGTGGTGAGATCTTGTGCTGTTCACCACCACTCCAGTATGGTGTGGAGTAGCTCAAAGGAGCTTTACTGTGGTTGGGTCAACTTTGAGCCAGAGACAGTATGTGGGATATCTGTGTCTAGTTAGGCTGGAAACCATCTCCTCTTTCACCTTTCTGAAAGCCTAAGCTAGTTCTGAGAGATGCTGGCTACACTCCAGGCTAGGGTCAGCTGGCATGGGATAACTGGTGAAGCCAGGCCTTTAGACACCTCAACTCTTTGGGATGGCTGACAGCCACATGGCTGGAGTATGCTCAAAGGATGCAACACATCTAGGATTTTCTGTGGGATTGTGTTTGCACAACCTCATATCAAGACCAAAATCAATTCTGGAAAGTCCTACTGGTATTCCTGATGCTCCTTGTTTCTTTGCTGTTTCATGGAGTGCACAACGAGTTTTCCCTCTGACTAAATTCTGACCCTGTTTCTGAGTGGCAGCCACAACCTTTTATTAGTTTTAGAAGTTTCAGTCACATTTATAGTAGCAGACTCAGAGGAAGAACCTAGTCTTCCATCTTTAGAAACAGAAATAGGTGATGCAAGTTTCAGGTTCAAACCGGAACGTGAAATCCTGCTTTCTTCTTCCCCTGCAGAAGACATGGATGGTTGTTCACAAAGAGCTGTAAAGAAGCATTTGTGTGACTACAGCTAAGCTCACCCTTGAGTGGACATTTCTAACTTTGTGAAATCTTAAGAAAGAATTCATTCAAGGTATTTTCTTGTCAATACGTCTTTTGCTTTTTAACTCACGGAAAGTGAGTTCAGTCTGGCTCAAGGGTTTTAAAGTGAAGAGTACCAAAGGCAGTACAAAATATCAAACTATTTTTTCTACTTGAACTGCTTATTTTCTAAATAATATTTCACAATGAATCTTCTCACCGAATCACTTGTTCCATTAATTCCAGTGTCCTTTGTAGCTTTGCCTCAGCTGGGATCTCAGTGTAACAGACACTGTACAAAAAAGAGTCTGAAATGGATCCTACCCAAACACTGTCCAAGGACAACCCAGGCAAAAGGTGTCAGAAAGAAGTATCATTTGACTAGGCAAATGGAAAACTTCCAGAAGCAGTCAAGGCAATTGTCTCAAGATCACCCTGGGAACCTCTGGCACAGCCAAGAGATGATTTAACATCTCCGGAGTCCTTCAAAGACAATCCTACCTCACTTTGTCAGGTTTCTAATCCAAAGGCAGTGGAAAGAGCCCCTTGATTCCAGTGCTGGTGAACACTCTGCTGAGACCCCACCTGGAGTACTGCATCCAGCTCTGGAGCCCCCATTACAAGAAGGATGTGGATGTGCTGGAGTGTATCCAGAGAAGGGCCACTGGGATGCTCAGAAGGCTGCAGCAGCTCTACTATAAGGACAGACTGAAAGAGTTGGGGCTGTTCAGTCTGGAGAAGAGGAGGCTTCCAGGTGACCTTCTTGTGGCCTTCCAGTATCTGAAGGGGGCCTACAAAAAAGCTGGGGAAAGATTTTTCAGGCTCTCAGGGAGTGACAGGACTAGAAGGAATGGAGCAAAGCTGGAGATGGGTAGGTTCAGGCTGGATATGAGGAGGAAGTTCTTCACCATGAGAGTGGTGTAAGGCTGGAATGGGTTGCCCAGGGAGGTGGTTGAGGCCCCATCCCTGGAGGTGTTTAAGGCCAGGCTGGATGGGGCTCTGGCCAGCCTGCTCTAGGGTAGGGCATCCCTGGGCATGGCAGGGAGGTTGGAACTAGATGATCCTTCTGGTCCCTTCCAACCCTGACTGATTCTATGATTCTATGTTCTTGTCACATGAGGAGCTTCTCTCCTATCAAATCAAAGAGGAACAAGCAGTCCATTTGCTGCTGAGATGCCGCCCATCTGCAGCTATGTCTAATTAGAGTTAATTACAGTGAGCTGAGGCTCTGTAATGCTCCTGGTCCCCAAGTTTTGAAGGACCCACTGCTTTATCCTGTAGTTTCCCCTGCCAACTTCTGGAGTTGCCTGTTATCAAGCTCCAAAAGGTAGAGATTGTACAGGATCTCTGGCAAGCCACAGAAAGTGTCCCAGCTTAATACTACAGCAATGACTAATCAGGGTATCCCAAGAGTATGCTTTGCAATAGCTCTTGCAAGGGTAATGAGGACAATTTTCATAGCTCTGACACTTTAGGCCAAGCCAAATCGTGTTTATTCTTGTGGTTTTCTTTGCTGGAGCAGCAGGTAATGCAGACCCAAAAGAAAAACCCCATTCTGGGAGAAGGATTGAAGCAGGAGAGGCTGCAGGAGGAACAGCCAGAGTTGTTGTTCCCTCATAGCAGGACTAACGGTTAAGTTCTATTAATTGCTGAAGGCTGTTTTGTTTGGCAAATACAGGAAGCAGTTTACATGGCTACGAGAGTGCTCTGCTCCACAGCCCCCCTCCAATACTATTATTGTAATGGGATAACACTGATTAGGGACAGTTCCCTGAGGAAGGAGGGCCTTTTGATGATTGAGTCATTTCCTTTCCCCGCTCGACTTCAGTGAGACAGGGCTTCTCTCACCACAGACACACACCCTTTGTAGCCAGGGACTTCTCCTTCGGGGAGGTCAGAAGCACACGGCTCAGCCTTTGCTGGAAATGCCTGAGTGCCTGAGTCCTTCTGAGTGCTTTCTGCACTGGACCATCAGAAGCTTGCCAGGAATCCAAGCAGGTTCTTTTCCCTCGAATATTCTGGTTACTGCCCCCTTTCAAAGCTACAGATTAACACTGTCTTTGGTTATCCCACTCTGCTGCAACCCTTTGCTCTTTGAGCTCTTTTGTTCCCATAGAGGTTTGGCAAGTTCATTTAAAAGCAGTGATGGCTTTACCAGCCAAACAGAGGCCATAACACCTCTGCAAACCACTAAAGTACAGCCTTCTGCTTCAGGGTGTGGTCAGCAGCCATGAGTGAAGAGCTGACCAAGCCCACCAGCTCCCAGACCACGCAAGTCACATGAGAACATAGAATGATAGACTTGCAGAATCACCTGGTGGAGAAGACATGGAGTCCAGCCATGACCTAACATGTCCCTCCACACAACTGTTAGATCACGTCCCTAAGCTCTGCATCCAAACGTCCCTTGAACACCTCCAGGGACGGTGACTCCACCACCTCTCTGATCAGTCTGTTCCAGGGCTTGACAACCCTTTTGATGAAGAATTTTTTTCCTAATGTCCAATGTAAAGGTCTCCTGGTGCAACTTGAAGCCCTTTCCTCTTGCCCTACCACTTGCTGTCTGGGAGAAGAGGCTCCACCTCACTCCAGCCTCCGTTCAGGCAGTTGTAGAGAGCAATGAGGTCCCCTCTCAGCCTCCTCTTCCACAGGCTGAAGAACTCCCAGTTCCCTCAGCTGGTCCTCACAGGACTTGTGTTCAAGACCTTTCGCCAGCCTCATTGACCTCCTCTTGACATTCTGATATGGTAGGAACATGGTAGACAGAACAATCTTGAGCCTCTTCTCTCTCTTTGGTTTTTGTCATGTGTTGCCATGGGAGATGCTTGAATGAGCTCCATTCCAACTGCAGCTTAGCAAGAAAATGTTCCTGTTATCACTTCTGAGCTAAAACTGGGTTCTCCCAAATGTTTTCCCCTTTGAGGGACAGTAATTGCTCTCCGATTAGGCAGGAAGCTCTACCAGCATTATTGCTTGACAGGAGCCAGCGTTATCAACCCCCAACACATCAGGGCCTGTCCTCACAGGAAGGGAATCATAAGTAATCAGCAGGGCTATAATGCAACTGGCTGCTGGTCCCTCCACACTGGTGGGACAGAGCACAGAGAAAAACATTTCAGGAGTTTTGTTAGTGGCCAAAGTGTTTCAAAAGAGGCTGGCTCCTCTTTGCCTCTCTGCTTGGCTTCCCCAGGCATGGCTGTGTTTCCTTAGCATGGGGGCTCTGCTACCCAAAGGGTGCTTTTGCAAACTGGTGCCACCCCTTCCCTGAGTGATCCACCACTTTGTACTGGGAAAGCCACCCTCATGGGGCAATGATAGTCAAGGGGAAGAAGCACACAAAAGTACCAAGATGATGAAGATCCTTGGGTCCTATACCTCAAAGTTCCTTCCCTTTCAGAAGAACATCCCTGCCTTGGATGTTCTTTCCAAGAGGTAGGCACGTCTCAACATGTGTGAACGTGGCACTGCCAGAGCAGTTCTGTGGCTCTGTGATGTGATTGTGATCCCATCTCCACACAGCCTCAGCAGAAGGCTTTTACCTCAAGGGATACTGTGAGGACCAAGCTGCTTTTACATCTCAGTTGCTCTCCCTGCGACGACTTTTGTCAGGCTGGTTGCTTGTTTTAGTGGTGATGTTTTCAGACTGAAGCCTATGTGCCCAGAAGACACATAAAATAAGAGGCTTTTAAAAGCCAGAGGATAAATAAAACACAGCCTTGAATAAACAACAGGCCTTTGTCCTAATTTCCTTTCATTCCATACTGGATGCTGATAACCCATCTGAAATTCTCGTGCACAATGAGAGTGCCAAGGAGCCCACAGCCTCTCAATAGCAATGGGTTGCCAAAATGGTTAGCTCGTAGCCAAGCAATTGTTTCATTGCAAGCGGGCTGCAGGCTGTTGTGGTCTTACCAGACTGCACCTTTCTCCATCACAGGTACCTTCATCAGAGGAAACTGCAAGAGCCACTCGGGGATGAGACATCTCACAGGAAAAAAGATCTTGTGAGGTCAGGTAAGAGCACTCACAATGTGTGTTGGGAGTGTTTCTGCTCACCGCTCTGGTACTGCACAGTAATGCTCTTCTTCTGGATCAAACCCTTTCTTGATGTACCCAGCGGAAATATTAATCCTCTACTTTAGTTTGTGTCCCTGTGCAGAGCAGCCACACAGTAAAGCAACATGATTTTCATGAGCTAGGAACATACTTCTGAGGCAACTAATAGCTGGAGTGGCATGCCAAGGAGGCTTTTTCTTCACACCAGCTTAAGCAAAGTCCATGTTGCTGCCTTTGTCAATCCCAGTTTTGCTGACTGAGGTGTGAAGGGGCTGATTGGAGACCCTCACTCACCAACAGAGATTATCACAAACTGTATGAACCACAGGCTCATTGTAGAGATGGCATTAAGCTCCACATTTTCCAAGGTCCCAACGTGTCACACACTTTGGCAAGTCATATCCATATTCCAGTATTATTGCTAGCAACATCTATTTCACCCTCATCATCCTGCACTGATCTATCTGCAGAAGTATCACCAGAGCTCCATCTGTGCCTGTTGTCCTCTACAGTTGCTTCCTCTTTGTTGTTTGTGGTCATTCAATGCTCACACTGGCCCATACTGGAAGAGGATGGTTAAGTCCTCCCTTCACCAAGGTTTCTATACTTATATATCCTTTTATGATGAATCATAGAATAATTGGTGTAGGAAAAGACCTTCAAAAATCACCTAGTCCACCACTCCCGAGAGTGGTAAATTTCCAGAGAGGTGGTAGAAACTCCATCCATGGAACCATTGCAAGTCAGGTTGTCTGGGACTCTGAGCAACCTGCTCTAGTTGCAGCTGTCCCTGCGGACTGCAGAGGGGCAAGACAAAACAGACTGAACACCCACCCAGTGTTTTGTTTTGAGGCTGTTCCCAGGGTAAGTCACACCCATTTCATTTTTCTTTCTGAAAGCCTTGAAACAAAACAAACCGTGCTCAATAACATGGACACACACTGAGCCTGGCCAGAAATAGGCACTGAGCAAAACACAGGGGCACAATAACACAATCTAGGGCAAGCCTGGGCAGAGCCAGTGCTCATTGTGCATCTACAGGCACTTACTGCTTGGGAACGGGCCACGTGGTAGAAAATTTTTCTTCTCTATATGGATCTGTTCACTGCCATTTACTTAGAGAATCACAGAGCACATTGAGTTGGAAGGGCCAACCCCTCTGCAATAAGCAGGAACAGCCCTAACTAGAGCAGGTTGCTCAGTACTCCATCAAACCAGACCTTGAATGTCTCCAGAGATAGGGCCTCCAGAGATAGAGCCTCCCCCACCTCCCTGGGCAACCTATTCCAATGTTCCACGACCCTCATAATGGTGATGTCCTTCCAGACGTGGGTAGCTTTTACCAAAGGGTGGTGATAGTTTTCACAACCAGACTTAATTTTGCTTCAGGAACAAGCAAAAGATTCCGAGGCTGGTTGACAAAAAACACGTTAAAATGTTGCACATAAAATGACTGCACACCCAGGTCTGAAGGCAGAGACTAAGGATTTCTGGTGAGAAGAGTGGACAAGCACCATCCCAGACAGGGGCAATATTTTTCCACCTGTTGTTTTTTTCCTGAAGGATTATTTTTGCAAGTAGCAAGGAAAGAAGCCAGACCTTACATCATTAGAAACAAAACCTCTGAGCATTCACCTGAGAATCAAGTAGGGCGTGGATGCAAGTACCAGAAATAGCAGAGTGGGTGTAGAGGACAAAAAGGAGAGGATCTCCTCAATGACCTTCAGAGGTCCCTTCCAGCACCTACCATTCTGTGATTCTCCGAGTCTGGAATCTCATCTTCTGCACTGTAAAGCAGGCTGGAAAAGGAGCTTTGTAATCTAAAACTAATATACATTTCAGTTGTGGAGACAAACTAAAGTTCTTATATGCTCAGGATTACCCCAGAACCAAAAGCAGCAGCTGAGCCTTCTCCTTCCAGTCACCAGCCTTTGCCTTTAAAGCCCCACAACCTGGGACATCGCCGTGCAGCCTCAGCTTATCCCTGAGAGCTGACAGCAGAGGACAAGGTCGGTGAGCAGCCAGCCTGACTGGGCTATGACGAGTTCTCTCACTTAAAATCATTTGCAGAAAAATATTGTTCATGGGCTGCATAAACAATTTGCATTGGCTCAGATGCCCCAAATGTGCTTTTTTTTGTTTGGCTGCCAAGGTTGCTCTCTCACTTGCTAATTACGTTTCACTTTAGCTTTCAGCAAAAACAGGAAACAAAGCATCCATTACTCCAATGACAACTTTTCAGCAAGCCAGCATTTCAACATCCATTGTGTAATTTCCGACCTGGAGCCAGCTAGGAGCTAAGTGCCTTCAGAACTGTATAGTCCCTCTTACAAGGGCCTTAGCAGCCCCTGTGCTCCTAGATAACAGGCACACCATTTATGGGTCTCAAACATGGGGAAGAGATGCTTGCCACTGTTACCCGCTGCCCTTAGAACCTTTCTCCATGGCACAAAACTTCATGAATCCTGCAGAACATCTCAAGAGGCTTTTTCTTTCTCCCACAGGCTGGCTTGCAGCTGCCTTCTGCGTCACCCCAGCTGTTGTCTGTTTTAATGATGTTTCTTTTCCTCTCTCCTATACGCAGCAACAAGATTTTTCCTCCCATACAGATATTCACTGGCACAGGCTGCCCAGGTCGGTGGTTGAATCCCCATTCCTGGAGGTGTTTCTAAGAGGCATGGACATGGTACTGAGGGACACAGTTTAGCACCAGCCTTGGTAGAGTTAGAGAAGTGTTGGACCCGGTGACCTTAAAGGTCTTTTCCAATCAGAACAATTCTATTCTGTAGCTGGTGGCTCAAGTCAATGTGGCAAGTGTTCAATATTCACCTGCTCTGGTGCAGCAGACAAAAGATGGAGGGCAGCTGGGAGCTGTAACCCATGTGCAGGCAGCCACTGGCTTTATTGAGCCATCCATCCAAATCACTGCTTCAGTTTCTTGACAACCATATTCAAACTGGCTCTTTGTGTTCTCGAGGAAAGTTCAGCATCACCCATTTGCAACTCGAAGTTATCTTCATCCACTTCAACGGACATGGAACTTGCTACAAACAAAGCACCTTCAGAACACAGATCACAGGATAATATGGGTTGGAAGGGACCTTTGGAGATGATCCAGTCTGACCCCCCTGCTGAAGCAGCTGTATCTAAATGTTTTGCTCATGTGAACCCTCTGACATTGTGAATTTACCAAGCTTGTCTGAAAATCAAACTGGTGAGATTCTAGAAACAGATTAAAATACAGTTCCTCCTACCTCACATGAAAGTATGGGTGGTCCCAAGCCACAGCAGCACAAGAAGAGGGTTAAACTGAGGAGGGCTTGTATTTTCCATCTGCATCTGCCTCTTTAGTGCCAGTATTGACTCCAAGCTCTGACACACTGCTTTTTTATCAAGTCTTATGAGCCAGATATCCCTGCTCCAGGATGCTCTGCCTCTTGTGGTTTCCAAACGCACTCTCAAAGCCACCTCACACAGGTGCTGTGAATCTTTTCCCAGGTTGTGTGTGGAGAGAAACCTCTCATTCCCCTTATTCAGCCAACAGAGCTGGGATCGACAAAGCGAGCGACAGGCGTAGACCGCGGCGTGGGGGCAATGAAGATGCCCTTTAAATTGCCTACAACCCTCTTTGATCCAAACTGCTGATGCTGCCATAGTCAATTTGCTAAGCTTATTGATCATCTTCTGTTTAAATTACAGTTTGATGTCCTGGAACAGGCTATTCATCACAGGGAGCTAACAGGATGAGATGAGATAGAGGGAGCAAAAGAAACACACACACAGAGGGGAAAGGGGGGAAAGAAAAAAAAGGGTTAGCTTCCATGGTCAGCTGGCAGTAAATATTGTGGTGATAAAAGAGCCTGGTGTGGATACTGAGCATGGGGGACTTGCTGGGTAATTAAGAGAAAATGGCAGCGTGTTAGGAAATGAAGTTTTCAGAGAAAGGAGGTGAAAAATAGAGTGTTCTGATTTACTAGCAGTGTGTGCATACAAGCTGAGGGATGTCTGCCAGAGAAACACAAGCACCTCCATGGTTTGGTGAGTTGGGTTAGATGTGGACCAGTACAGGTAAGGGATGATGTACTTCGGGTGAATGTTGGCCAGGGAAACTCAGAAGAGCTGGTCCCCAGTACCACCACTCTGTCTGTGCATCTGTCTCCTTATCTGCTGGTCGGCCACACAATTGTAGAACCATAGAGTTATTAAGATTGAAAAAGCCCTCTAAGATCATCCAGTTCAACCAGCAACCCAACAATACCATGGCCACTAAACCAAGTGCCATGGCCACACATTCCTTGAACCCCTCCAGGGATGGGGACTCCACCACCTCCCTGGGCAGCCTGTGTCAATCTCTGACCACTCTTGCAGTAAAGAAACTTTTCCTAATCTCCAAGGTGAATCTTCCCTGGCACACAATTTCAGGCCATAATGATTCAAACTAAAATAAAAGCTTCAGAAAGCAGGAAAAAAAATCATAAAAAGTGGAAAGGCTCTTGCTGGAGCTGTACCCAGCAGGACTGAGGACATTTTTCTCCCATTAAATTCTAGCTTGTTTTCATGGTCTTGGACTGATTTTTGAACTTTTAAATGCTTCCATTGCACAAGACCACACTCCTCCTAACACTGATGAAACAGGCATGGGCAGAAGGAATGTCAAGAAAAACTCTGTAGTTGAGTTACCAAAGGTGGAACTGAGAGCACAATTAATCTCACTTTAAGCTCAGACACTGTGAAATCAGTCTTCACACAGAAAAGCCATGTCTTGTTGAGCTGTTGAGCAGGGGACTACTGGCAGGACAGTCTGGGAAGTGTTTGCCTCTGGAAGCAGTGCAGCAGGGCTGGGGGTGTACAATCAGTGTACATGGATAAAGAAGGTTTGTAACTTACCCTAAGGGTAGGAGAGCACTGACTTTCTTCTGGCTACGAACAATGATGTCTTGGGATGCGTCAACAAGTGTGTAGTAAGCAGGTTGAGGGAGGTTCTCCTCCCACTCTGTTCTACCCTGGTGAGGCCTCATCTGGAGTATTGGGTCCAGTTCTGGGCTCTGCAGTTCAAGAAGAACAGGGAACTGCTTGAGAGAGCACAGTAAAGAAACACAAAGATGCTGAGGGGACCAGAACACCTCTGCTAAAGAAAGGCTGGGGGGCTTGGGGATGTTTAGCCTAGAGAAGGCTGAGGGGGGATCTCAGCAATGCATGTAATACTTCACAGGGTGGCTGTCAGGAGGATGGGGCCAGGCTTTTCTCAGTGGTCCCCAGGGACAGGGCAAGAGGCACGAGCTGGAACGTACAAAGTTCCACCTCAACGTGAGCAGGAACTTGTTTACCTTGAGGGTGGTGGAGCACTGGAGCAGGCTGCCCAGAGAGGTGGTGGAGTTTCTGGAGGCATCCTGTGCACCCTGCTGTAGGTGAACCTGCTCTGGCAGTGGGTTGGGCTGGGTGGCCTGCAGGGTCCCCTCAGCAGCCCTCGCTCTGTGGTTCTGTGACACAAGCTAGGACTGTACTTCAAACTATTAACTCCTTGACAAATCAGAGAAGCATATGGGCAAATATTTAATCCATTTTCTGAGACAGGTCCGAGAAGCCAAAATGACCCAACCACGGCCTAAATTCACAGATGTTTTACAACCATCAGGACCTTGATGGCTGGTGTGTGTCACAGCACCCAGCAAGCTGTGGTGCCTGGGAAGAGCTATCGCAGGAAGCCATCTGTGCAGAGGCAGCCTTTGTAGGAAACCCAGCCAGACCAGCAGCTATTTCTTATTATTATTTCTCTCCCTGACAGTTTTCTCCTTGACACTTTCCCTAAACGGCGGTGGGAGGAAGTAAGCTGTCAATTGAAAGCCATCACTTTTTGGTAGCCCTGGGCTGCAGAGGGCTCTCAGCCCAGCGGCGCAGCTCCGCGCTCAGCGGCGCAGCTCCGCGCTCGCTTCCTGCCGGCGCAGCCAACAGGAAATCCACGTGAAAGAAATCGCCAGAAAGCTGCGGGGGCCTCAGGCTGCTCACGGACTCAGCCTACTTCACAAACTGGGGCTGGCTTAGAGGTGGAAGGATCACCACAGCTGCGCTGACAAAAGCTCCTAGGTCAGAATAATTCATCCCATCAAAAGAGCACTTTCGCCTAGAAGGTGTTTTTCACCCAAGGACTGCCGGATGAAACTCCTCCAGAAGATACTCCAGGTCTAAGATGTGGCTACAGCAATATTTGCTGCTTTGGTGTAACAACACGAGCAAATGTTCCCTCTTTAGCTCTGTCCCAAGCTTCCTGCTCCACAGGTAATAAAGGAAATAGGAAATCAGAGATCAGGAAGGCAGTGAGGAAATCTCGAGGTCCAGAGAGGAATCTCCCAAAGCAGAGATCCCACTGGGAAACAGGAACGTCAGGGACCTTCCTGCCCTGCTGCAGCCTTGCAGCCCCCACAGGCTGCAGAAGCACCTAGCTGCAGGGTATTGGGGGGGGGGAGGGAGAAATTGTGCAACAGCCTCAATCGGCGCTGAAATGAGGAAGGAAATAATGTGTTAAATGATTTAATTTTCCGAGTTGTTGTTCCTCACAGATAGACCTAGGGTGGGAGCTGATTGCACTGCCTTGTTTTGATTAACGAGCCAGATCTGAGACGTTCCTGTTCCCTTTCAGAGAGTTTCCACAGCTTCTATTCCATTTTCATAGCAGGGTCAGGAATTCAAAGGACATTTATCTTTCACTCTTTGTAGCTAAATAAATGATTCTCAACAATACTGGTTTCATGGTAGTCAACTCCACTGACCTCCCATTTCCTCTGCTTCAGTGAAATTACTCCAGATGTACACCAGTGGTAGTGGGTCCACTTTCTCTGATGCTACATGAATTTGCAAGCTTTAATTCTGTATGTTTGCTCCGCTTCTTGGGGATTAGATGGAATCTACAGGTTTCGGTTGGGTTTCAGTTCTATGTATTCCATCGATCTCTTTCACTGTGTAATGCAGCCAGGATTTGGAAATTAATGGGCCAAGTGCATCCTTAGATGCACCACAGGATGCTGTTGAGATCTGGCCCCATCTTGCCAAGACCATCATTCCTTCTGCCAGCCCCTGACAGATCCGAGCACCTCTGTGCTGCTGCAGGAGATTAAAGCAACATTTCTTTTGTACTCCCCGGTGATCTTTATGCTTGGTGGTAAAGTTAATGTACAGCACTGTCATTCAACTCGTTTCACGCTGTCTGCCAGAAGAGCCTTCAGAGGTTCTGTTGCTAGCAGCCTAGAGCAGATCTGAGTCAGCATTCCAGAAGTGCAAATATCACACCCCTCTCTGTTCCTCGTTCTCAGAGGATGTGCTATCTCTGCAGCGCGAACCTCACCACCGTCATTTCTAAATGAACCATTAGAAAGAAGCTCAGATTGACAGAGTGGAGTGATGCAATTGTTTGGGTTGGAAAAGATCTCTGAAGCCATCGAATCCAATCATCCACCTAACACTACCATGGCCATGAAACCCTGTCCCAACATTCTAACACCACCATGGCTGATGCTCAGCCCTGTTTTAATTACTAGAAAGCAGCTCCACCCCTGAAAGTCTCTAATTCTCTAAACTGCCACTCTCCTGAGGCTGGGTGAATGGGAAAACAGGGGAGAAATGGGTGTTAGACAGGTCTGCCCTTTAGAGACTCTGTTCTGTTTAACAAGGACTGAAGACAGCTTCACAGAGCTGTCCCAGGCACACATTCACTGGGAAAGAGGATGAGAGTCTGGCTAGCACAGAGCCACTGGGTAATTCAAAGGAAAGACTCCTTTAATCCTCTGCAGAAGTCCAGAGGTGTCCAGGCTTGTCAGAAGCTGCAGGAGGAGTGATGGTCTTGCTGCTGACAGCCTTTTAATTAGGTAGTAGAAAGCAGCTCTAAAGGATGTGTTTGTGCCAACAAATATGGCTTGACATCAGAGAGGGGGAGTGAAGCGGTACTGCAGAGCTAGATCCTGCCCGAGCCTGGCAGAGCTTGGACTTCACAGCCAGCAGAGCTTCACAACACAGAGCTACCTACAGCTGGTGGAAATATGGCAGAGAAGATGTTTGGAACCACAGGCAGTTGAAAGCTGATGGCCTGGTTGCTCTGCCAAGAAGAGGTCTCTGTGCCCTGGCAGTGGGACTTGGGCTCAGAAGCCTGCAGCACTTCCACGAAGACAAGCTGAGGGAGCTGGGGCTGTTCAGCCTAGGGAAGAGGAGGCTCCAGAGTGACCTTATTGTGGCCTTCCAGTACCTGAACGGAGCCTGCAAGAAGGCTGGGGTGGGGCTGTTTACAAGAGCTTGTAGGAATAGCTGTGGAATTAAATGCTTGCTCTAAATATAAATAAAGGCTGAAGAACCCACTGGAGAGTGAGCTGTGGCCTGGAGAGGGTGAGAAGCACCCAGCCCCAGGGGGAGGCTTTGGCTGGAGCAGAAAATGCAGGCAAGTGTGCCCAGAATTCTTCAGGCTCTGCCTTCCTTCTGACCAGGAAGAGAAGGTACAGCTTCATGATGGTAATTTGAGCAGATAACATCAGTGAAGAAGTCTAAAGGTCCCAAAAGGGGGAAAAAAAAGTAGAAAGGAGAGCTTCAGGGAAGGCTGCACTCCAGAGCAAAATGTCTCTTGTTCTTCTGGGCATATTTCCAAAGTGAGAGCAGCCCCAACCGTGTCTCCAGTGGCACCGAGTCCACACAGAGCTCCTGTCAGCAGCAGCAGAGGAGCAAAAACCCACAATGGATGAATGCTCTGCCAGTTGCCTCTGACAGCATCCCAGATCTTCTCCTTTGGTATGCACCTGACTTATCCATGTCCTATCAGGGAAAGGATTATCAAACACTGGAACAGGCTGCCCAGGAAGGTGGCTGAATCCTCACTGCTGGAGGTGTTTCAGAGATGCAGAGATGTGGTGCTGGGAGACGTGGTTTAGCACCAGCCTTGGTAGAGTTAGAGAAGGGTTGGACTGGATGGTCTTAAAGGGCTTTTCCAACCGAACTGATTCTGTGATTCTAAGGAGGTGGCACTGATGAGAGATGTGGAGGTGCACCAGAGGTGAGCCAGGTGCTTCAGAGACAAGGCTATTTCAGAAAGCAAGAAGACAGGACAACAGCAGCACCAGCAGGAGATCCCTCCATGAATCGCATACTGCAACCTGGGGAAGGTTGAAGAACTGCACCAGGGTAATGTCAACCCTCCAGACAAGGTCAGAAGGACTGTAAGGACTCCATATTCTAAAGCATGTCAGGATCAATGAATGTTTTAACAGATGGTTTGATGAGGCAAATCTAAAGAGGAGATTGAGCAGCAGTGTGCTACAACTGGCACTGGTTTCTCATTTCAAGGATGATCACTCAGAGACCTGTGTGCGTGGAGAAGCCAGACAGAACATCCCCACAGCTTTCAGGGGTAGCCAATAATTTGGTCAGCCATGGAGTCCAGCATGTCTCACTGACCTCTGTGGCAACTGGAAATTTACCCATCCAATTTTCTCCTCTATCCCAGCCACAAGGGGAGATGACTCCAATTATTTTTCAGCCAGAATTAAGGCTGGTGTTTACTGTTATCTCCCTGGCAACCTTCTTCTCATGACTACATTATGAAACGTAATTGTAAAGCCTCCTCAGCTTGCCAGGGTTGTTATTAAATGCACTCTGCTTCATCTTTTCCCAAAGGTCAAGGTTAATAATTAGGTGCCTATGACAGAACCTTGTTAGGCAGGAAAAAGAGAAACGATTTAAAGCATGGATCAGACATCCCAAGTGAGGAAATTTCCACGGAGCATTAGAGGATCTGCTGGAGGTGGGCCAGTGAAACAGGGTGAATTAGTGGGTAGAAAGTGGTCCAGCACACCTGCGTCTGAACCCTGGGCAGGCAGATGGAGCTATGGGCCTCTGTGGATGAAGCTTGAGCAGATTCACAGTATGAAGCATGCCAGATGAACTTCTATAGGGAATGTGGGAAAGTAAGGGACGAGGTTTGAAGCTGAGCTCCAACTTCTGAAAGGAAGAGGTGAATGTGGCTTCTCTGCACTGCAGGTTTATAGGAGCTGTTTGATTTTCTTCTGGCCATTTTCCCCCGAAGGTCCATGGTAGTGCCACATGAAGTGTAGGTATGTTGCACAGACCGCACATTTCGGGGAGCATGCATGTGTGGTGGGATGGGACAGCCACTCAGCTGGGGCTCCCAGGGCTTCCATGGCCAGTCAACAGTACAGCAAGCGGTGCAGTGATTTGCCTGGTAGAAGTTCAGAGGCTGTGAAAGGAGGATGTGGCCAGGAAAAGAGAAACTGAGGCACAAAGTCTTACCCAAGTGAGCTCTCGGTGGCAGAGCAGGAAGCAAAACTCCTCCATCTGCTGCCTGCTGCCCATTAGATGACTCTGCCTCTTGGTGTCACCATGATGGTCAATGTGAACTAGGTAACACCAGGCCTCCTCATCAGAATGATCTTCTATTGCATTGAGTTTGGGAAGCCTGCATTTTAAAGGCCCCAAAGGAATTAAAAGCAGAGATAACATTGCATATAGAACAAAAGGACCAGTGCATTCCTGGAATGATGTTAGGCTTTCTGGAACATCTCTCATGAGGAAAAGCTGAGAGACCAGGGCCTGTTTAGTCTGGAGAAGCAAAGACTGAGAGGGGATCTTATCAATGTCCACAAATATCTGAAGGCTGGGTGTTAAGCCAGTCTCCTTCAATGGCACCTATCAACGGTGCCCAGCTGATAAGACAAGGGGCAACAGATACAAACTGAAAACCAGGAGGTTCCACCTCAACATGAGTAAAATTTTCTTTGCTAGAGCCCTGGAGCAGGCTGCCCAGAGAGGTTGTGGAGTATCCTTCTCCAGAGACTTTCAGGACCCATCTGGATGTGTTCATGTGTGACCTGTCCTAGGTGATCCTGCTTAGGCAGGGGAGTTGGACTGGATGATCTCTGGAAGTCCCTTCCAAACTAACATTCTATGGTTCTTTGATTGCCAGCTGATGTCGAAGTTCCTACAGCTACTTAGTGGCTCTCAGGTGATAACATGAAAGTGGGTTGGCTAGAACCAGCAGTGGTCTTGAAAAGCTGCTTTTGTTTGGGAGACAGCTTGGGAAGCAGCAAAAGTTGGAACCAGGTGGCTTACAGGTCTGTGTGTGTCTCTAGGGGGTTAGAAATACACACGAGCTCTGTAATTGTCTGTGCACCTTCCAGAGCCTTGCAAATGTATGGACACAAACATCTGCATGGGTACATAAGGGGGAGCCTGAACTACCCTTCCTGGTTGGCCTCTGAAGTTATCCCTGAGGGAATTGCTTTCCCAGTCACCTGCTATTTTCTAAACTAAACGTGTGGCTCTGACTCAAAGCCCGTTTTAGTTCCTGTGTCTCTCCTGTGATACATGTATGGGTTGAGATGAGATACTTCAGGTGGCCAGCACCAGAACAAGAGGACACAGCCTCAGGCTGTGCCAGGGGAGATTTAGGCTGGAGGTGAGGAGAAAGTTCTTCCCTGAGAGAGTCATTGGACACTGGAATGGGCTGCCCGGGGAGGTGGTGGAGTCGCCGTCCCTGGGGCAGTTCAAGGCAAGGTTGGACGTGGCACTTGGTGCCATGGTCTAGCCTTGAGCTCTGTGGTAAAGGGTTGGACTTGATGATCTGTGAGGTCTCTTCCAACCTTGGGGATACTGTGAACACCATCCCCAGTGCCCCACTGGGAGCATTCCCATGCACGAGCATAGGAGAGAACACTCCCATGGAAAAAAGGTGAAATTACTTGAAAGGACTGAACTGCAAAGCAGGAGCTTTATGAAAACCAGAAGGTAATGGGACCTGACTCCTGTGCAAGCAGCAAGAGCTTGGTGAGAGAAAGGGAAATCAATAAAAGGAGAGGAAATGGGGAGGGGGAAACTCTCCTCTTTCTGCAGTGAAATATCCCTTCAATCTGCCTGCCTGTAACTCACTCATCCTTGTCTGTGGTGTGATCTGCAGACCAAGATTTCTCTCAGCTATAAACATAGAATTGAGTTGTTTGGGTTTCTTTATCATCTTTGTTGTTTCTTAAAGAAAATCAAGCAAAACAAACCAAAAACTTGTAGCTGCTTGAGATTTTTTATACACCAGGCTCCTTATCTAATGTCTGGGCCTCACAATCCTAGGGCAAACCTCAACCTGAGCGTGAGGTTTGTTCTGGTTTCTTTTCTTCCAGTTCAAAGGAAAGGTTAACCCCAAAAAAAGAGAAGTGTGTCTTTGGTCAGGAGGCTTTAAGACCTTTGAATCACACTTACCAAAAGCCTCTGAAGCACACTCAAGTTCATGCATGAGGTCATCACTCAAGGAAAGTTCTCAGCCTTTCTATCACCAGTTCTGTTTTCAGGGCAGTGCAGTGTTAAAGCTGTGTTCAAAAAAAAGCAAACTGGCACAAACTTTCCACTCAGAGCATCATCTAAAGGGCTCGTGTGTCAGAGCTTCAGCCCAGCATGTGATGGGGGGGAGGATTCTTCCAACTGCAAATAGGTAAACTGAGGCACGGAGTGGACCAGTGACTATTCCAACACCAAGTTGGAGGCCAGCAGCAGAACACAGCCCGGACTGCAGAAATCCCTGCTCCTCTGCCACTGTTCATGTTAATCATTACCTTTGGTCATGGTCTTGACGTCTCTATCCCACAGAAAGTGTTAGCAGAAAATCCAGGCCACTGTCTCTGGGATTTAGTTCTTCTATTCATGCAGAGACTTCAATGTTCATAAGCTGTGTTTCAGGCAGATAGCATCACTGGCTATCAGGGGCAGCAAAGTTAATCTTACTGGACACAGGCTGCTCTAAATGAGGGTGGCCTGAAATAGTTCAATAGTATGCCTAAGCTCGTGTGGGAATAAAGCTAGGATATACAGTAGAAATAAAGGTAGGCACAACCTGAGACTGGGTGGTGGTGATGGTGGTCCTATGGCCTCCAAACCCAAGCTGGATACACTCACTGAGTCTGCTCATGGAATCATATAGGCTGGAAAAGAACTTTAAAATCACCGAGTCCAGCCATTAACTTAACATTGGCAAACTCTCTGCTGAACCATGTCTCTCAGCACCACATCTATCTGTCCAGAGATGGGGACTCTCCCACTGCCCTGAGCAGCATGATCCCAGGCTTGGCAACCCTTTTGGTGAAGAAAGTTTTCCTAATGCCCAACCTAAACCTCCCCAGGTTCAGCTTGAGGCCATTTCCTCTTGTCTTGTCATTTGCTACTTGGCTCCAAGCTCCTTTCAGGGAGCTGTAGAGGGCAATGAGGTCTCCCCTCAGCCTCCTTTTCTCCAGGCAGAACACTTCCCTCAGCTCCCTCAGCTGCTCCTCCCCAGCCCTGTTCTCCAAAGCCTTCACCAGCTTCCTTGCCTGTCTCTGAGCCTGCTCCAAGCTGTCAATGCCCCAGCGTAGTGAGATGTCTCTTTGGAAACAAGCAGGTAGAACTGTTTCCAGCATGGGTTTAGGAAGGGCAGATCCTGCCTTTCTAACCTGATCTCCTTCTATGATCAGGTGACTGCTTGGTGGCTGTGGGGAGGCCTGTGGATGTGGTCTATCTGGACTTCAGCAAGGCCTTTGACACTGTCCCCCACAGCAAACTGCTGGCTAAGCTGTCAGCCCATGGCTTGGATGGCAACACTCTGTGCTGGGTTAGGAACTGGCTGGAGGGCCGGACCCAGAGAGTGGTGGTGAATGGTGCCACATCCAGCTGGCAGCTGTCACTAGTGGTGTCCCTCAGGGATCAGTGCTGGGCCCCATCCTCTTTAACATCTTCATAGATGATCTGGATGAGGGCATGGAGTCAGTCATCAGCAAGTTTGCAGATGACACTAAGCTGGGGGCAGATGTGACTGAGTTGGAGGGCAGAAGGGCTCTGCAGCGGGACCTTGACCGCCTGGACAGATGGGCAGAGGCCAATGGGATGGGGTTCAATAGCTCCAAGTGCAGGGTGCTGTACTTTGGCCACAACAACCCCATGCAGAGATACAGGCTGGGGTCGGAGTGGCTGGAGAGCAGCCAGACAGAGAGGGATCTGGGGGTACTGATTGATACCCACCTGAACATGAGCCAGCAGTGTGCCCAGGTGGCCAAGAGAGCCAGTGGCATCCTGGCCTGCATCAGGAATGGTGTGGTCAGCAGGAGCAGGGAGGTCATTCTGCCCCTGTACTCTGCACTGGTCAGACCACACCTTGAGTACTGTGTTCAGTTCTGGGCCCCCCAGTTTAGGAGGGACATTGAGATGCTTGAGCATGTCCAGAGAAGGGCGACGAGGCTGGGGAGAGGCCTTGAGCACAGCCCTACGAGGAGAGGCTGAGGGAGCTGGGGTTGTTTAGCCTGGAGAAGAGGAGGCTCAGGGGTGACCTTATTGCTGTCTACAACTACCTGAGGGGTGGTTGTGGCCAGGAGGAGGTTGCTCTCTTCTCTCAGGTGGCCAGCTCCAGAACGAGAGGACACAGCCTCAGGCTGCGCCAGGGGAGATTTAGACTTGAGGTGAGGAGAAAGTTCTTCCCTGAGAGAGTCATTGGACACTGGAATGGGCTGCCTGGGGAGGTGGTGGAGTCGCCGTCCCTGGGGCAGTTCAAGGCAAGGTTGGATGTGGCACTTGGTGCCATGGTCTAGCCTTGGGCACTGTGGTTAAGGGTTGGACTTGATGATCTGTGAGGTCTCTTCCAACCTTGGGGATACTGTGATACTGTGATACTGTTTGTTTAGATGATGCCACTCACATAAACAACACAGTTTTACATCAGATGTTCTTACTGAGGAATACCTCGGTAAGTGGCCTTCCTCCTGGCACCTTACTGCCAGCACCGAATGCTGAGCGCAGGTGCTAGCAGCCATGCCCCAGGAGTCAGTCTGTGGCATGATCGTTATTAATAAAAGTAAACTGAAACCAAAAATCATCCCCGAGGGTTTTCAGTCCATGAACACCGGCAGCCCCCAGTAGAAATCCGGGCGTGCAGGTTCTCAGAGGACCGGCCAACGGGGAGAAAAGCCCTCCCCGAGAGCAGCGCCGCAGACGCCAGCGCCGCCCGCTCCAGTGCAGAACGATGCCTCCTCTGGGGGAACATGGCCAGAGTAAATCGGCAGCCAGCTCTGCTGACGGAAAGAAACATTTACAGACGGGACAATAAAGGCAAAGAGGCATTAAAGGACTTGCCCAGGATGACAAAAAAAGAAGTTGCTCTTGATTACCAGTCATCTCTTCTGGGGAAATGCAAGAGTCCTCAGCTGGAAATACAAAGTTTCATGGTCCAGAACAAGAGTATATTCCGTGAAAACCCAATACATGGGACCCGATCTATCCTGGAACAGTCTGTGCTGCTCCTCAAAGGTGTCAGAAGGTACAAGTCTTGGTCAGCAGGCTGAGGACCCGCTGGGCTTTTCGCTGCAAATCCAGTGCAAACTGACACTGGGCACCACCACAGAAACATGAAGAGAAGTTGCTTCCAGAAATGCCACTGGGACAAAGCACCCCCCAGCAGTTTGGCAGACACCCATCATGCTGGGACACTGTGTCTTGGCAGCTTCTGCTCCCCTTCTGCCATGCCAGCTCCTGCAAAGCTCTGCTTTGGATTAGTTCAAAACCCAGCCTGATGCTTGATGTCACTCGGAGTGTTGGCTGTGTGGACACCTGGGCACCTCAATCCTCACACTGCATTTGCTGATGATTCTCTAAGCGGATTGAGCTTGAGCACTGCCCTATTACGCGTGGTGGAGCACCACATTTATTGTGTTATTTACCAGCTCAAGACTGTCTGTCATCTCTTCTTCACAGCACAGAGGAGAAAACAAGGAATAATCTTGTGGTCTTAGTTATTTCAGAAGAGGAGCCAAGTGGTGTCTGCAGGATCACGAAGTGGTCCCAGTGCTGTCACAAGTACTGCGCTTTTCTGTCTTCATAAAGAAGCTCTTTCTGCCATCATTGTGAAGTCTATTCTGGATCTGACAGAACAGGCTGTCAATAAACCACATCCAGGTGGTCCTCTTCAGCGTCTTTGTTGTGCAGTGTTCTGCAGGCTTTATGCAGAAAAGCTTTCTGAGGGTTAAAGGACTGATCTTGTAAAGGGTCCTTGGTCTATCCAGCAGTGCCCATACTCGACTATGGCGAGGAGCAATAGCTCACAGGCTTCAGGGAGGTTATCTTCTGCCCCTGAGGTGGTCTGACCAAAGCAAGGAACACAAGTGCTACCAAAGTTTAAAAACTGTGTTCTCCAGTGCTCGCTGGCACTGTGCATCACAGTTCCTCCTTTCTAACCGTTGCTTTCCTAGGGATCTAAGGAACTCCTTGTGTGTTAGAGGCTTTGTCCCTCACCAAAATGCTCAAACCAGACAAAGGGACAGAGATGTCCAATATATCAATTGCCTGTGAATGTTTGAAAACTCACTAGAAGGGAGGCAGGATACCAGCGTGCCACCCGGAACCGGCGACCTCACCTGGCACTCTCTGGCCCCGGCGTTCACAGAAAGGGCTGGGGTCCTTACGTAACGTGTTTGAACTCCTCGTGCATATTTGTTTCGTCCACCTTTAAATTTAGTTCCTAAGGGTTTTAAACCAGTAGCAGATTACGTTTGGAGGTGTGGGAGGGGTCTTGCAACAGTTAGTTATTTGGTTTTCTCAGAGGTGTATGTTTTCCTTTTCTGGTCACTGTGTAAACACATCAGGAATTAAAAACTCATCACATAATCCAGTCCTGCCTCTGACAACCTCACAAAAGAGCCTTTTTCTCAAACAGAAATAAAAGTGACCATCATACTGTAATAGCTTAAAATACATCTTAGAATACATGGGAGATAATGTTCTAAAAGAATAAGAAAGATGTGTTCTAATGACTGGTGATGGCTCTGAAGTATTGCAGGGGCTTAGTTCAAAGCCCCTTGACATGAATAACAGCCCTTCTGCTGACATTACTAATCTCTGAATCAGGCTCATTAATGTATGGCAGATATTCCATCCCTGGCTGCCAGAAAGCTGGAAAAATAGACTGGAAACATAAAAATAGATGTCAAATACATTTTTCTTCTGGGAATTCATATAGAAATATTTCTACTCCTGTCCACTGGAGCTTTCTTCTACCTATTTTCTTACCAATTTTAAATAAATTAGCAGGGCAAAGCAGCTCGCCTCACCCAGAACTCTGCCTCCAGCAGCAGCCAGCATCTAATGCCACAGAGGCTGGGAGGTGCTCGAACTGCTGTAAGAGTTTTCACTCTGGCACTGTAAATTGGCACTTTCCGGGATGTGCCGTGCTGATGGAGAGGATGAAGGGCGAAAGGGGAAGCAGAGACACTCAGGCAAGTCTTTCCCACCTTCAGTTTCCCTGTGATTAACTGCAGATCGATGCTTCGTACTCTCCAGCTTTTATAGCTCATTAACATCAAATGGCATCGAGACATAAATTTGTTCTGTTGCTTGCCAGGAATTAGGGGATGGTTAGAAGCAGACACCAGTAAATGTTCACTGGGGATATAAACAAGACACGATTAAACTGACCGATTTGAATCCTAGGTAAAACCATAATACTTAGGTTCTCTGCCTCTGAATCTCAGAGGTAAAGAATCTCAGAGAAATCTGTGTTACGTGTGGGCACGTGCATACGTATCATAGAGTCGTTAAGATTGGAAAAGACCCCCAAGATCGTCACATCCAACCAGCAACCCAACACCATGCCCACTAAGCCATGCCAATGCCTACACGTGTTTTGAACATCTTCAGGGACGTTGACTCCACCTCCTCCGTGGGCAGCCTGTTCCGATGCCTGTTCCACTCTTGCAGGAGAGAAGCGTTTCCTAATCTCCAATCTAAGCCCTCCCTCGTGCAGAAGAGGAGAGGGAGAGTGACAGCGCCTGTCGCTTTGGTCTTGCGTGGACCTGAGAAGAAGCCAGTAAGATGGAAACCGGCAGTTGTTTTTTTTCCCCAGCCCTTAGGATCATTTCCAGGTTGCCTGCCTACTTGAGCACCCCCTGCCCACCCAGAAAGTGTTTATTAAATGCCCTTGCAGTTTGGAAGCGCAGCGTCAGCTCTGTCTCTTTAAGGAACCCAGCGAGTCGTGATGCCGCTGTTTGTATTGCTAAATCCCCAGGAGTCCAGTTAAGAAACGGGCAGCTGTCTCTTTAAGTGTGATTTCCTTCTATTGTATTTGAATCGTGATCAGGAAAAAGGAAATGAAACCAGAGACCCGGGGCTGAGCCACGGAGAGTCAGAATAATCCCAAAGTGATGCTGATCTCCTCATTTCCACCACCTCCAGCCGGCTCCGGAGCATGTCCAGAGCTGCCCAGGCAAAAAGCCTGAGCGGAGCCCGGCGAGCCCCGGGCTGAGGCAGCGGTGGCAGCCGAGGGAGCCGAGGCAGCCGCTTCCCCCCCGGGGCCGGAGCCGCAGCTGCAGCTGCGGGAGCTGCCCCGAAGGCCGGTGCGAAGGAGGAGCGCGGCGGGGATGGGAGGTTAGAGCCTGCGAAGCCAGAGCCCGGGGGAGAGCAGCCCGCGGAGCCGCAGCCCCAGCCCAGCCTGCTCTTTCTCTTTCTTTCTCTCTGTCTGTCTTCGGTGTTGCAGGAGGAAATCCTGTGAATGTCATTGGGGGGCGGAGGGGGAACTCAGCTGCTGAGAAGGCTCCGAGAGCAGACAGCCTGTGCGGGGGCAGTGGGAGCAGATCCCACCACCAGCGGCACGCTACAAAGGAACAAGCCCTGCCAATGTCATCGGCCATCGAGAGGAAAAGCCTCGATCCTTCCGAGTAAGTGGCCTCTTTTTCTTGCCAGTCCCCTCCTCACCCTAGTCTTCTCCCCCCATGAGCCTTCCCACGGCCACTCATCCTCCCCACCGCAGCCGCTTGCCACCGGCATTGTGTCCGGCGGCCCCTGCCCGCCAGCAGCCCCCGGCTCTCCTTTACCCCCACTTCCATTCCCCGCACCGGCCGCACTGGGCACCCGGCACCGCAGCCCGGGCTGCCCCGGCCCCCTTCCCCGAGGGCGGAAAGGCTGCCGGCGGGGTGGAGATTGATGAGAGCTCCTCAAGTTTCGGGAAAGAGCAGTTGGGTGCACAGACAGGGCAACCTACCCCCCCATTCCCCGGGTGTTTTTTCATCTGTCCATCCAAGCCGGGGGTACTGCGAAAGGCTCAGGGAGAGAGAGAGCATCCAGCTGTCCAAAGCTGGAGGTGGCTTTCATTTAGAGGGATCTCCTCTGCCCCATTTTTCATCCGCCCAACTTGATGTAGATGACTATACTGAAAGGTCAGGGCTGTTATCTGTGGGTGCCCAACTTCCACATTTTCAGAATGCAACTTTTAAGACCTTGTAAGATCTGCTTTGGTGGGGGCAGGGTGTTCTGCGAGGAGCACGTAGACATTCTGTTGAGATGAGGATTTCCCTCTGTGGGATTTCAGGGAAGAGAACGGCTCTTGTGCTGTGCTCCAAGATGTGCTCTGCAGCTCTCCCATCTCACACCAGCATCCCACTGGTGAGCGGCACAGTAACAGCACAAAACCAGAATCATTCCAGCCCTGTACATGCTCCTAACTGCAATTGTGCTTGCCTGGAATCATGATAAGACAGAAGGGGGGGGAAAATCCAATTTAAAAAAGGGAAACATCTCCATTTGCAGATAACACTAAAAACATTGCTCATAGTAAACTTGAGTCACTTTGGGGGGTGCCTCCTGGGAGGTACTAGAGATGCTGTCATCTGCAGCCTGGAGCAAACATGCGGGAACTGTTTCCCTTGGGAATTAAATCAGTTCATTCCATGTCACATCTGACATTTTATATGTGTTATATTTTCTTATTTTAGATTTTAGGGTATTTTATGGCCCAGAATCCAAGCTCCCAGGTACCTGATGTCTGGGTTTCAACTACAAAGTTTTAGAGCTCTTTATTTGCTTACTTTCTGTTCTAGTGATGTAAGCCCATGGACATCACAAAGCTGATGTGTAAAGCAGCAGTGCTGTCCTGGGTAAACATCCGCCAGGCTGTTTCAGGGTTTAAGGTTCTCAGAGACCTGGTTTGTGATCTCTGAGATGAAATATTTTCAGGAATTACCTAAAGTTTCAAAGAATGGGTATCAAATTATAGCAATGTGAAATCCTTCTATTGGAAGGCTCTCAGATCTTGTCAGAGCAGAGCCCACGTGTTAAGAAAGGGAAGATGAGGTCCAAAAGGATAAACCTGGAAAAAACTTCATCAGAGTTCTCTGTGATTTTAACACAAAGTCACACTGCTGGTAGGAGAGAGATGTGATGATGCAGGGCACAGCAGTTTAAACTTAGAAGAGCACAAACCAGAATGGAATATAATCAACTAAAGTCTTAGGGCTCAGTCTGCCTAAATAAAACCTACATGATCAGTTCCTCAGCATGGAAGTTCTTGAGCAGTGGTCATTTCTCCCTGCCCAATGAAGTAATTTTTGCCCAGAAAACTGATGACCCAGTACATAAACAGCAGTAATATTTTTTTTTCCTATTGCCTGCTGCTGGGGAGCAGCCTGATCCTTCTCCAGCAGTGCAGGTCTCCTGTGTCCCCACCAGTCTAAAGGAGGACAGATCAGAGGCAAAAACAAAGTGCTGAGGAACTCTGGGTGAGAGTAAGAACCCAGTAACACATGAAAACACGTGGGGCTCTATTCCACCAGATGCTGGACATCTCGCCCATCATCCAGCCAAACACAAACCTTCCTGCCACTAGCCACAGGCTGAAATTTAAGCAAGCGCTTAAAGGATTGATCCAGTATTTTTTTCATTGCTTTCCCTGGGATTTGCATAAAGCCCTCTGCAGCAGCACCAGCTCGTGGCACACTTCACACACCTGAGCTCAGGAGCCTTGCTTCTTTGGGGGCCTATTTTTGTTTCTTTTTCTTCCCTTTTTTCCCCCCCAGAAATTGTAAAATTGCATGCACACACACACAAAGGCAATGAAGAGAAGTAGCTTGGAAGAAAAGTCCTGCAATATGCCCAAGTATTCCCAGAACCACCCTAGATTTCAGAGCTCTTCAAAAAGGGGAAAAACAAAGACACATGAACAACCAGTGCTAGTATCACAATGGAGCTTTGTGCCTCTTTTCACTCAGGGGTGCATAAATCCCAAATAACTGAGCCAGACTGGCATAGACCCATCCAAAGGAATTCATGTCTGTAGGTGGTGTTAAAACAAGGGGTAAATGTCCAGAAACAGCAGCACACCTTGAAGGGCTTGGGCAGCAGCCTCGTCTGTTGCCTGTGTTCATTTTGTGCTGTTCAGAGAAATGACATCCCCAAATTTACATTTCCTCACAGAAAGCTGCCTGCATGGGCACTCCCTCAGCTGCTTTCTCTACTCCTTCAGCCCTTGGTGAGACAGAAATTTCCTCTGCTTCTAGCATCTCTGAAGCCAAACCTGCAAGCTCAGCTTTACAACATGGACTCATATGCTTTGGAGGTTCATGCACAGATGTTTTGTAGTACTGCTGAGGCTCTTCACTAAGTTATAGGTGAACCCAGAGGTTGTCTGTGTTTATTAGGTCATTTAGAGTTGTTTATAGGTAAGCCTTTAAAGTCTTGCTGGGGGAAAAGGAGCATTTTTAAATGGAAATTAAGCATTGCTGTGTGTTGTGAGCAAACCAGAACTGTTTGATCCAGCAAGAACTTTGTGGTTGTTGGCACTCGTCAGGCAGCACAGACAAAATTCATGTGCTGAGGGGACGGTGGATCCAGGCAGCACGTCTGAAAGAGCCTAATCTTTAATGATGGAAGAATCATACTCTGGAAAAGATATTTTTTTTTTGTAGGAGCAGTGTGACTTGAGCTACATGACTGAGCAATTCATGTTCTGCCCAGCAGAAGAAAAACGATGCCTCTGGACAGACAGCAGTGTCCTGGCAGAGGAACAGATGCCCCTCCAGCAAGGGATGCACAGCGGCGACACAGACATTGGCGCGTTTGTGCGTTATGCTTTGAAGAAATATAGATCACTATCAAGCTTGAGGATGTTCTCATTAACTCCTGACCTATTAACCTGTTCCTCTGTCGCAGCAGAGCGGTGAAGTCCTGCTCCCTCTCATGGCAAAGTGGACAAGGATTTACTCGGCTGGGAGGGGGAGAAGGCTGGAGTTCCTGTTCTAACTTGACCAAACTTGCGTTCGGTTTGGTTTTCCTTCTCCTCTGTGGGTGCTCTCAGAGCACGTTTCCCTCTCTAACCGTTCTTCCATTCCCGCAGGGAGCCGGTGGACGAAGTGCTCCAGATTCCCCCCTCGCTGCTGACATGCGGCGGCTGCCAGCAGAACATCGGGGACCGCTATTTCCTGAAGGCCATCGACCAGTACTGGCACGAGGACTGCCTCAGCTGCGACCTGTGTGGCTGCAGGCTTGGAGAGGTGGGCAGACGTCTGTACTACAAGCTGGGCAGAAAGCTCTGCAGGAGGGACTATCTCAGGTACACATCTCACTCCTTCTACCCTCGCTCCCCTTCTTCGTGTAATTTCATCTTTGCTTAGTCATTTGGGCAGGGCCACCTGGGGCTGTTCAGCCTGGGGAAGAGCAGTCCCAGAGGGGATACGATCAATGCTCAGCAAGAGCTAAACAGTGAGGGCAGACTCTTGTGGCCAGTGACAGGACAAGGGGCAGTAGGAACGAACTGGAACCCAAGAAGTTCCATCTGAACAGGAGGAGAACATTCATTGGTGTGAGAGTGCTGGAGCCCAGAAGAAGGCTGCCCAGAGAGGTAGTGGAGTCTCCTTCTCTGGAGAGATTCCCATCCCACTTGGCCATTGTGATCCTGGGCAAGCTGCTGTGGGTGCCCTGCTGGAGCAGGGGGAGCTGGACTGGATGATCTCCAGAGGTCCCTCCCAACCCCAGCACTCTGGGATTCTGTGATTTAATTAGTACAGCTAGAGAGAAAATATCCGTGAAGAATTCATTCCTGACTACTCTTAAGCATAAAACCTGACAGCAATTGCAGTTGTAACACAGCACCACTTGCAAGCTCAGGACTCACACTTTGGGAGTTCATGCACAGATGCTTTATGGTACTGCTGGGGTTCTTTGGCAAGTTACACATAAATCCAGAGGTGATCTGTGTTGATCAGGTCACTCACAGTTATTTATAGGTTAAATCTTCAAAACCTT
This sequence comes from Pogoniulus pusillus, assembly GCF_015220805.1. Classification (NCBI taxonomy): domain Eukaryota; kingdom Metazoa; phylum Chordata; class Aves; order Piciformes; family Lybiidae; genus Pogoniulus; species Pogoniulus pusillus. The sequence continues at coordinate 301,445 of NC_087287.1, forward strand.
GTTGGGGAAGAAAAAAAGGCATTTTTACATGAAAAATATTGTTATGTGTTGTGGACAAACCAGAATGACTTGAAAATGTGAAGAACATAGAATTACAGGCTGGTTTGGGTTGGAAGGTCCTCTAGTCCAACCCCACTGCAGTAAGCAGGAACATCTCCAGCTTGAGCAGATTATTCAGAGTCCCATCAAGCCTGACCTTGAATATCTGCAGTGTTGGGGCCTCCATCACCTAGGTAACCTGTTCCAGTGTTTCACCACTCTCACAGTAAGAACTCCTGGGACTTAGGGGTTGTTGGCATCTCTCAGTCTGCAGTGACATGACCTGAAGGCTTCAGGGGAACCACACACTGTCAGCATGAGATTCTGGCAAGTAGAAATTGGGGAAAAGTGGTGAATTTCAGCAAGCTTCCCCTGAGCTGGCAGTGAACCACTTCCCCTGAATGGTTTTAAGCAGTTCTGTGCCTCTCCAAGCATTGCCTTGGAGCTGAGAGGTCTATAAAACTAGGTGCCAAGATCAGTGGCTGATGAGAGATCATTCAGTTTTCTCACTTAAGAGCATGGTATCCAAGGTAACTAAATCACATTAATTTTTCTGTTGCTCTCATATCTGCTCCAAAGAGAGGCTGAACTCCACTAGCCAGCAGGGCTGCTCTACCTGCCTGCTGTCTGAAGCTGCTGTTTCTAATACATGGATTGGTCCCTGTCTTCTTCTGCATCTCTGGCAAAGTAATCTGGGATGCTTCAAGCAATCTGTGCTGTATGTTTATTGCAAAGAGACAGCCCAGGAAATCTGTTCTGCACCAATCTGGATCAGAGCAATTTCAGCATTCTTAAGCCTGGTCCTGAGTGGACAATAGGTACCAATTTTGGTGAACCTGAGCCTACAGAAACACTTGGTGCAGGGTTGGCAGCCAGTCACTAGTGGTGTTCCCCAAGGATCAGTGCTGGGCCCAGTCCTGTTCAATATCTTTATTGATGACCTGAACGAGGGGATTGAGTCCAGCATCAGTAAGTTTGCAGATGACACCAAGCTAGGAGCAGGTGTTGATCTGTTGGAAGGTAGGAGAGCCCTGCAGAGGGACCTGGCCAGGCTGCATGGGTGGGCAGAGGCCAATGGGATGAGATTTACCAAGGCCAAGGGCAGGATTCTGCACTTTGGCCACAACAACCCCAAGCAGCACTACAGGCTGGGGACTGAGTGGCTGGAGAGAAGCCAGGAGGAAAGGGACCTGGGGGTACTGATAGATAGTAAGCTGAAGATGAGCCAGCAGTGTGCCCAGGTGGCCAAGAGAGCCAATGGCATCCTGGCCTGCATCAGGAACAGTGTGGCCAGCAGGACAAGGGAGGTTATTCTTCCCCTGTACTCAGCACTGGTCAGACCACACCTTGAGTACTGTGTCCAGTTCTGGGCCCCTCAATTCAAGAAAGATGTTGAGGTGCTGGAACATGTCCAGAGAAGGGCAACAAAGCTGGGGAGGGGCCTGGAGCACAAATCCTATGAGGAGAGGTTGAGGGAGCTGGGCCTTTTTAGCCTGGAGAAGAGGAGGCTCAGGGGTGATCTTATTACTGTCTACAACTACCTGAAGGGAGGCTGTAGCCAGGTGGGGGGTGGCCTCTTCTCCCAGGCAACCAGCAATAGAACAAGGGGACACAGTCTCAAGTTGTGCCAGGGTAGGTCTAGGCTGGATATTAGGAAGAAGTTCTTCACAGAGAGAGTGATTGGCATTGGAATGGGCTGCCCAGGGAGGTGGTGGAGGCACCGTCCCTGGGGGTCTTCAAGAAAAGACTGGATGAGGCACTCAGTGCCATGGTCTGGTTGACTGGATAGGGCTGGGTGATAGGTTGGACTGGATGATCTTGGAGGTCTCTTCCAACCTGCTTGATTCTATGATTCTATGATTCTATTTTTGGACACTTTTAAGATTCATCTGGCCAGGGTGCTGAGCCATCTTGCCTAAATTGTGCTTTCTCCAAGAAAAGTTGGATCAGATGGTCCTTGGGGTCCCTTCCAAGTTGGTATTCTATGATTCTATCATTTTCATTAACAGCTCTCAGCCTGTTTTGCCAAATTCTGTAAGCAGGATTAAATCAAAATTAAGATATTTCACACACACACACAAAGGTAGAAAGGGAACTTTATCACAGTTAAAGTGCTGCGCTGGCTGTGCACCAGCTCTCCTGATGGATCCCTAACGTGTCAGGAGGTCTTTGGAGCACAGTGCTGGCATTTGATATTTTTTCAGCTACCTTCCTGAATTTATCTGACACTAAAAACAAATCAGAAGTCTCATTGGAGTTCCTACTTGTGGTGTCCCTGAGCTTTACCAATGGGGATTTTGCTAAGCAGACACTAAGTTCTGAGTTCTGTTGATGGGACTGCTTGTAAATACTCTGGACACACAACAGTCCAGCAGTGATCTGGTGTTAGTTACACTTTCCAGACAGTTTTCATCTTAAAATGGAGGCAGCAGAAAGCGTGGCAGCGCAATTAGTGTTTTGTCTTGCAGTCAAAGTCCAATTTTTATCTATTTAATAATGCAACATAAAATATCTTCCCCATTAACGGAAGATATTTAGTACGCCTCCCATCGGGCAGAAGAGAACACTGACATCTTCTGGTAGATGAAAGAAAGGATGTCTCGTCCCCTCAGAGCAGGTGCAGCACATGCAAGAAAAGCTTAGGAGGTGGAAAGCCTCTTTCCAGAACTGCTGTGGAAATGCAGAAGTGCAACCCAACAGACATATACTCCAAGCAAGCAATATATGTGGGTTCACTGGAGGCTGCTCTTCACTGCGAGGCCACCGTGGTTAAAGAGTGATCCACACCTTTGTCCACAGGGCCAGAAGTTCTTTGCATGCACGCTTCTGAAACTCAGCAGAAGTGGTTTCATGGATATAGAAATGTTTGGCTTTGAAAGAGTCTCCAGAGCGCAGGCCATGACCAGAGAGGGGAGTCCTAGAGTGTGGCTTGCGTCAACTCCTTCCTGTAAAGTACAGCTGGAGATAGGCAACATTTATCAAAGCAAAGGTAATTTCTATTGATCACAGAAGTGGAAGCGTTGCTATGGCACCTCTGTACGCTATGATCTGGGGCAACTTTACTCCTCCCGAGGCTGCTCAGCAGTTCAGGATCAGGTCACTGATCAGAGAAATCAATCATACTGAAAACAGGTGAGGACCTTGGTCTTTCTACTTCAGTTTTTGCAATTGCAAAGTTCAGAGTTCTGCTTTAGCAGACTTCTGTGCCACCTCTACCTAGCTAGGTGATGATTAACGGATCACAGCACTTGTGTTGCGTTCCTGTTTTGATTTGGTTTTTCCCATCTCCGAAGCAAAGTACTCCTGTTTATTCCTCTGCTCTTGTTGTTTTAGGCTCTTTGGCCAGGATGGCCTCTGTGCCTCCTGTGACAAGCGAATCCGGGCTTACGAGATGACCATGCGGGTGAAGGACAAAGTGTACCACCTGGAATGCTTCAAATGTGCTGCTTGCCAGAAACATTTCTGTGTTGGGGACAGATACCTGCTCATCAACTCAGACATAGTATGTGAGCAGGACATCTATGAGTGGACTAAGATAAATGGGATGATCTAGCAAAGACATGCCTCGCAGTCTCTGAAAGACATCTCATGGGTGACACCGATGCGCCGCTGCAGCGAGGAGACCATCGCTTGAGCTATGGGCTTTGTCTAAAAGGGGGGAGAACACCACACAGGCAGTGCAATGTAGAATCTGAGGTGCTTAGAGGTGAAGGGAGGCCGAAGCAACAGTAGATAGATCGACTTCTCTTGGCAAAGGCACAGGGACCATAACTGACATCAGCCACCAGGTGCGCAGTGCAGAACAACTGCAGCGCGACGATGACTTCCCATGACTGAAGAAAGTGTAGGGCTTCTGTAGAGAGATGTTTTGACTTGGTCACCTGCAGACTAGGATTGTGCAATTGAGTTTTCTTTTTGTCTTGTTTTAGTTACCCAGTTCAGATGACAGCTCCTAATGTAGGCATGAGGAGGAATCCTGGCAGAAAAGGGTCACCACTAACATGGGCCGTTTGTATGGCATTACACCTGGGGCAGAGAAAGGGGGAAGAGGGTGGGGGTTGGTTTTGCATGGAGTTTATTTTGTGCTTGGAGAATGAACAGTGCATCCTCTAGTCCCAAAGTCTTCTTTTAAAAAGTCCTGCTGAATAGTTGTTTTGGGGCACTGCTGTTTCAAGATGAGATGTTTCACAGATCGTTTCTATACAAATATAAATCTAAAGAGTTGTTCAACTATTTTATTAACTTAGATTATATTGAGAAAGTATTTGTTGTGTGTAGTAAGACTCTGCAGCTTTAATAAAAACCACGGAAGATTGGAGTCTGTTATTTCCTTCTTTTGGCGCCAGGCTGCATTTTCTGTGCATTGTTCTAGCAGGGTTCCTACGCTTGGTCTGCAGCTGATGCCTGCTGGCTCCACTTCAGGTTGTGTTTCAAAGCAGTTGTGTGAACAATGAGGTTTCACTGAGCCTTGTAGGATTCTTCATGCTGAGGAGAAATCAGTGTTATGTGACACTGAGGCTCTGGTCTTTATGAGAATGTTTTGAGGCTGTGGTCCACAGATAAATACATTTGGGTGTTACTTCACACCAAAACCAGAGGCTATCTGATCTTACAGCAGATCACGAGAGATCAGGGGCTTGTAGAAAGGTAGTTTATCCTGATTTCACTCTGGGTTATTGAAGCCAGTGTAACACTGCTGCAGCAAATCAATACTTGCCAGCATTTAGAAGGAAGTGGAGAGCCTTTCCTGCAGTGCCTGTTGTCACTTGCTTCTTAAGCAAAGAGAAGTTCCTTAGCATACTGTAACACTAAGACTGGGAGAGGTATGCCTGACAAGGCAAGGGTGGACAGCGATGGGGAGCAACCTGGTTTTGTCCCTGCCAACTGCAGAGGGTTGGACTAGATGACCTCTTGAGGTCCCTTCCAACCAGGTCCACTCCGTGATGCTATGATCTGCAGAAACAGTGAGTGTTCAGGCAAGCTGAGAGTGACCTCTGCACGAAGCCCTTTGATGATTCTTTGATGCCATTTTGCATTTCACAATGGATATACTGAGAGCTCTTTTGCTTTTCTTGCTTTTGCTGTCAAAAGTAGCACTGGGGACAAGACCTCTAAACCTTACTACCAGTGAAGTTGGGAACTGCCCATCACCAGGTCATGACTGAAAAGCACAGTTTGAGCTGTGATTTAGCTTTTTGCAAGTGAGACACTGACCTCGGGAGGCCACAGGCAGCTGGTCTTTATGATAATTCTTAGCCTAAAATAGATCCCTGCCAGCTTAGGCAAAAAAATCCTGTGCACTTCAGGAAGCTTTTAACTGAACTGGCAGATGATAACTTGTGGCAGAAGAGCCTCCAGTTGAGCAGTAAAAACTCTACCTGTTTGTTGGTGGGCTTTCCCCTACCAAATTCCTAACTCTTGCTGTCTAGACCCAGGAGGAAAGAAAAGAGATCTCTCTTGGAATGAGTGTAGCCAGCACTTCACCTCCATCTTCATCTTAAGTATCTAAAGGCTCTCTCCTGAAGCCACAAGAAAATAAAATGTTCCAAAACCAAGGGCAAAAATAAAATCAAAGATGCTTTGAAAGCACAGTAATCTGAGTATGGCTTCACCAGTTCACCCTCACAGGCATCGTCCTGTCTGTGTTTTCAGTATCAGCAGTATTTTAAAAGGCATATCCTTCTTCAGGATTTTCCTTCTTTGTCCCCATTATTCAGTGTCATGGTAAGAAGATGAGAGCATTACCATCGATATTGCTTCTTTAATTCCATGCCCTTGAACGAGGGCAATAAGGACCCTGCACAACAGAGTTTTCAGTGGAGAGAGTAAATGGGAATCGGTTGTTAATTCAGCACAGGATGCAGAAGCTGCCTCTCCCTTCTCTCTTTCTCAAGGTAATGTTGTGCCTCCGATTGTCATTACACCCAAGAACCAAATTATTTGAATTCTGGACACATCAGCACAAAGCTGAAGACTCCCTGCCAGTTCCGCAGCCTGCTTGGAAGAGAGCATCAGAGAGCATCGCTCACTGACTGCCAGCCTGAGATGTAAATTCAGGAAGCAGGAAGGCCTCAGGTGCTGCGCTTCAATGTGGCTCTCTGAACCCCTCCCCAGCACCCCATCACATCCGAGGCAGTTTTGTCTCACAAAGGCACAGCTTTCAAACATCTGCCAGGGTGAGCACAGACCCTGTGTGGTCTTGACATGAATGGCAGATGAGACTTATTGAGTGTACTAATCGGTCACAGTCTGTTGTGACTATGAAGGAGACTCATGAGACTTGGGAAAATAATCTATAAAGACTGCTGTTGCCCAAAGAAGACAGTGCAGCATCAGCTTCTTTCACTTGCAGCAGGTTCATCTCTTTCACAGAGCACATTGCATTGCAGGCAAAGGGAATTTTTCATGGCCACTGGCAAAACCTGATCCATTCCACTGTCCCAGAACAAAAAAGGAACCATCAAAAGATCCAGAACAGAGAGATGGAGATACAACATCAGAAAGCATTTAAGGGAGTCAGAATTCTAATTAAGTTAGAGTTCAGATGTCTGTCAGTGAGATGAAGATTAAACTGGCAGAAAGCTGAACGTTGTTTGAAACAACTTGTCCCCTCCTGCTGAGGGTTGTTTTGTACCAGGCAAATAAGAAGGCACATCTCTGAAAGGTTCCTAATGAGCAGCAGATCTCTGTTGGGTAATTAATGATATATTTTGCAGGAGCATCTCAGGTCCTTTTTAATGCTTTTCAAGGGTCTCACAAGCATTAATGTGTTACTGCTTTATTCTTTCCCCTCTTAAGCTACAAGCCATGCTCCAGAGGTGGGAAAACTGAGGCACAAGATGAATATGACCCACTTAAAAATCAGATGGCAACACAGCCAGACTTCTACAAGAGCAGAGGTTAGCTCTACGCACTTGAATGTGACCATTCAACCATGGACTGCTCAGCAGCTGCAGACAAAGCAGGCCTGGGTACTGCCTGGTCTGACCAGTCCAGCAGCTGGGATCTCAAATGCACTCAGAACTCCTTTTGTAGTCCAGTTGTGCCAGCTACCTTTCACATGAGATGTTTCCTCTTCAGGTCTTCATCTTTTGGGGCTGGTTGGTAAAAGCTCACACTAAGAAGTCTATGGAAGAAGCCTGCAAGGTGAAGCAGGTTTTGTTTTCTTGTTTTGGTTCATCATTGTAGCCCCCTGCCTAAAAGACAAACAAGTAAAAGCATTTCCCATGTGTGGAAGCTACCACAACTCCTTGCCATACTACTCATGGCAAAATAAGCTCTGGAAGCTGCAGAGCAGCAAAGCAGAAAACCAGCATGTGAGATATATTGAGGAAGCAAAAGGCCCTGGATATAAGAGCTGAGAGCTTAGAAGAGGTAATTTAAACCTGCCTGCTGCTGCTCCCACTAGTGAAATGCTGGTCTCTGTGTGGAGCTCTCACAACATGACAGTAACAAAAAGCATTTTCCCTTTCTACGGCAGTAGATTTGGGTGTTCATTAGTACAGGGAGTAGCTCTTGAACCATGACAGCTGAGCCCTTGACTTCAGCCTCCAGCCTTCTGACCTTCTAGACGCTCTGAGTCTGGGCTGGGATTAGGGACTTGTTTTTTTCCTCTCCTCAGGTATGTGCCTCTCACCTCATATCAGGTAACTTTACCAACGTATGGCACAAGAGCTGCAAACTGGTTTTGAGATACAGACGATTGACTTACATTTATTTTAAAGAGACAATCATGAGAAAATTTTTCTCCTGATAGACAGAGCCTTCAATCTGGCAATATGCTGAAGCACCTTGGCAGCTACACAAACCCATGCTTAGCTCTTGTGTTGATATCTCATTAAAAAGACCTAGGACCTGCAGTGACCACCCTAAGAATGCTTCACACCACTGGGAAATGCTTGGCTGGCTCACAAGACTGCTCCAACACAACATGATTGTGCTTCTTCTGCAGTCTGCAGGTGTGAGCAAGCGCCCAACAAGCTGTGGTGCAGTTGCTCTGGAATTCTTGGAGCTGGACCAGCAGCAAGTTTGACCCAACTTGCATGAGACGTGTGCTGCCCAGCTGATAAGGAAACTGAGAATGTGCATCAGCAAATACAGCTTGTTTATCTCATAATAAGTGTTTTTGAGTAGTACAAGCAAAAAGAAGCCAGGTCTGCTCTAGACAGATAAGAGCTCTGACCAAAAGGACGACCAAAGGTCACATCAGGCATCCTGGAAACTTCAAAAGAGAAGCCTTTGGTGGGAATGGATGACTAAGGGAATAGTAAAGGGCTTCTGGAGGCTTTCATCTTTGTGCTACCTCTTCAAACCCAGCTCAACACTTCAGTCACTTGTTGCTGCCATCGTCTGATGAACACACGCTGGCCTCAGCCTTTTCCCACTGCAGAGGTGTTTGTAGCCAGGTGCCACTGCTGTGCCTGCTGGTACCTGGGTGCCTCATGAACAGACTCAGCTGTTTGGTCTCAGCTCACCTAGGTGAGAAATGAGCTTCTCTCTGGATTGTGCAGATGGGGGTCTTAAGTCAGGAGAGACTGAACAGAAGCATAATTTTCCCTAGGGGTGCCTTATTATCCCCCATATTCCACAGGTAAAGAAAGACCTCCTGATCACCTGCCCCCCTAAACAGCCACCTTCCACAACCTTCTCCACTCCTGGCTTTCAGGTGGTTCTTTCACACAGCACTTAGGCCAGGAACCATGCTGTTGCATCGTGCACCACAGAGCAGAAGTGCAGTGAAGCACATGAAGCGAGGAAGATTTCTTAGGCTTTATCACTGTCTTTTTTTGACCATGTCTGAAATTAGGAACCTCAGCCTCCTGTAAACTGTCAGTGTTATTCTCTGTCAGTACTGATCCAGCACACACATAGGTACATGTACAAACCCTGAGGACAGGTGTGGGCACCTACTGATTGTCCACTGCAGATTCTCTTCTGCACTACCTGCTTCATTTACTGTGCCAGCTCTTGGAGGTACAAATCACACCTCTCTATGCTCTGGATATGTTCACAGGTTAGCACTTACATATGCAGCACTATCTGTATAGTAGGTGTATGTAGGTGAAAGAGAAGAATATGAAAGGAAAACCAACCCTAAGCAAAGCATTCCTGGGAAAGAATAAAACCTGGTTATGCCAGTCTGTGTAAACATGGAATCTCTTAGCTGAGGGGAAAAGAACAGTCTTATGGAAACCGCCCTCTAAGTGTGGGTCCAAACATTTTAGGCCCATTTTGGAGCTGCAAGAAGCTGAGACAAAAGGATGCACTAACAAAAAAAAGACAAGAGTGTAGTCACAAGGAACCTTGACTCGGAGCTGTGCTGCACAAGGTAGGAGAGGACCAGAGGTGTCTTTTTGACATCCTTAGGCGATCAATGTGGGCACAAACGTCGGTGCAGGGCCGTCTAACAATTCCAGGTAGACCAGGCACAGTTACATTGCCACAGTGCCCCTTCCTCGGATCGCCTCTGCGTCAGGACCTTCCGGGGCCACAGGCAACAGGACATGAAGCTCACATTCAGCTTGAAACTTGCCATGCTGGGGGACCTGTCTGCGTTACTGCTCTGAATTAGGGTCGAGCAGGACGAGAGCTGGGAGCAGAGTCCAGCTACGCTTTCTTTCAGTCTTTTCCACTGTAACCACTGGACGAAGTCCACCGACTGGAGGCTTGGCGGTACCGCTGCCTCCGCTCGGCCCCGGCGCTGCCAGGGCTGACCGGCCGGAGGGTGCGCTGCTGGCTGGGTCTGCCTGGCAGTAAGGAGCAAGAGGCGTCTGGCAGGCTCTTGTGTCCGTTCTTCTCCGACTGACAGCCACTTTGTTGCCAAGAGGTGTGACAAGCTCTGCGGCATTCGGTTCCTCCACGCACACGTTCCAGAGAGCTTCTGGCTCCGAAGCCTTTGGGCTGCCTCCCTGTCATCTTCCCGATCTCCGCTGAGAGCCATGCCTTTGAAGCCCAAGGAGTGCTTTGGCTATCAGCTGGCGTGTAAATCCTTCCCCTTTCAAAGGGCTGCGGAGCTGCCTTCACGCTGCCGGGATGCGCTGGAGTCATGATCACACAGCTCGCATCTCTTTTCTGCCTCACTTCTGCCATGCTCTTTACTCCAGCCACCTGCTGTGCTCCGGCTGGATTTTGATGATCAGATTGCCAAGCAAAGGGCATTCCCTGTTGTTGCTATAAAGCCCTCACCTTAGTGTACCGTTGCTACAGTGAAGAACAAACCAGTAATAACAGTATAATAACAGACATTTGCTGGACCTCAGCTTCTTTCCTACTACCAATTTCTCAAGCTGTCTGCTCCCCTCATAAGTCTCCTTTTTGTCCATTTATTATTGATCATTTAGAGCAAGAAAAGTCTGATCTTGTGAAATGTAGACCATCCCCTGACCAAAACCCTTAGCATGTGAGGTGAGCACTGTGTGCTGAAGCTCCTCACTGTGCTGCTCCGTTAGATCTTCAGTAGGTGAAGTCCCTGCAGCCAGCAGGCACAGCTGCAACCAGAGCAGGCTGCTCAAAGCTCCCAGCAACCTGACCTGCAATGGTTCTAGGGATGGGGCTGTTCCAGGGATGGGCCGATCCGGGACAGGGTGCCACCACCTTCACTGTAAAAGATGTCTTCATTCCCTTTGGTCTAAATCTCCCTGTTGTGCTTCCAAACCATCACTGCTCGGCCTGTCACAGCAGGCCCTGCTCGAAGCTCTGTCCGCAGCTCTCCTGCAGCTCCCTGTAAGCTCCACGGGAGGAGCCGGGCGGGCGGCGGCCGGCAGGGGGCGCTGCGATCGCCCGCCCTGGCGGCTGACAAGGGAAGGGGGCGGGCGGTGGCCGGCAGGGGGCGCTGCGAACGCCCGCCCTGGCGGCTGACAAGGGAAGGGGGCGGGCGCGCCGCGGCTTCAACGGCGGGGCCGTGGCACGGCTCGCAAGATGGCGGCGCCCCTGGACGTTGAGCCGTCGGCTCTCAGCCTGGAGCTGCTGCCCACCGACCCGCTGCTGCTCATCCTCAGCTTCCTCGACTACCGCGATTTGACGAGGTGCGAGGTCGGGCCCGGGGCTCCCCGTGATCCACCTGAACTGCGCTGCCACGGAGGGGAGAAGGGCAGGGCCAGGGCCGAGCCCGAGCTCGGCGGGGGGGGAGGCGCGGGGGGCAGCGGCGGGCCGGGGGCGCAGGGGAAGGGTCTGTCTGCGCCCGCCCCGGCCGGGGGCGCAGGGGAAGGGTCTGTCTGCGCCCGCCCCGGCCGGGGGCGCAGGGGAAGGGGCCGTCTGCGCCCGCCCGGGCCGGGGGCGCAGGGGAAGGGTCTGTCTGCGCCCGTCCGCCCGGTGCGCCGCGGGCAAGTGAGCGCGGCGGAGCGGCCACGGCGGCTCTGAGCTGGGCGCAACTCGGCCTTGCACGGCTCGGCGGTGTGCGGCTGGCGGGGGGGCGGACAGAGGCCTGGGGAGGGCTGTGACCGCCGCGGCGCTCCAGGCCGCTCGGTGCTCCGGAGGAGCTGCTGCCTGGACGGCGTACTCTGAGGCACCGTCCCCTTCCGGCAGCAGCGATGTTCGCAGGGGTTTGGTTTATGGCATTCCTTGTTTTGCTTCCCTCCATTATGTATCGGCCGTGCTTGTAGCCAAGTGACAACTCAGAGATGAGCCAGTGAAAGATGACTTTGTGAAATCAGTAGTTCTCCAAAACTCTTATCTGTGGGCAACCAAAGGGCTGTCCTGTCGCCAGTAAACAAGTCCAGTTTTTGAAGGATCTGTAGCTGGAGGAAAACCGAACAAAATTAAATGGGACGACTCCTTAAACAGAGGAACTTGAACCGAAGTTGCAGGCTCCTCTTGGATGCTCTACTAGGTGGCTGAAGAGTTGAGTCATATGGTGAGGATGGGAATATGTTTGTGGTTGAAACCTTACCAAGGAAGTGCAAGCACTGGCAGTGATTGAAATCGCAGTATTTAATTGGAGAGAGAGGAGTAGGTACGAGTGAAACAGAATATTGTCACGGTGTGTGAGGGGGGTGTTGTTTGGGTTGGGTTTCCCTCCACATGTCCTAGCCAGGAAAGCGAAGGACATCAGGCAGAGTTCTGTGACCGTAACATCCAAAAAAGAGATCAAACATAGGCAAAGATTACACCATTTGCCACATGCCCATGTTGCATGTTGGATCCTTTAAGAGTAGTTGGCAGTGGTGTGGTAAATGCTCTGTCTATTTTTGTTAGGTATTTAACAAAACCAGAGGGGTTTTGCTGTGCAAGAAGAGTTAAATGTCGTGTCGATTCCTTGTTTGTGAGGCCAGTACTGTCTGCACTCCTGAAAGCGTTAATCGAGGAGGTCTCTAGGCTGCATACCCTTGTTTTAGTGACACCTGTGTTCTCTGACCACCGCAAGCAGTACAGTTTCCCTGGTATTCCACAGGTTAGGTAGTCTGGGGGCCTTCAAATAATGGAAAAGCTGACAGGTGACCAGGTATTTATGCAATTAATGAGAATGGCTTTAATTGCATCTTCTAATGTCATGGTGATGCTTCCTACCAGCATCACAGGCTTGATTAATAAACACTGAAATGTCTTGCTGTTCATACCACTTGTGTATTGCCAAGGGTTTTCTAAGTAAAATATGGGAGTAAAGTAAATATGGGAACAGGCTGCGTGTGATGGTACCTCCACTGCTGCTTTGGAATACCAAGTTAGCCGGCAGCAGGAATGTAAGTTGATTGTTGTTGTCCTGTCGCGTCCAGTCAAAATTAACGATGGTTTGGGCCTGTATCCTTGTTAATGCTGCACTTGCAGTCGTGCTTTGTAGTGCAGGCTCCGTAACTTCCTGATGTAGAAGTGTTCCCTTTAATGCTACTCAGGGGAGTGGAGATGGAATTTATATGTGACCTTCATTAGAGCAAGCTTGCAGGACTGATTTCCAGGTCAGTCATCCTCTCTTTTTGGTTTCGGTCGTGAAGTTTGTTATTTAAACAACTCAAAGTGGAAAGTAATTTTGTAGTACTCAGCTCTCTGGTTTCTCTGGCTTGCTGTTGAAGCTTTCAGTAGTATGGGAAAAGAGAAGGCAGAGCCTCACAATACAGATAGTGAATTAAATCATAGTAACTGGGCTGTGCTGTTGCTGTGCTTCCACTGGTGGAGTGGAGTCACGCTGAAGTCTTCTAAACAGTGTTTATGATGGGTAGGGCTACAGGATGACCTGTTTTACGAAATGACTTAATTACTGGCAGTTCTCAGTGTGTAGAGTAGTAGTTCCTGACTGGTAGTGAAGACTTTCAGCCATGGTAAGCACAGCTCTAAGGAGGACAGCTAACTGACTTTTGAGCTAGATTTATTTCACCAGTGTGCAGTGTATTGGTTGGTGCTTATCCTCATTCCTGTTGCTGCACTTTAGTAATCAGAGTTAATGATTTTATATTTCTAGTTGCTGCTATTTAAGTCGAAGATTGAATCAGCTAACAAACCATGATCCGCTGTGGATAAGGCACTGCAAGAAGTACTGGCTCATTTCGGAGTAAGTGGGCTGGGTTTAGACCAGTTCTCTGAAAATAAGGCTTGTGTTATTGTGCTGTGTCCATCTCAGTTCTGTTTTGGTATTCACCAGCTTCAAACCAATGACAAGATAGAGGCAGTTTCCTTAAAAAGCCTCGTGAATATACAAGTCTTAATAAGTTTCATGGATGGGTAGAGAAGAGATGCCCTGTTAACGACTAGGCTGGGGGAGGAGCTGCATCTTGACCTTACCAAACACCAGATGCGCTATGGAGGAAAGTAATCTTCCAAGTGCTTCCAGATTAAACTTAATCTATTTTCTTTTTTTTTCTTTCCTCTCAATTCTTCAAGAAGTAAGATTCTCCTTTCTAGAGCCACAGAGCTCTTAAAAGTGCTGCAAAGACTTTTTAACAGTTACATTTTTATTTAGGTGTGTGAAGCTGTACTAAATCTTTTAGATTGGGCATGCTGTCTGGAGTCTGGGGAGTTGGAGTGTTTCCTAAAACAAAGATGCAAGGGCTGCTACAATTTGGAGGCAAGCATCCTTTGTCAGATGTGTCAGCACTTTTTTGGCAGCCAGTCTTCCTGTAGGCTGTTGTGCCTGTGATGAGGACTGAACATGCAAGAGTTCCTTAAAGGAAGTGGCTTTCCAGATCAGCACAGGGAGTACATTTAACTCTCTCTAAGGTTTACCTTCTTAGCCCTTCATGCTGGCTAAATAAGTTTGTGACTAATGTAGTGTCAAATTTGATTGGTGTTTTTGAAGGCCTTCTCTGTGTTTGTGTGAAACGTAGTGGGAATTAGCCATTCATGGGTTCTAAGAGTTAATAACAGACAAAAGAATACAGTTTCTACATTTCCCCCTGGTACTGAGTAGCCCAAATCTTTCCTAATTCTTTTCCAAGTTGCAGCTAAACAAATGCTGGAATTACTTGAGCTTGTGTAGCTGCACCTGGCTCAGAGTGCTCCTGACTTAATGTCACACTTTCCGCTTCTGCTGAATGCCAAATACTAACTGGTTGGGTTTAGAAGTTGAGCTTTTTAGGCTGCTGTTCAAGTCAAGTTTGCTCTTCTTTGTGCCCGTTCAAGAGAGGAAAAACGTCAGCGAAATCAGAGCTGGAAAGCCATCTTCATCAGCACCTACCGTGACCTGGGCAGATACATTCAATACTACGCGACGCTGAAAAAGGCCTGGGATGACCTAGAGAAGTACTTAGGGCAGCGGTGTCCTCGGATGATTGGGTCTCTGAAAGGTACTGGGTGATACCTGCTGTCTCTGGCAGGCTGTGTGTTGGGATGCTGGCTGGTGGGAAGCTTCCTTCTGCTTTCATCCTGGCTGGGTGCCTCAGTTACCTGAGTCTTGACAGTCCAGCAGTTGTGCTTTCCCTGCTCTCTGTAAACGAGTAAAGCAGACCACAGGTCACTGCCCCATCTTCTCTGAGAAGAAATCAGGATCATTGTTTGTGCTGCCCCATCTATCTCTTTACTTCTGGGTAATCAAGAAAACATTATATCTTTACTGCTTTTGTCTTTGGTTGCCACGACGCATTTTGTTTGTTTAACTTAATAATCCCCTTATTTCAAGGACCTGGCACCTGCTGGTGGGATTTTATTTATGAGATTGTGTTAACCTGATTAAAACACTCACATGAAAACAAGCAGCTGAAACTGAAGCCAGACGGAAAGGAAGCACTTTCCCTTTTGTAGGTCTTACCATGATTCTCTAAAGCAGGTGAATCACTGGCTGAGCAAGAATGTTTATTTCTGTTTTCAGGTACTTCCAGTGTTTCAGTTCATGAGTCTTACACAAGACATGCAGTGAGATTGTTTTTTGTGGCGAAGGGACAAAACAGCTTTTACATTTTCAGCTGTGCTCCATTCTCCATGAACTTGGCTCTCAGACCAAGCTGTTTGGTGTGACATCATCTGTGCAACTGAGAGAAATCCATAGGCAGCAATCACTTTCCTATGCAAATCTCACGTGTTTCCTCCTGCTGGTTAGTGCTGGATTCTGAAGTATTTGTGAAGAGGAGAGCATGGTTTGAACTTAATACTTACTGTTTCTCTTAGAATTCTCTTCTGTTACTGCTGTGTGTCAGCAAGCAGATGTCTTTATAGGAGAAAGCCTAAAAGCTTATACATAGCCTGGACTCTGGTGAAATGCAGGCCACAGCCTTCAGTGTTGGTGCGCATCACCAGGAGGTTGAGACAGCTGATTCTGCTGCTTTACTCTGCTGAGACCACACCTGGTCCAGCTCTGCAGCCCTCAGCACATGAAGGACGTGGACCTCTTGGAGTGGGGCCAGAGAAGGGTTGAAGCCCTCTGCTACGGGGACAGGCTGAGAGAGTTGGGCTTGTTCAGCCTGGAGAAGGCTCCAGGAGAGAACCTGGAAGGGGGGGAGCAATTGGAAAGATGAGGACAGAATGTTGAGCAGGGCCTGTTGTGACAGGACAAGGAGCGAGGGTGTGAAACAAAACCACAGAGATTTAGACCGGATAGAAGAGAGAAATGTTAGACACTGGGGGTCGTGAGACACTGTCCCAAGTTGCTCAGTGAGGTGGGAGATGCTCCATGCCTGGAATCATTGCAGGTCAGGTTGTCTGGGGCTCTGAGCAACCTGCTCTGTTTGCAGCTGTCCCTGCGGACTGCAGGGTGTTGGTCTGGATGACCTTTAAAGGTCCTTTCCAACCTAAAATGTTCTAGGATGATTCTACCCATGCCTTCATTTCTGTATCTGCTGCTGCTCCGCTGAAACCATAGTTTGACTCGAGTATGAAGAAGCACTGAACTGTCAGTCAGGTGTTTTCTTAACAATTGAAAGGTATCTGGGTTGGAGGTGTCAAAATAAAGATTTTTAACATAGTTTTACTTCAGAAATCCTCCCAAGGAGTTTGGTGCAATGAAGCTTCTCTTTATCTATAGGAAGACAAAAAAAAAATGATCAGTTTCCACACATGTGTAGTGACAGCAGGTTTCAGCAGGAGCTCTCCTGTAACTTACACCTTTTTAATACCATTTGTACAGAATGTTCTTTCCATGGGTTGTTAAATTGTGCCATATAAATGAAAAGAGGGATGAAAATGAAAAGGATTTAAAAAACAAATCACCCAACCCCCTTTGACTGGAACAGACCACACAGGCCACCCAGTTGATCTTTGCTGGAAGTGAGGGTTCGGAAACCCTCTGAAGTGTGGGAGGGGAGCACGAGAGTAGTTATTCCCCACCCCTTTACAAAAATCCCTCTGTTAGAACCCATTTATTGCTTCAAATTCCAGCAGAGTGGTGGCTGCAGCCAGTGTTTCTTTGTTAGCGATTGGTCTAGCAGCTGAAAAAAGCAACCCTTGGAATGAAGAAACCGAAGAATAAAATCAGTATTGCCTAAAAATTTTACCTGGAACTTCGTAGAATCACAGAATGTCAGGGGCTGGAAGGGACCTTGAAAGCTCATCCAGTCTAACCCCCCTGCCAGAGCAGGATCTCCTATAGCAGATCACACAGGAACACATCCAGGCAGGTTTTGAATATCTCTAGTGGGAGACTCCACAACTCCCCTGGGCAGCCTGCTCCAGGGTTCTGTCACCCTCACAGTGAAAAAATTCCTCCTCATGTTTAAATGAAACTTCCTATGCCTCAGCTTCCACGCATTGCCCCTTGTGCTGGCACTGGGCATCACCCAGCAGAGCCTGGCTCCAGCTTCCTGGCACTCACCTTTATGTATTTATAATCACTGCTGAGGTCACGTCTCAGTCTCCTTCCAGCAGCACAGCCCCAGCTTCCTCAGGCTCTCCTAACAGAGATGTTCCATTCCCTTCAGCATCTTTGTGGCTTTGGGCTGGACACTCTCAAGCAGTTCTATGTCCCTCTTGAATTGGACGGCCCAGAACTGGACACAGGACTCCAGATGTGGTCTCGGCAGGGCAGAGTAGAGGAGGTGGAGAGCCTCTCTCGACCTACTAACCACAGCCCTTCTAACCCACCCCAGAATGGCATGGCCCCTCCTGGCCACAAGAGCACACTGCTGGCTCATGGTCAATCTCCCATCCACTAGGATCCCCAGATCCTTTCCCCCTTTGCTGTCTTCCGACAGCTCAGTCCCCAACCTGTGCTGATCCCTGGGGTTGTTCTTTCCCAGATGCAAGACTCTACACTTGCCCTTGTTGAATTTCATTCATTTTCTCCCTGCCCACCCTTCCAGCCTGTCCAAGTCTGGCTGAATGGCAGCACAGCCTTCTGGTGTGGCAGCCACTCCACCCAGCTTGGTGTCATCAGCAAACTTGCTGACAGTGCACTCTGTGCCCTCATCCAGGTCCTTGATGAATATCTTGAACAGAACTGGTCCCAGCCCTGACCTCTGTGGGATTCCACTAGTTACAGGCCTCCAACTAGACTTCATCCCATTGACCACAACTCTTTGACTTCTTTCTTTCAACTGGTTCCCAGTCCGTCTCACTACCCAGTCATACAGACCACACTGCCTCAGTTTAGCCAGAAGGATGCTGTGGGAGACAGTGTCAAATGTTTACTTGATCAGCTAATGACAACGTTGTGGGAAAAGGTTCCCTGCACTTTGTGAGTGCTTTGTGCTCGAGTCAGGCCCAGTGTGACTGTTGAATGGGGATTGCTGCTGTATTAATTACTCAGCTAATGTCATCAGCTTCCTTTCAAATTTCTGTAGCACTCATTCTGTGTCTCCATCAAACACTGACTCAAGTCCATGTTTGTTTGACCAAGGCACTTATAAACTCAGTGCTTTTTGATGAAAATAGTTGATTTTTAGTGATTCTGGTTACTGGCATGAATTTAATCAGTGAAAGATTCTTGAAGCCATGCCAGTAGGCAACTGCAGCCCAAAGTTGCTTTCGTGTGTCTGTTAGCTCACTTACTTTGGATTGTAAGTGGCAAAATGCTTTGATCCTCGTTATCCTTTTGTAGACCATTAAAAACATAAACCCAGCATGCTAAGGCTGCTGAGGCTTCTTAAAATTCTTTGTGGCAGCTGAAACCATGCTGTTAGGTCCAGAATGTGCCTTGGTTCTTACCAAGCTTTGATGGAGTGGTGCACGGCACCATTTCCAAGGAGAGGTCTGAACACAAGCTCTCATGTTCCCCACTGGGAGGAGCAGCCTGCTGGCACCTAGGGCAGAGCAGCTGAGCAGCGTTACCTTGGTTGCCTCTCCAGACTGCCTCTTCATGCCCTGTCTGTCTGTGTACACAGAGAGTGTGCGGGAGGAAGATCTGGACGCTGTGGAAGCTCAGATAGGCTGCAAGCTGCCCGAGGACTATCGGTGTTCATTCCGTATTCACAATGGACAGAAGCTGGTTGTGCCTGGGTAAGGAGCCAAAGCTGCACACCAAGTGCTTTGTTCCTTTTGTGTTTCTTGGGGAGTTTATTTATTAAAAGGTTACACTGTCTGCCAAACAGCATAAGGGAATCTTGATGCTTCTAAAACTGGCTGCCTTCTGGTCCCAGCAGTAATGGAAAATGGAGTGCAGATTTCTAATTGCTCCACTGACTCCAGCCCTTTCAGCCCTGTTTCTTAGGGAGAAGCCTTTTGCTTTTTTGCAGTGACTAAAACTTCCAACTGTTGGACTTTTAATCATACCTCTACAAGTTGCTCCCCTGAAGTTTCCCTTTTGTATTGCATGAGTAAATTATCCTCCTGCACTCTTCAGGCTTCATTTTTTTAAGAGCTTTGTTTCTTTAAAATGGTTAGGGAATAGCTGTCAAACCGAGGTGGTCATTACAAGGAGAATCAAAAGGTGAGTTCTGCAAATCACCTTTTCTCTGCAGAAGATTTTACAAATTTATGTGGTTGCAGCAATTAAGAATTTTATTTATGTTGAGGTTGGAATGACAGTGACCACCATAACTTCCTATCTTCCAGCCGTAGACATTGTTTTCAGATCAGCACTTTTTATGCAACCATAGGGATGACTTCTGTTTCCTTTTCAAGGAGAGACATTTTTAGAGAGGAGATAGGTGCCCTAGTTCTGTATACTTCAAATGGAGTTCTGCACCTCGTGTGCTTCCTGCTCTTCCTACTCCTTTCTCACTCCCACAAAGCCTTTACTGAGATGACGTGCCTGTGGAAGGGTGCAGGAGCAGCTACATGCCTTTGGCCACACCTTTCAGCTTGAACAACTGCCAGTGGTCTGTGGTCCATTGCTGCATCCTCAGAGTGAAGGTCTGATGACAAACCTTGTTGGTGGGGCACTGGCTGGGGAGCTAGTTTAGGCTGATGTGGGACATTGGAGCAATAAAGGCTGCCACTGTGCATGGAAGGTGTGGGCTTACTATTGGGGACAGGCTTGATTGTCTGTGGGGGATGACTGCTGGCAGCATCAGGTGTAGGCAAGGGAAGGCTGTGCAGCAAGTTGTTGGCACATTAGATCAGACCTGGAGGAGACTCAGGACTAGTTGTTATTGTTAGATGCTTCAGGATTCTGTGCCTGGATGTCAGCATGGCTTTCCAAAGTGCAGAATGTGTGAATTCCAGGCAAAGCTCTGTTAGGAAGAGGAGTGGAACCTGTTGCCCAGGATGGGGGCAGGTTATGTCATGCTGACATGTGGCAGCTTGCATCTGTGTCACTGCTTTCACAGTACTGGGGAAAGCTTAGTAAGAGCGCAGCTGAGACTGCCAGTGAAAGGCAGATTAGAAGGGAACATGGGTGTGAGGTGTGCAATACAGGTTTGTGTATTGCTGTAGAGTGTGCCCTTGGTTAGTAGCTGATTAATTTGCTCATGTTACCGCTTGGTATCATTCTTCTGCTGACTGCCCCCTTATTACGTTGCCTGGTTTATTTTGCCCCAAGCTCTCTAGCCCAGTATCATCAATGACATTAACTTCATTCTCACCTCCACTCCTCATCTACTCCATGTTTCAGATTAGTGCCGCTTTTCCCCCGAATATGTATATTCTTACGTGCAGAGAGGCTCCTTTTACTGTCTTAAGTGTCACTTCCTTATTGTCAAAACCAAAGGAAGCAAAACACCCATCCTCTGTTGTGATGCTTACAAAGAGCTAGAGGAAGAATTTGGGACAGGCAGGGGCTGGTCTTGCCGTGCTGATGGATACAGTGCGCCTGTTCACTTTTGGCTGCATGCTTGAGTTCTGCTGAGACCGAGTCTCTTCCTCGCTGCTTATTGTTCTTGTTTATTGTGATAGTAGGCTTGGTGGAAATATAGTGTGTGTCTAGGGCACTGGTAGAACCAGTGCTCAGAGCAGATTGGAAGCTCTCTTTGCCTCATGAGTGGAATCTCTGTTGACCTTTCCTTTCTTTCATGATTCCAGCCTGATGGGGAGTATGGCGCTGTCAAACCACTACCGCTCTGAAGACTTGCTGGACATTGACACGGCAGCAGGAGGCTTTCAGCAGAGGCTGGGGCTGAAGCAATGCCTTCCTCTTACCTTCTGCATTCATACTGGCCTGAGCCAGTACATGGCCCTGGAGAGTGTGGAGGGGCGAAATAAATACGAGATCTTCTATCAGTGCCCAGTAAGGAGGACATGTTTATGCTGGCCAGTGTCCTTTCTGTTGACTGATGGTGCCCCTTTGCTTGTTATCAGATACCTGGAGTGCTTTGCTTGACTCCAAGTGAATGCTAAGAGAGAACAGTAAAGACAAACATGTAAACTTGGTTTCAAAGCTATGAGCCTTAGGGGAATGTCCAAGTCATGTGTTCAGTAATCATGTGGGCACTTGTGGGGACAGGCATGCACTGGAATATCTGACTGGGGGTATAATGATGTAGGTTTTGTCAATACAGGAGCAGTGTTCTCTGTGTTGTGTTTCAGGTCTTGACTTTTAACTTTGCAAGCCTCCTGCTCTCCTTCTAACACATCCATGAACTTCTTTCCCTTTTAGGACCAAATGGCTCGCAACCCATCTGCTATTGATATGTTCATCACAGGTAATGCCATTTTAACCATGTTTTAATGGCACTGTTCAGACAGTGCACCTCAGTACAACTGGAGCCTAAGAAAGGTGCTACTTGCAAGACTCTAACCTACTTCAAAACAGCAGCAGCTCCTTGCAATGAGATGCAAGTTTTCTATCAAAGCTCATCCTCTGTGTGTCTTGCGTACAAACCCCTCAGTGTAAAAACCTAACAAGATGAGCAAAACCTGAGGTTAGCCATCTCAGGGGTGCTGTAACCAGTTATTAAATACATCACCCAGCTGGACAGAGAGATGGATTTATTTTTTTCCCAGTAGTTTTTGTAACCATATTAGAAGTTGGAAGTATTTCATGTCCTTTAATGAAATCTAATCTACAGATGGCAAAGAAAAGCTAACTGGATTGTCCTTAGAACAAAGCAAACAAAAAAGCAGGCAAAGAGAAATCTCTTGCTGTTTGGTTGTGTAGTAATCTGTTGTCATCAGTCTGAAGTGCATTGGCTGGAATAATGGTTTGAGTATTTCTTAATTCACTAGAATCTGGCTACCCCTAAATTAATTCCCTTCAGTGGGAAAGGAGATGTGTAATAAATGGCACTAAACTGAATATTAAAACGTAGCCTTTCATATCTCTTAGAATGTTGGACAGTGCTAAGGCAGTGCTGTTTGGGGTTGAAGGTAGCTAAATCTTGGCCACACTGATTTCAGGAAACCTTTCTCTGTGTTGATTGTCTGGACTTACTTCAGTGTGAAGGTGTCAACCTGTCCCCTGGTTTGCAAAGCTCTTGCTGCAGAATGGCTTGCGTGCTTTAGAACCATCATGGAAGTATACAGCAAAAGCTCAGGAGTTGGATTCCTTGCCCTGTTCCACCTGAGAATCACAGAATCATTTAGGCTGGGAAAAAACTTTAACAACACAGCATTCAACCATTAACCCAACACTACCAAGCCTGCTGCTAAGTGAAGCTGTCCCTAGGTAATGGCAGTAGGTGTATGAAAAACTCTTCTCAGACAATGGCTGTGAGGTTCTTCAGCACGTTGTCCAGCTTTGGTCTTCTGGCTTTGTAGCAAGACTGCAGAGTATGCCTGTGACTTACTTGTCTTATCCCTGTTTTTAAGGAGAGGGAAATTCTGCAGCTTGCACTTTATTGGTTAGAAAAAGCTGCATATCAAAACTAAGTCCATAAATCCACCCCCAAGCCTGCATGCCTCTTGTAGGTAGAAGCAGCTGTACAAGTAATGTAGCCACTGTTGATCTTTGCCACTCACAGCAGAAGAGTCGTGAGCAGGAAGCCAGGTGATGAGAGACACCAGCACCTGAAGGCCGTGACTGTTATGCAGCATACTTAGCTAGGAGGTTTTCTGTTTGTTGGGTCATTTCTGGCACTCTTAGCTCTCAGCCCTTGCCTGGCCTCTGTTGGTAGGATGGGCTGGAATGTTGATCGACTCATCTCGGTGAGTCTGAGAGTTTGTTATAGATCCATTCAAAGCTCAAAGTGCTTTGTAATGCACTGAGTGCTGTAATGTGGTCTGCATGTCCTTAAGAGTGCTTTCTTCTTTGGCACCTAGGTACATCGTACTTGGAGTGGTTTACATCCTACGTAAACCAAGTTGTAACTGGTGGTTACCCTATCATCAGAGACCAGATTTTCAGGTACTGTCTGGAATTTATAACCTCACTGCAAGGTTTTGATGCTTCTTTTGGAAGGCTGACTTGTTTCCTAGTAGTTACGGGTGTCTGATATAAAAGATAATTGTGGACAGAGGAGAAAATATGCCAGACTTACTGCAGGTGAAACTGTAAGGCAATGATTACAGAATCATTTATTTTTTTTTAACCAGAAGCTTCAGAAGTTGCAACTTTGCCTTATGGAACCATAATTTTGCATTATAGCTGCTTTGGAGTTTAGCTAACAGCATAATTATTCTGCTTGCCATGAGGGTGCTGCTGCAGAACTGTTCTGAGTTACTAATAAATCAATTGCTTCGGTGAGCTGGTCTCTACAATAACACATCAGTCTTCATGCAGGTTTTATTTCTTTAGTTGTAAGCCAGAACCTCAAGTGTGTCAAACCAAGATACTGCAGAACCACATTCCTGCTCTGTAAATTAATTTGCTGTGGGAGCTGCTAGGTTTGGGTTTTCAAACAACATCATGACAGATCTCCATTAAACAAGGGTGTCTTCAGTGCCTTCAGATCAGCTTGCACACCCAGCTTGGTGTGAGCAGTGATGCAGGCACAGAGGCCCGTGCTGTAGGTGTTGGGGAAGTCTATCGGGTGAAGACGCTGCATATATCCCCTGTTTAACTGGAGGTGACAAGAATTACTTTTAACCTAACAGCAGTCTGCTCTTTTTAGTAAATAACCAATCCCTTCGTGTTCAGCTTTCTGTGTGGAATGTAAAGAGCTGTTAGAGTGAATGCTTTCCTTTCTGCAGGTATGTGCATGACAAAGAATGTGTTGCCACCACAGGAGACATCACTGTTTCAGTCTCCACATCTTTTCTACCTGAGCTCAGTTCTGTGCATCCACCGCATTATTTCTTCACTTACAGAATCAGGTAAAATAGTAACTACATTAACTCTTGCAGCACAGGAAATGCTTGTGTGATGTTCAAAGGATCAGTTTTGCACATCTGTGCTTAGCACTCCTGAACACACTAAAATGAACAGGATGTGCACAATGTGCTGTAATTCCTAATAAAACCAAAACTAAATCATTTTGTGCCAGCTCTGCAGAGTACCAGTCAAGGTGGTCAAGTGATGGGTGGAGGAAGGAAGCTACCAGCAACTCTTGTGAGTTAGAAAAGGGATAAATAACAATAGACGGTGGAGCAGAGGTGTAGAGATGAATCCCAAGAGCTGATTCAGCGTTCTTTGCTTTAGTGGGTTTTCTGATCAGTCTGCTGAGAGAGATCTCAAGGATACCAAAGCATTTCCTCAAGTGTCTGGAAGTAGTTAACCGTGAAGTGTGATGTTTGGCTTCCAGAATTGAAATGTCCAAAGATGCTCTTCCCGAGAAGGCTTGTCAGCTGGACAGTCGATACTGGAGAATAATAAATGCCAAAGGTGATGTAGAAGAAGTGCAGGGTCCTGGAGTAGTTGGTGAGTAGAAGATTGTTTTTACAAGCTTGGTAGAGGGTGTTTTTGTGATAAATGTACAGGTTATGAAAGTTATGAGCTGTTCCTGATGATGACAGAGGGTAGGAGTTGTATGGAGCTAGCTTGAAAGGAGGTAAGTGTGCTTGAGCTTTGTCTTTGAAGTTGTTTTACAAGGGATGTCTGAACATGTGGATAGTTAACTGCTCTTCAGATGTTAGGTTCACATCAGTAATTGCTGAAGATCATTCCTGCATTCGCTGCAGTGTAACATCTGCCTGATTCTGCTGTGGGGTGCAAGTGCTTTAGCAGACTGCTCCATTTTTGTTGCCCTCGAGTCATATTTTACCATACTTTACCAACAGGGGAGTTTCCAATCATCAGTCCAGGGAGAGTCTATGAGTACACCAGCTGTACTACATTCTCCACCACATCTGGGTACATGGAGGGCTACTACACCTTCCGGTGCCTCTACTACAAGGAAAAATTCTTCAACGTCACAATTCCCAGATTCCATATGGTGTGTCCAACATTCAAGGTGTCCATAGCACGAATGGTGAGTGGAGATTTTTAGTGAGGAAGGAACATAACTGAACAGGTTGATAACTCCATAGAAAGCATGCTTCAGCTAAGGTCAAGTTCAGCAGCTGTGGTAAGCTTTGTAGCTGTTCGTACATGGTTAAAGCCATGCGTCCTCATTGCTTTGACGTGTAAATCTACCAGGTCATCTCCATAGCCTCAGCCCTAGGCTTTCATGGGAAGCTATGTGTGGCTACAGGTTTTCCTCCTCAAGCCCTCACCTCTGTCTGATATGAAAGCCAAACCTGGTTGTATTGGTGAAATCAGGAGGCCCGTGGGCTCTTGCCAGAGGCTGAATGTGAGCAGCCTGTGTTGCGTCTGAGCACAGAAATGCATACAAGTGTCTGTGTGTGGCTGTTCAGGGCACGTTTCGGACTCCTTGACTTGTACCCTTTGCTGTTTGGATCTTGTAAGTTTTGTACGTCTCCTTTTTTCACCAAGCAAAGTATCAGCAGTTCACAAATGATGGAGGTCTGGGTGATGTGCAGTAGTTCTGCCATGTGCATTCCAGAGTCAGTGGCTGTGCAGAGGAGTACAGTGCTTGTCTTGCTGCTAACTACAATGCACCTGTAGTCTGGAGACTGCAAGTGAGCTGTGGAGTTTCCCCCTTTGCTCTGGCACCTTTAGAGAGTCTTCTTTATTTTAGCACTGGCATAGTTCTTGTTTAGTGACTAACTCAGTGCTTGCAGAGAACTTGAAAGTGCTCCTGGGAGTAGACATCTTCTTGTCCACTTGGTCAGATTATTGGAGTGGTTTGGGACGCTCATAAGCAGTAACTCCATCAACTGGTGCCAGCATCTCATGTTTCTAGCAGAAAATAGCACCTCCTAACTCTTGCCTATGTTTATGGGGGTGGTTGTCACCTGCTCAGCTCACTGTAACAATAATTTGCTTTTCTATCTTGCTCTACCTCTGATTTCAAAGGTAGTCACAGCTCTGTGCTTCTAAACTGCTTTTATCAAAAGAGACCATCAGCTGCCAGGAGAAGTGGCATAGCTAAGGTGCCAAGTGGTGGCTTTTCATAGCTGCACCTATGGAGTAGTGAAGACTGGTGGAGATTCACTGACTTAAAGGTCAGGTGGCTTGGCAGAGCGCCCTCTGGTGCAGATTAAACTTTGGAGTTGTAAGGAGATGCTTTGAGGATGTGGAGCACCATGTCTGCCCCAGCTAAGTGACAGTAGTATAGCCCAAAGCACGCTGGGTAATTGCTGGGGGCTTTGAGGGAGCTGGACTCAGTCTGGGTGTGTTTTGTGTCAGGAGACCAGCCACAATGAGTATGCAGTGGACGAGGATGAGGACTCCACAGACACTGACGAGTACGAAGAGCGGCGGCGAGTGCTGGACATCCCCGCGCCCTCGGGACGCTGCCCGCACCACACCTGATGGCAGCACGACACAGACTGCTCCTGGGGCTCTGCATAAGGACGCTTGTGACTGCTGTACGTGGGCTCTGCTGCTCGGCAGGGCAGCCAGCACCAGTGCTGGTGCCAGCTTTGATACTCTTCAAAGTACAACTTGTTTTTTCTGTTTTGGATGTGAGAAAGGGGCGGGGCGGGGAGGGAGGGGGAGATAGGGAGAAGAAGAAAAAGTATTTGGGCTTTGTTCACTTTTTTCCCCAAAGTGCAAACCAGCTTGATCACACCTGACAGCATTAAACTCTTCACCCAGCTGTGGTCACGTTGCAGAGGGGGTGTGGGGGTGTTTTTGTACAATAGCAACGCACCAGATGGCAAAGGAAGGGCTCTCATCCTCCTCCCTGAGCTTCTGCTGCTGACTCCTAGCAATGACACTTGCCCTTTGGTCTGTGAATCCTATCTGGGTAAGATCAGGTGCTCTTATGTGCTTTTTTTTCTTAACACAGAAGTGACAGAAACATTCTGGTCCTCAGATCCATAAATTAGGATTGAAGCTGGCCTTACTTTGTAGACAATCCATCTTTTAGCTTAATTCTCTAAGTGACTGACTGGGGTGATGCCTTTTGGAATGTAGTGCACATGCAGAATCTGCCACATGCAGCCAAGGATTTCTCACTGACTAGAGTATGACTTTGTAAATATCTTTTGAGTTTGTTTGCTTTGTTTTCTTTTTTTCTTTTTATGAGGTTTGCTGTTCTGACTTTTTCATAGGTGATAAATCCATGTTGAAATACCATGTTTCCTGGAATCCTTTCAGGATTTTTGTAGCTAGGCCCAAATAAAAGCAGGAAAATGAAAAAAAGGGATCTGTCTGCCAGATAACCAGAAACTTTCTATTTAAAAAAGTATCTGTTTGCTTTGTCACTTTTGTTTTGTTCCCACTGTCATTGATAAACGTCTGCCTGCTTTGCAATGCTACATGGGACTGGCCCTGCCAGGACCTGAGCAGTAACTGTGACTGGTGTCCTTTTGACACCTAGAATAAGTAGCTCCAATACGTGGTTCCAGCTGCTTGTTCCCTTACTGACTACTGCTACAGAATGCCTGGTTTGTTTATGACACCCTCCATGTGCTCATCTTTCTCAAGTGCCACATAGCTTTTGGATCCTCCACAGAAGTACAAGGTAGAAACCAAGTGTTGGGTGTGACCCCTAGGAAACATCTGAGGAGGCACCTGCCTTTGTGCTGTCCCTCAGTCTGAGCAGACTGTGAATTGCCGGAGTGTTTTTAAAACCTTTCCATGTTGATCATGCCTCAGAGGAGAGAATGTGATGTTCGATCCCAACGCAAGGAAATCAGACTGTTGGAGTGAGTCCAGAGGAGGGCCACAAAGATGCTCAGAGGGCTGCAGCAGCTCTGCTGTGAGGACAGACTACAAGAGTTGGGGCTCTGCAGCCTGGAGAAGAGAAGGCATTGAGGAGACCTTGGAGTGGCCTTCCAGTATCTGAAGGGGGCTCCAGGAGGGCTGGGGAGGGACTGTTTATAAGGTGTTCTAATGACAAGACAAGTAATGGGTTTAAACTGGCAGAGGGGAGATTTAAACTGGATGTTAGGAAGAAGTTCTTTCCAGTGAGGGTTGTGAGACACTGGCACAGGTTGCCCAGGGAGGTTGTGGCTGCTCCCTCCTTGGAGGTGTTCAAGGCCAGGTTGGATGAAGCCTTGAGTGACCTATGGTGTGCCTATGGCATGGCGCTGGAACTGGATGACCTTTGAGGCCCTTTCCAACCTAAGCCATTCTGTGATCCTCACACAAAAGTAGTTGTCTGCTACAAGGATCAGTAAAAAGGAGGTTTAGTGGAACTGAAACTTCCTACAGTGCTGCCAGTCTGCTGTGTGGTTTGAGGATGGAAAGCTCTCGAGGCCATAGGTGGGCTGGGTACTTGCCAGGATCTGTATGTTCTAGTGAAGTGACAGCTGCTGGAGGTCTCGAGGCACTCCAGAAGCACTCCCAACTCTTGGTGCTGTTGTTCTCTTGAGTGGCCCTTTGGCTTGTTGAAGAGGAATTTTAATTGCTACAGAAGCCACCAAGATGCAGGATGGAGCTATTCTGTCAGCTGCTGAACACTGTGCTGTGAGAGTTTGAGGCCCGTGGTCTACAGACAACCAATGGTGACAGGGCTCCTGTGACCTGTTGACGTGGGGAGTGAATGGATAACCAGGCAGGGGTTGTACCAAGCTCCTGTGTTTGTAACAGGAAGGTTACTCCCTTGCTTCAGGCAGCTATTTTGGCATGTGGCACATCGCCTAAAGTTACCAGGTGCAGTCACTGCAAGTCAACAAGTGGACATCTCGTCTCGGAAAGTGTCTTAAGACCAGGCTGGATGAGGGTCTAAGTGGGAGGTGTCCCTGCTTATGGCAGGGGTGTTGGAACTGAATGATCTTTAAGGTCCCTTCCAGCTCAGACCGTTCTGTGAGACAGTGTAACTCTTGAGTATGTGCAGTTGAGGTTGAGCTTATGCCAGTGGTTCTCCTCACCCCACCCAACACTTGAGTTCATGCCAGTCTGGTATATTAGATGAACAAGGTTCCAGTTGTGTGTGCAGCACTGTGGGGCTGTGGAAATCTTCACTGAGGAAGTGGAGAGGGTTGACTCAGGACCCTGCTTTGGAAGACAGCACTTCACCAGGACCCTGCCTGATTCAGCAGGCAGATGTGGGGTTTAGGTGTGCTAGTAACCACCAGTGCAAAGCATCCAACTGGTAAATGCTTCTAATAGTTGTAACTGCAATAGGCACACACAGTTTGTAACAGGTACGTGTCCTCCCCTTTGGTCACCATCCTTCAGCTCCTGGTGGATAGTGATGCTGGTCTGGATCCTGCTGAGAACAGGTAAGCTTTGTTGAACACCTATGAATTCAACATGTGATTAAAAACTTGGCACAGCCACCACAGATCTGTA